>NC_087359.1:76627336-76930367 GCF_030014295.1 Loxodonta africana | reverse complement strand
AAGGATAGGGAAGCAACAGACATATAACAGGAGTGGTGAGCACTCCGATGACAACACGTGGAGGGAATTCAGTTGCAAAGCCAGGTAGTAAAGGGACTTGAGTATCAAAGTGATGAGGCAAAGTGGGGCAATGGTTCCCATGACAGGCTGTGCATCAGAGTCACCTAGGGAACTTGATCAGGTCACAGATTCTAAGGCCCCAGCCTAGTGAATCAGAAATCCAGGGGACTGACAGCATCCCCAGGATGGCATTTGGGAGCCTATGGGCTACAGGTTTTTGTGCAGGCAGGTTTGACTTGGCCATAACTATGCAGATTTCAGGGTGGACTTCTCTGAATAGAAAGATAAGACCCCCAAGTCTACCAAACTCAGTGTCTGAATCCCTAGGTTTGAAGTAAATGCCCCTCCTGTGAGCTACCCTAGCCCTCTGTGCATGTCTCCCCTGTGGGCAGGGAGGCCACTCTGTACTGGGGGCCGACCACACTCTACTGGGCTCAATAACTGAGCCCCCAGTTGCTTAAGCTCAGTAACTTTTGGCCTGCTGACTGACCCAATGGAAGACAGAATGAGATAAGAGGGACAATTAGAAAGCCAACGGTCAGCCAGGAGTAAGATAAGAACCTGAGACAGGACAATGGTAGTAAGGCATGAAAAAGAAGATCAGAGACTGAAAAGGCACTTCGATCCTGAAGGTGGCATTTAACAGCCCTCAGAGGCACAGCGCAGCCCTGTGGCGCAGTGGGAAGCCCTGGCGGTGCAGTAGTTAACAGCTCGGCTGGTAACCAAAAGGTCAGCAGTTTGAAGCCACCAGATGCTTCTTGGAAACCCTACGGGGCAGTTCTGCTCTGTCCTACTGGGTCGCAATGATTTGAAATTGACTCAATAGCAACGGGTTTGGTTTCTGATTACAGGCACAGTGCCAGATATTTTCTGGGCAGGGCCAAAAAGACAAATGTCTCCTGGGTGAATATTCAGATATTCTACCTGGATTCTACTCCTCCAAAAATCCTACCCTTAGTTACATGTATAACATTTAGCACATAGATATTCAAACATTCTAAGGCAGGGTTGGCAAACTTTTTTTATAAAGGGCCAGATGGTAAATATTTTAGGGTTTGTGGGCCATACAGCCTCTGTTGAACTACTCAACACTGCCACGGTCGGGGAAAAACAATCATAGACAGTATGTACAGGAATGGGTGTGGCTGTGTTCCAGTAAAACTTTTTTACAAAAATAGGTGGTGGACCAGATTTGACATATGAGCCTTAGCCTGCCAACCCTCGTCTAATGCAACGTTTCTCTAAGGTTTCAGATTGTGACAAACATGCATAATGTTTGTTTGGCACCCTCAAGTAAACAGAAGACACTGTTCCTGCTACAGGAGGCCAGCCCTGGGCTGCAAAGGAGTCCCAGACCATCCTTTGAGGGCTGGGGGGTTCAAAACCTAATGGCACAGTGGCTGGGATGCTTGGTCTAAGGAGAAACCCTTCAATGGTCTCCATCCACTATCTCTACACTAGAACACAGAGAGGCGCTTTAAGTTTTCTTCACAGCTTGAGAGGAAGAGCCACGTGTCCCACACTCAGAAACTCCTCCCCAAAGCAAAGCCTCTCTAGGCTGAGCTCACTTGTGGGAATGCCGTTCAGGAGGGGCCAGAAGACAGACTGACACAGAGCCTTCTGGTGGGGGCTTTTCTTCCTCTTTCCTCCAGCCTCAGCTTGGATGTGCTTGGTGTGCAGGCCATGGAGAAACACGGCCTCCAGGGCACTGCACAAGCTATTGGCATCTCTGTCTTCACTGATGACACTGTGTCTGAGGACACGTACTGTTTCTGCAACGCCTTCACTGATCCCACCAGCTTCTTCTTGATGACCTAGGCAGTGCCAAACGTAACACAGGCCTTTAGAGAAACATTCCAGGGGATGGGACTCTTTGCCTATTGGCAAATACATATGCAGCCACACAGGCAACCTATCTTAAATCCATTCTTTGTAAACTCCCATTTTATCACCAATAAGATGATCAAGAAAGGGTGGGATCTCCTCAGACCCTGCTTCTACTATAACTTTTCTCAATCCGAGACCTCATTCTGGATACTGCCCATTCATTTGAAAGTAAGAAAAGCTGATGAAATACAGTCTCTCCTTTCCCACCCTGACCCTCCCTGGCTCGCCTACCGGGATGGCAGCCCGGGGGTCCAGTCCATTCCCCACCACTGACAGCATTTCCACTTGTGCAGCAGCTTCCACAGAGAATCACAGACACCTGCAGGGGAAGATGAGGGCCAGATAAGCAAGCTCCCAAGTCACTCCCTTTCCCAGCCAGAGTCCCCAGCAGGCAGCCAGAGGTCAATGAATCTTACTCAAACTGCAACTGAAGGGCCTTTTCAGTACAAAAATAAAAATCAGAGAGTGAATTCTATGGAAGGAAACAAGGAAGGAAAAAAGTCAGAGGGCTCGGACCTCAGGAGGTGAAGAGCCCTGTGTGCCACACGTCGATCTGCCCCAGGGAATGGGCAGCGAGGGCTCTTTACACCAAACACTGGCAAAGTGCCAGTGTTCATGCGTTTTTTTTGGGGGGAGGGCAGAGAATGACAGGCTGATTTAGATATAAAGATGAGGGTACAAGGAGGATGCTGCAGCAGGAAGTGCTCCCTGGGACCAGGATGCTGGGGCTTAGAATTTATTCAGAGCCCTGCAGCTGCCCCGACTCCTGCCCCACGCCCGTAACTGCAGCTCAGCACTAAAAATTATAACTGAAATGGCTTCAAAAGGGGAGGACATGTCTGCTACACTTCTGCGTTTCCTTTGGGCTATGAGGGTCTGGCTTCAGCAGCACTGGGACACGTCTAAACGGGGCCAACAAGGGTTCTAATCTCAGTTTTGCCTCTAGCCAGCCGGGCATACCTGGGGAGGGTATCAGACCCCTCTGATGGAGATTAGGAAGGTGTGTAAAATGCTTAGCACAGGTCTTGATATATACCAGGTGCTCAATATAAATGGTATCTAAACAAATGTGCACAAATAGTTGATAGTTGAAGTCAGTACACAGTGAAATCTCCTTTTTAATGGAAAAGTTTTTTCTCTTAAACTAATCATTAATTTTACATGGAAAGGGAAGAGGACCCAGATAAGTAAAGCACTACTGAAGAAGAATAAAGTAGGAGGACTGGCACTATCTGACCTCAGAACCTACTATACAGCTACAGTAGCCAAAACAGCCTGTTACTGGTACAACAACAGACACATTGACCAATGGAACAGAATTGAGAACCCAGATATAAATCCATCCACATATGGTCACCTGATCTTCGACAAGGGCCCAAAGTCCATCAAATGGGGAAAAGACAGTGTTTTTAACAAGTGGTACTGGCAAAACCGGATGTCCATCTACAGAAAAAATGAAACAGAACCCATGCCTCACACCATACTCAAAAACTAATTCCAAACGGATCAAAGACCTAAATATAAAACAAAACACCATAAAGATTAGAGAAGAAAAAATAGGATCAACACTAGAGGCCCTAATACGTGGTATTAAGAAGATACAATCCATAACTAACATTACACAAACTCCAGAAGATAAGCTAGATAACTGGGATCTTCTAAAAATTAAACACGCTCATCAAAAGACTTCGTCAAAGGAGTAAAAAGAGAACCTACAGACTGGGAAAAAGAATTTGGCTATGACAAATCCAACAAAGGTCTAATCTCTAAAATCTACAGGAAAATCCAACACCTCTACAACAAAAAGACAAATAATCCAATTAAAAAATAGGCAAAGGAAATGAACAGACACTTCACCAAAAAAGACATTTAAGTGGCTAACAGACACATGAGGGAATGCTCTCGATCACTAGCCATTAGAGAAATACAAATCAAAACCACAATGAGATGCCATCTCACTCCGGTGCTGCTGGCACGAATCAAAAAAAAACAGAAAATAACAAATGTTGGAGGAGCTGCGGGGAGATTGGAACTCTTCCGCGCCACTGGTGGGAATGGAAAAATGATACAACCTTTTGGAAAATGATACGGTGCTTCCTCAGTAAACTAGAAATAGAAGTACCATATGATCCAGCAGTCTCACTCCTAGGAATATATCCTAGAGTAATAAGAGCCCCCACATGAATAGACATATGCGTACCCATGTTTGCTGCAGTATTGTTCACAATAGCAATAAGATGGAAACAACCTAGACGCCCATCAACAGCTGAATGGATATGCCAACGAACTGTGGTACATACACTCAATGGAGTATTACAAGACGGTAAAGAACAATGATGAATCCATGAAGCATCTCACAATATGGATCAATCTGGAGGGCATTATGCTGAGTAAAATAAGTCAATCACAAAAGGACAAATACTGCATGAGACCACTTTGACAAAAACTCATGAAAAGGTTTACACACACAAAAAAAACAAACTTTGATGGTTATGAGGGGTGGGGATGGAAAAACACTAAACAGACAATGGATAAGTGGTAACTTTGGTGAAGGGTAAGACAGTACACAATACTGGAGAAGCCGGCACAACTTGTCCAAGGCAAGGTCACGGAAGCTCCATAGACACATCCAAATGTCCTGAGGGATGCAATTATTGGGCTGAGGGCTGTGGGGACCATGGTCTCTGGACACATCTAGCTCAACTGGCAGAACATAGTTTATAAAGTTCTACATTCTACTTTGGTGAGTAGCGTCTGGGGTCTTAAAAGCTTGTAAACAGGCCATCTAAGATATTCCACTGGTCTTATCCCGTCTGGAGGAAGGGAGAATGAAGAAAACCAAAGACACAAGGGAAAGATTAGTCCAAATGACTAAATGGACCACAACTACCACAGCCTCCACCAGAATGAATCTAGCACAACTAGATGGTGACCGGCTACCACAGCTGACTGCTCTGACAAGGATCACAATAGAGCTGGAGAAGATATAGCACGAAATTTTAATTTGCAAAGAAAGACCAGAACTACTGACCTGACAGAGACTGGAGAAGTCCCGAGAGTATGGCCCCCGGACACTGTTTTACCTCAGCAATGAAGTCACTCCTGAGGTTCATCCTTTACCCAAAGATTAGACAGGCCCATAAAACAAAATGAGACTAAAAAGGCACACCAGCCCAGGGGCAAGGACTAGAAAGCAGGAGAGGACATAAAAGCTGGTAATAGGGAACCCAGGGTTGAGAAGGGGAGAGTGTTGCCATGTCCTGGGGTTGGTAACCAATGTCACAAAACAATGTGTGTACTAATTGTTTAATGAGAAGCTGGTTTGTTCTGTAAACCTTCACCTTAAGTATAATTAAAAAACAATGATTTTCTCTTTTCTGTTGTTGAAACCCTCAAGTGTCGCTTAAGCAAGAGGTGGGTCAGGCCCCATTTGCAGAGCAATAGGGAGCCAGATCCCAGCTCCTGGCCAGCTCCACCAAGGATAAGCAATACCTCGGGGCAGCTGGCTTCCTCGCCCAGGGTGGTTGGGGGAGCCTGAGCCTGAGGCGGTTGCTGGCTGGCCCAGCCCCACCATAGTAACTTGGACAGACCAGAAGCAGCAGCATGTTCACACCTAAACCAATCTCCACGGACCACACAAGGAGCCGTGCTGGCTCAGCCTCCCCTGGACCCACTCATTTATACTCTTTACAACATGCAACATCACCCCTGGTACCTATCATGTCCCTGTGTTCAGTGTTGGGACTGACTTACGACCAGCCCTGGGAGGTAGAAACACCGGGTTCTGTGACTATGGCCAACCTCACTCAGTGACACTCCGAGGTTCTCAAGGCCAGAATACCAGCCGAAAGGAAGTGATGGCTTCTGTTGCTCCAGGCCTAATGAGCTGGATGAGTAACTGTCCCTCACCTTCCAAGTATTTGGATGATGCCTACTACTCCAGCAGTCAGCATCAGTAATTTCATATGAACGCTAGAAACAATGTCCCTGGGAAGAGGTACAGGGGATTAGGCACTGGGGAAAACGTGGACTCCAGAGAGGTCTACCACCTGAGGCCCTGCACACACCTATTCCAGCTGTTCAGTCTGTAATTGCCTGGCTCTAAGTAAACACCTAGATTCAGCTGCCAAGGGGCAGCTGCTGAGGTTGGCAGGGGATGCAGCTGAATGGGGGCTGGGTCCAGAGAAGAATGGACATGAAGTACGGGGGTGAGGACAGCAGAGGTGAAAGGACATAGAGGCTTGGTTGTTGAGAAGACTGGATGAGGGTTAGCAGGAATTGGGGCAGTGAGAGTTGGGGGCAGTTCGGCAAAGAATTAGTGAATGGAGTGGCCCCAGGATGGTAACCAAAAACCAACCAAACCCAGTGCCGTCCAGTGGATTCCGAGTCATAGCGACCCTATAGGACAGGGTAGAACCGCCCCACAGAGTTTCCAAGGAGTGCCTGGCGGATTCAAACTGCTGACCCTTTGGTTAGTAGCTGTAGCCCTTAACCACTATGCCACCGGGGTTCACCCAGGCAGGATGGTAGGAGGCGGAAAAATGACTGGAGTTGTCAAGTGGAGAAGTGTATGGTGAACAAAGGAGTTAGAGACCAAGTCTGTGAGGACAAGATATATAACCCGGAATATGACTATGATTGATCGGAGTAATCCAGAAGAAAGGGGTGAGCTCAAGAGGGCGCCTACATTGGTGGTGGGTCGTCAATGAAAGCAGACCTCAGGGAGCGGAGCAGGGGTGTGTGAGAGACTGGGATAAGAAAGTTGGACACAAAAGAGGGAGAATCCGAACAGTGAGCTGGGGGAGGTTCGCCTAGTGAATGAGGACGGCCAGAGGGCTTCAGGGCTCAGGAGATGTGCTACGGGGAGGCAGAGCAATGCGGCTGAGACTGCGGTCGGCACTGCGCTAGAATGGGGCCCGGGTGAGGCTGCATTCCTGCAAGGCAGATGGTGAGGGGTCGGGGGAAGAGCTGGGGTCAGACCACGGCTGGGAGAAGATGGAGGGGCGGCGCTGCAGTGGCAGAGCAGGCGGAGGCTGGGGTCGGAGTGGGGCGCACAGGGAGCCGGGCGGGGCGCCGGGCGCGGGCTGGGAAAGGTAGGGGGCTCTGAGGTCAGACAGTCGCAGAGCAGCCAGGGTTTGGGATCACAGAGGGGGCGGGACGCCCTACCCCGCTCGCGTCTCCGCCCCGCCGCCCCTAAGCTGCCCTCCTCACCCCCTGACCCCTGACCCCGAAAGGGAGCGAGGCGGGGCGGGGGTCACTCACAGCGGCTGCGGCCCCTCAGCCTCTAAGCGGAAGGGTCGCTCACGGCCGCCGCGGCCCCTCAGCCTCTAACCGAAAGGTCGCTCACGGCCGCGGGCGCCCCTCAGCCTCTAAGCGGAAGGGTCGCTCACGGCCGCCGCGGCCCCTCAGCCTCTAAGCGGAAGGGTCGCTCACGGCCGCCGCGGCCCCTCAGCCTCTAAGCGGAAGGGTCGCTCACGGCCGCCGCGGCCCCTCAGCCTCTAAGCGGAAGGGTCGCTCACGGCCGCCGCGGCCCCTCAGCCTCTAAGCGGAAGGGTCGCTCACGGCCGCCGCGGCCCCTCAGCCTCTAAGCGGAAGGCTCGCTCACGGCCGCCGCGGCCCCTCAGCCTCTCACCGGAAGCTGCGGCCTCCCAGCCACTGGCAACAGGAAGCGGCTCCGGCGAGGACTGACGCCATCACGTTGGCTCGGTGCCCCGGCCCCGCCTCCGGCACGCAGAGCCAATCGTGGAGCCCGGCAGGGGCGCGGGGCGGGGCCAGCCTCTCCCTCGTGCTGACAGTTACCGACAGCCGAGTAGAAGGCCAGTGTGGCTGTTGGGGACCCGAGGGCTGGCGCCGGGCCCCTGCCTCCCACAGGGTCTGCGCAGAGCGTGGCTTCGGGGCTGCTGAGCTCGCTGGGCCTCGGCACCACCTGTGTCACCTTGGAGCCATCACTTTGCCTCCCACAGCCGCGGGCTGCCCGCTTATGAAATGGTACCAGGGATACTTCTCCTGCGGTTGCCTCCTGGAGGGCACGAGCGCAGCCCGGCCTGCAGAGCGGGCCCAAGTGGGGACTTTCCCGGGAGGCTCGCAGGAGGACATACATGTTAGGGCCACACCTGATGCCACGGGAGCGCCCTGAGGTCCTCGGAGCGGGACACAAAGCTCGAGGGTCCGCTCGTTCTCATCTAGCCATTGCATCGTAGAATGTGACATTTCTCTTTCAAATGGACTCAGAACAAAATACCAAAAAGTAGCGACCACAGCCAAGTGTTGGCAGGGCCCGGTGCCCAGGCCGCCTTAGCCGGGAATGTCTTTAACAATTGGGGGCCTGAGAGCCTGAATAAGAGCCGGAAAAGGGGGGTGGGAGGGGATGCCTCTACATGCAAGTCCTAAGGTCATTCAGTGGTGCCTGGGGAGCAACCCAGTTGTTGGGAGCGAGCTCCACTGACCTTTCTGGTGTCCTATGCTCCCTCAGACTCTCCTGGAAGGAAAGTAACCCTGACACCCTTGAGGTCGGAGGCCCATTCTAACGCAGCAGTTGTGTTACCGGAATGAGGTTTTTGCCTCTCACTGGCCAAGAATGAGCAGGTAAGGCACAGAATGAGCAGGTGAGGCACGTGTAGAGTTTTCCACACCAGCAAAGCTTTATTGAAGAGGCTTGCAGGTGGAGAAGAGGAGGGCCTAAAGCAATGCACACCCCCCATCTTACAAAACAAAAGAGGGACCTGGGTTTTTAAAAGTTCTTGGGGTGGTGGGAGATTCATGTTTATTCTCAGACATAGGTGGGGATATGTTAACTAAGGTGCAGGGGCAGCAGCTTTCCAAGATGGCTCCTGTCCTGGAGGCCTGTGGGATTCCTAGCAGGACTTATTATGGGGTGTCATGCCTGCACAGCCTCCCAGCTCCTGCTACAGCCCCTCACTGCCCCTGGGGGAGGTCACACAGCAGTCACAGGTGGATGTTCTGCTCATGTCCCTGGGGCAATTTTCTACAGCTGCTTCTGAAGGACAACTTTAAAAAGAAAAAAAAAAAAAATGTTTTTTTTTTTTTGAACTTTGCCATTATTTCCTCATACCCTGCCCCATTGTTCTGGGCAATGGCTTTGTTTCTGTGCCCTGGCCCATTACATGTTACTTTGTTTGCAGAGTTGGGGGGCCCTCTGTTCTCTGTCTTAATAGGCCCTGGGTTCCACACCTAACCCCCATTACCTCCCTGATAGTATAGCCTATCTCTCTTTTACTTGCTTCTCCTCTATCCACACCAGTCTCTTTGCTATTCCTCAAACAGGCACCCTCTGATCTTAGGGCCTTTGCTCCCTGTCTTAGTAGGGGGTCTGGCCCCCGACTGTGTGGAGCGAACTGCCCCTTCAGTAATTCTCTTTCCAGGAGTGAGAACTGCCAGTCTGTTTTAGGCTGGATCGGTCTGAGTGCATTGCAGAGAATTAGTGGTTGATGCGTGAGCAAGATTAGAGGTGGAGACATAGAAACAAAATATTCCCTTGGTGTTAAACTAATTTTAAGCAAGGTGGAAAGTAAGATTTACTTGCGAAATTCAGTTACCTTGGCAAACGGATAGTGTTTGTGGCGATAATTGGTCCTATGAGAGCATTGGTGACTTGGCACAAGTTTGCTCTCCCCCCAAATCGAGCACATAATGTCCTTGATTATTCCACTCCCCTCCCACACCCCACATCCACTCTCTGCAGGACTTTGAGGAACCCCGCGGAGTATTCTCGTCTACCTTTTTCAGGAATCGGTGGTCTCCTATCTTGCCTTCGTAGCCTCTCAGCAGAGTCTACTACCTTATGGTACCATTCTCATCTTGCTCTACCCTCTTTTGGGACCACATACCCCTTTGGGTCACTGAATAAAGCAGTGGATTCTTGGGGGTGGGAGGAGGGAAAATACACAAACATTGTGCACATTTAGACACACACAGACACACACACACAAAATGCATAAATGGACCATGCACCCACCGAGTAGACTCCAGATGGGGCAGCGGGGAGAAACTCACATTAGTGTGACATGGGGGGGCGATTTTGTTACTGGAAAATTGCCTCGGTTCTTGTCTTCGGTGTAGGAAAGAATTCAAACACTGAGAGAAATAGTGTCAAGCAAGCAGAGGTTTATTAGCTAACAGAGGGTTAGTAACAAAAGTACACTTGACTAGAGAGTGTCAAGCGGGCTACTCAGATACAGAGAGAATCTGAGAGCCCCGATAGTCTGGGCATTTTATTAGGGTTTTATACTGTTTTTTCTCTTATCTCTCCCTGTTAACGTTTAACAGCCAAGTCAGGGACCTTATGAAGTTAGGGACTATCTTAATGAGGAATGAAGAATGTCACCACCTCCTGTCTCTCCCTCTCCCCTACAATTTCACCACAGCCAACAGCAAGAAGTGTGATGAATGATGATAACGGTGGGACCAGAGAGGGAAATCTACATGGTATCCTGGAGTAGCTGACTTGAACTGAGTCTTCCAGGTGAGTAGGGAAAAGGGCAGTGCAGCTGAAGGGACAGTTACTCACCACCACTGGTCTGTCAGTTTGTCTTACTGTGGTGGCTTGCAGGTAGCTATGATGCTGGAAGCTATTCCACTGGTATTTAAATGTCTGCAGGATCACCCATGGTGGACAGCTTTCAGTGGAGCTGCCAGACTAAGACAGTAGGAAGAAAGGCCTGGTGATCCACTTCCAAAAATTAGCCAAGGAAAGTTTTATGGATCACAACAGAATGTTGTTGTCCTATATAGTGCTGGAAGATGAGCTCCCTACCCTGGAAGGCACTACACAGTGGCCAGAGCAACGGACTCAGACAGGACAACTATCAGGAAGACGGCACAGGAAGGGGCAACGTTTTATGTTGTATCCAGAGTCACCAGGAGTTGCAGCTGACTCCATAGATACTAACAACAACAACAGAGTTATTCAAAGTGGAAGTAGGAGAACCATAGTCATCAGAATCCCCTGGGGACAGGCTCAAAACACAGATTCCTGGGCCCCAAGCTGGCCCTAGGGCGTCACTCCACAGAGGAATTCAGGAATTACCTTCCCTCACCACTGACAGATCTGAATCATAATAGCATGGAAGAACCTTTGCCCTAAATAACCCTTTCTGGCAGTTCCTCTATTTTCAATCTGCAAATCGGTCTTCCAAGCCTAACCTAGGAGGTGAGGAGGGAAGGGATCAAACACTTACGGAAGATGGAAATTCCTACTATTTACCAGGTTGGCACTGTGATTGAGCCTTATATTCCTTTTCAACCACCCATTATTATCCCCATTGTACAGGCTAAGAGAGGTTAAGTAACTTGGTAGAAACTGGATTTTCACCCAGGTCTTTTGAGTTGAGCCAGCAGCATAGTTCAGTAGCTGAGCAAGGGGCTTCAGATCCTGGGCCGCGTGGCTTTGAATCCCAGCTCTGCTCCGTACTGTGTGCTGGGGCTTTTTAAAACAGTGCAGGGGAGGCGTCGCCAAGATGGTGGAATAGACAGACGCTTCCGGTGAGCCCTCTTTACACAAAGACCAAAAAAAACAAGTGAAATGAGTACATTTGTGACAAGCTAGGAGCCCTGAGCATCAAAGGCAAGCTTAGACAACAATCTGAGAGGCAGGGGGAGGAAGAGGCTGTTCAGAAGTGGAGAGGAGTTGCCAGACCTGAATCGTGGGGAGCCCTCAGGCACCATTCCCGGAGCGGTGCGGTGGGCTGGCACTAGTGTTCCGCAGCAGTTTCCTCAGGGAGAAGCAGCCAGCCACACAGCCCACTCACACACCTCCAGAAACTGAGGAGAATGGCACGCTTGACCAAAGCTAAATACTTGCATATATTTTACCGTGCACTCCCCCCCCACCCCCAAGCCGGCTTCAGCAGCGGAATCCCTGGGCCTGAGATAGACCCTGGTGAGCACCTAAAGCCATCTTCCCGGCCTTGGTGAAGGGAAAAATTTGCAACTGGGGGGAAAAGATAATTTGCTAGCTCCATTAACTGGGCGAGCTCAGGACAGAAGTGGCTCCTGTCCAGGCATAAACCATCCATGGATCTTGAGCACCTTTCCCTTCTGCATGGACCTGTGTGGGCCTGTTTCGGGAGAATAGGCACCTGTTGGCAAACTCCAACCATTTCAGCTGTGTGGTGAAGAGGTAAGTGTTTGACGTTTGATGTTGCTTTGCATATTAAACAAGGCCCTCACCTACCCACATCAGGGACCTAAGGACTAGTAGCTCCACTCAGGTCACCAAGCCACCTGCGACAGGGGTCCAAAGATAACTGGTACCTCTCAGTCCTTACAACCCAAAACTTTGAGTGCCCATGGTCCCTCTACAGAACCCAAGCACCAGCATGCTCTACGGAACAGAGACACGTTTTCCCCAGAGACGCTCGGGGGTCAGTTCTCAGCCCCCTGCCTTGTTCAGAGCATGACCCCCTGCTGTAGTCAGATACCGGTATATACGCCAATCACCCCTGCCCCTCTAAGATGGTAAGACAGAGCCTGTACCGCACACTTGATGATCAGCTACCTAGAAGCCTGAGCTGAATTCATACAAGAAAACTGAATGGACTCCTAGGCTGATATACCTGATAACAGCTCTAGCCAGCTGGGGACAGGACACCAGAGCTCTAAAGGTGAAAATAATCAAGCTAGCTCACTCAAGCACCTACAGGGGTATATCAAAACAAAACGAAGCAAGCAGCTACAACATAGTAAGCAAGCATAAACTAATACAATAACTTGTAGATGGCTCGGAGACAACAGTCAATATCAAGTCACATAAAGAAACAGACCATGATCACCTCAGCAGGCTCCCAAAACAAAGAATCCAGGGATCTTCTAGATGAAAGTGCATTCTTGGAATTACCAGATGCAGAATACAAAAGTTTAATATACAGAACCCTTCAAGACATCAGGAAGGAAATGAGGCAATATGAAGAACAAGCCAAGGAACACACAGATAAAGCAACTGAACAAATTAGAAAGATTATTCAGGAACATAATGAAAAGTTTAATAAGCTGGAAAAATCCATAGACAGACAGCAATCAGAAATTCAGAATATTAACAATAAAATTACAGAAGCAGATGACTCAATAGGAAGTCAGAGAAACAGAATTGAGCAAGTAGAAGCTAGAATTTCTGAACTCGAAGATAAATCACTTGGCACTAATATATTTGAAGAAAATCAGATAAAAGAATTAAAAAAAATGAAGAAACCTTAAGAATCATGTGGGACTCTATCAAGAGAAATAACCTACAAACGAGTGGAATACCAGAGCAGGGAGGGATAACAGAAAATACGGAGAGAATTGTTGAAGATTTGTTGGCAGAAAACTTCCCTGATATCGTGAAAGATGAGAAGATAACTATCCAAGATGCTCATTAAACTCCACATAAGGTAGATGTTAGAGTCACCAAGACATATTATAATCAAACTTGCCAAAACCAAAGATAGAGAATTATAAGAGCAGGGAGGGATAAAAGAAAAGTCACCTACAAAGGAGAGCCAATAAGAATAAGCTTGGACTACTTGACAGAGGCCATGCAGGCAAGAAGGCAATAGGATGACGTGTTTAAAAAACTGAAGGAAAAATATGGCCTGCCAAGAATCATATATCCAGCAAAAGTGTCTCTTAAATATGAAGGTGAAATTAAGACATTTCCAGATAAACACAAGTTTAGGGAATTCATAAAAATCAAACCAAAGCTACAAGAAATACTAAAGGGAGTTCTTTGGTTAGAAAATCAATAATATCAAGTATCAACCCAAGACTGGAACACTGGGCAGAGCAAACAGAAGTGAACTCAGACAGGGAAATCCAAAAAAAAAAAAAAAAAGCAAGATTATAAAAAAAAGCCCAAAACAGGGTAACAGCAATGTTATTATATAAAAGAAGACAACATTATAACAATAAAGAGGGACTAAGTAATGTAATCATACACCTTCCATATGGAGAGGAAGATACGGTGATACAAAGAAATAAAAGTTAGTTTTAAATTTAGAAAAATAGGGGTAAATAATAAGGTAATCACAAAGGAGACAAACTATCCTACTCATCAAAATAAAATACAAGGGAAAAATACAGACTCAGCAGAAACAAAATCAACAACAACATATGAGGAAAGGACAATATATAAAGAAAATCTACTCAGTACATAAAATCAAGTGGGAAAAAGAAACTGTCAACAATACACGAAAAAAGACATCAAAACGATCACACTAAATTCACACGTATCCATAATTACCCTGAAGGTAAATGGACTAAATGCACCAATAAAGAGACAGAGAGTGGCAGAATGGATTAAAAAACAAGATCCATCTATATGCTGCTTACAAGAGACATACCTTAGACTTAGAGACACAAACAAACTAAAACTCAAAGAATGGAAAAAAATATATCGAGCAAGCAACAATCAAAAAAGAGCAGGAGTGGCAATATTAATTTCTGACAAAATAGACTTTAAAGTTAAATCCATCAGAAAGGATAAGGAAGGACACTATATAATGATTAAAGGGACAATACACCAAGAAGATTTAAGCATATTAAATATGCACCCAGTGACAGGGTGCAAGATACATAAAACAAACTCTATCAGCATTGAAATATGAGATAGACAGCTCCACAATAATAGTAGGAGACTTCAGCACACCACTTTTGGTGAAGGACAGGA
Source organism: Loxodonta africana (assembly GCF_030014295.1). NCBI lineage: Eukaryota > Metazoa > Chordata > Mammalia > Proboscidea > Elephantidae > Loxodonta > Loxodonta africana. The sequence continues at coordinate 76,915,759 of NC_087359.1, read as the reverse complement.
CATCCAGAAAGAAGCTCAATAAAGACACGGAAGATCTTTTCTTTTTAATCACCTTTTGCTTTCTTTATGCATGATGTTCTTGATGTCATTCCACGACTCATCTGATCTTCGGTCATTAGTGTTCAATTCATCAAATCTGTTCTTGAGATGATCTCCACATTCAGGTGGGATATACTCAAGATCATATTTTGGTTCCCTTGGACTTGCTCTAATTTTCTTCAGCTTCCTCTTGGACTTTCATATGAGCAATTGATGCTCTGTTCCACAGTCGGCCCCTGGCTTTGTTCTGACCCATAATATTGAGCTTTTCCATCATATCTTTGCAATGCACCTGTCAGTTTGCCATAAAGTCGTTGCTTGCATGTTGCTCTGATAAGGGGAGCTATGCCACCAGTATTTCAAATACCAGCAGGGTCATCCATGGTGGACAGGTTTCAGTGGAGCTTCCAGACTGAGACAGACTAGGAAGAAGGACCTGGCGGTCTACTTCTGAAAAACTTGACCAGGGAAAACCTTATGAATAGCACAGGAACATTGTGTGATATAGCGCTGGAAGATGTGCCCCTGAGGTTGGAAGGCCCTCGAAATGCAACATGGGAAGAGCTGCCTCCTCAAAGTGGAGTCGACCTTGATGATGAGGATGGAGTAAGCTTTCAGGGCCTTCATTTGCTGATGTGGCATGATTCAAAATGAGAAGAAACAGCTGCAAACATCCATCAATAATCAGAATGTGGCATGTCTGAAGTATGAATCTAGGAAAATTGGAAGTTGTCAAAAATTAAATGGAATGAATAAAGTCCTAGGCATTAGTGAGCTGAAATGGACTGGTATTGGATGTTTTGAATCAGACAATCGTATGGTCTATTATGCTAGGAAGGACAAGTTGAAGAGGAATAGAATGGTATTCATTGTCAAAAAGAACATTTCAAGATCTATCCTGAAGCACAACACTGTCAGTGGTAGGATAATATCCACACACCTACAAGGAAGACCAGTTAATGCAACTATTATTCAAATTTATGTACCAACCACTAAGGCCAAAAATGAGGAAATTGATGACTTTTAGCAGCTTCTTCAGTCTGAAACTGATCACACATGTAATCAAGATGCATTGATAATTACTAGTGATTGGAATGAGAAAGTTGGAAACAAAGAAGAAGGAATGGATTTTGGAGAATATGGCATTGGTGATAGAAATGATACAAAGATCACATAATAGAACTTTACAAGGCCAATGACTTCTTCATTGCAAAATACCTTTTTTCAAAAATATAAATGGTGCTTGTATATGTGGACCTCACTGGATAGAAAACAGAGGAATTAAATTGACTACATCTGTGGAAAGAGACAATGGAAAAGATCAGTAGTGTAATTCTTCTGTATATGTATTATTGCATTTAATGGGTACTAATGGTTTTTTAATGGTTCAATTACTACCATGAGGAGGTCCACAGTTTTGCTTTTTTTAACATTAGAAAGGGATTCTTAGCTGAGTTTGTGCTCCAAAAGAAGGGTAAATCAAGAAAGAAGAAAAGGCAGGCAGGAAATGAAGGTCCCAAGCCAGGAAACAGTGAGAGGAAGTTGGGGGTGACAGCTGTGTGACAGGTCTAGGCAGGACCTAGAGCACACTGGAGGGCAGATCTCTGGGAGAGAGAGCTCTGGGGAGAACGCAGACTAACTGCTATGGCAGAGCATTCCAGGGGAACTGAGGATATGATAATGTGAAGTCATAATATCTACTAATTTGTTTTGTTTTAGACAAATTGCAGAGTAACCTGGTCACGAATGTCCGAATGCAGTAACCCTACATGGGGACTCCTGAGTCCCAATTTATTAAAATGTATTTTTAAATGCATAGTACAAACACGTGGTATCCAATTCCAAAGGTACAAAAGGGCATATGGTGCTGCAGTCTTCCAGTTTCCCTCCCTGAAGGCAACCACCATTACCAGTTTCTTGTGTGTCCTCCCAGAGTTATTCTACACCAGTGTTTTCCAGTAGAACTTTCTGTAAAGATGGAAATAGTTTCTACATGCATTGTCCCATTGGGTAGCCATTACTAGAAATAGCTAGTGAGCACTTGAAATGTGACTAGTGTGACTTAAGAACAGCTGTTTAATTTTATTTGTATTGACTTAAATTTAAATAGCCACAGTTTTATACAAATGCCACACAACACCTAGTAGCATACTGTCAAAATGGCGTGGTGGCATTAGACCTAGTCTAATTTTGTGAGGGGAGAGAGAGTCACCATCAGCATCAGCCCAAGGCTGATTCCTATGAGGCGGAGGTCAAACATACCTCCATCCTCCAACCCTTTTACCTATTCTGACACCAGCCGTCCCTCCCACGGCATTCTTTACTCTGCTGGGTTCAATAATTCATCACAGTGGCCACACAGAACTCACAGACCATACTCCTAGTTATGGGATTTACTAGGGAAGTAACAGGTTACAATTCAGGATCAGAACAACTCAAGATACAGTTCTTTGGTCAGGACAGCTTTCTGAGGAACTGCCTAATTGTTTTTCACACCAGCTACACCATTTTACGTTTCTACCAGTGATGTATGAGAGTTCTAATTTCTCCATATCTTTTTCAACACTTGTTATTTTCTGTCTTTTTTATGATAGCCATCCTAATGGGTAAGAGGTAGCATTTCATTGTAGTGTTGAGTTTCATTTCCCTGATGCGTAGTGTCCCTGGCTGCATAAAAAATAGTGGTTAACATTTGGCTGCTAACCAAAAAGTCAGCAGTTCAAGTTGATTCAATGGTAATTTTTTTTTTTTTAATGTGTAATGATGTGGAGCATCTTTCATGTGCTTATTGGTCTTTTATAAATCATCAGAGAAATGTCTATTCAGATCATCTGTGCATTTCTCAATTATTTGTCTTTTTATTGTTGAGTTGTTAGGGTTCTTTATATATTGTGGACCCTAATCAGACAGAGAAGTTGTAAATATTTTCTCCCACTCTGTGGTTTATCTTTTCACTTTCTTGACAGTGTCCTTTTGAAGCACAAAAGTGTTTAATTTTGATGAAATCCAAGTTGTCTATTTTTTTCCTTTTGTTCTGGTGCTTTTGGTGTCATATTTAAGAACTCATTGCCTAATCCAAGGCCACAAAGAGTCACACCTATGTTTTCTTCTAAGAATTTTATAGTTTTAGCTCTTCTGTTTAGGCCTATGAGGCCACTTTGGGAGTCCTGGTGGTGCAGTGGTTAAGCATTCGGCTGTTAAGTAGAACTTCAGCAGCTGAAATCCACATCCACCAGCTGCTCCTTGGAAACCCTATGGGCAAGTTCTACTCTGTCCTATAGGGTTGCTATGAGTCGGAATCAGCTCGACAGCTATGAGTTTGGTTTGGTTTTTGGTGAGGCCATTTGAGTTAATTTTTGTGTACAGTGTAAGACAGGGATCCAACTTCATTCTTTGGCATGTATATTGTCAGCACTGAGCTCTGTACCTGGGAGAGAGTAGGCATCGATTACGAATTCTTGAATTTTGAGGAGACTCTTGAGATGCCCACTTTTAAATTTACTTTGGACAGGGCAGTCAGTTGGTCTGCCCAAGGCAGGCTCTGCCCCCTTGTCCGCCTCAGGGGAGGCTGATATCTAGGAAGTTGCTTGGGGAAAGTGGAATCAAAGCACTCGAGCGCTGTGACTCGGTGTCGGAGCTTCCCGTGTCTGTCTTCACAGAGGAGTTGTACCAATTCATTTGTTCTGCACTCAGCAGAGCCACTGGGCACCCACTGTGTGGCCAGCCTGCTGGGCTCCCTGCCTTTCGGACAGAGTGGGGATATGCCCTGCCTATCTGCCTCTGTGGTTCTCATCTTTCTATGCTTTGTGATAAGTGCTGGGAAGGACAGGTGGGGGGCATCTCTCTAGGGTGACTTGCATGTCCGAGACCTGGGAAGTTGTCAGTTGGTTTCATAGTTTAACTCCTAGAGGACAGTCTCAGTTCTAAGGCTTGGCCCTAATCACCACCCCCAGGAACCACCCACTTAGGACATGTGTCCCCTCCTCTAGTTATGGACACAGGCAGTCCCTTCGCCTTTTTGAAAGCCTTCTAGAGATACCACCTCCTCGCTCCTCGGCCAGACTCCCCTCCGGGATTTAGCTGCAGTTATTGGTGTCCTGATACCTTTAGTGGCTTTAGGTGGCATATCTTCGTCTTCAGGCCCTGGTGGTGGGTACTGCTCTGGTTTCGATCCTTGGCCTGTGGTAGAGCCTAGCGGTTTTCTTCACTGTCAGAGGGGCAAGGAGCTGGCAGATGTGGGGCCCTGAGTAAGAAGTGGGGTCATGGTAGGAAGAGGGGAGGAAAAGGGGAAACAGTGGCACTCACACTAGCTTTTTCTCCCTCCCTCCTTCCCCCATGCCTGGGGGCCTTGGAGAGTGAGGAGGGGAGGAGAGTCACCTCAAAGCTCCAGGGCGCCAATATTCGCAGTAGTTTTCTCTGCATTTAGAGGACAGAAGATTGTGCCTAGAGTATCATTTCCTGGCAGCTGATGCTGTGGTCAGCGGCTATGTCTGAGCATTTCCTAGCGGTCTTCTTCTCCTCAAGGAGACGGAAGCCCTAACCAGTGGACATGCATAGTCTGAAAATTCCCACTTGTTTCCTTCTTCCTTCCAGTTCCCTCACCCTCCCGTTGCTGCCTTGCTATTAAGGACGTGTAGAGTCAAGATTTATTCCTGCATCATCATAACTCTGTGCCAGGCCCTGTTGCTGGAGATACCAAGAGAAATTTAGTTCCCAACAGCCTTGTAGATGTTAGGATGAGACGAAACACAGAATGACATGGGAGCCCAGTTGAGGTCCCTAACCCTGCTGGGGCAGGAGAAGTGTGGGCTAGAAAAGGGTAAGGAAAGCTTCCAGGAGGAGGCCATGACTCTTGAAGGACTGTGGTCTTTCCTATCAGGGCTTTTAGCAAGGGTGGGTGAGGATACCACATGATTCCCAGATGTGTATGCCAAGCCAGTGGGGTTGCAGGAAGGCCACATGGTGACTGGGAAGCCGCTCCTCCCGCCCGTTTTCCTCAGGGAGCTCCCCTGTGTCTCACTGACCTAGGCAGGCTGGGTTCAGAATCTGACTTTGTAGATGGTCCCCAGTAGCCACCTTGGGTGACGTATCATAATGTCCTTGGTGAAGGACACACCTGCCAGTTCTGAGGACCCTGAGGACCCTCTGTGAGGCCTCTGCTGTACCACGGCAAATTAAAAATCTCTTAACCAACTGGATGGTGCCCAGCTACCATTACTGAACATTTTGATCAAAGATTCAATAGAAGAATCCTGATCAAAAGGGGAAAAATGCAGAACAGAATTTCAAATTCTAATGGATTCCAGACTTTCTGGATCCATCAAGGCTGGCTGAACCACTGAAACTATTGCCCTGAGATTATCTTTAAACCTTAAACCAAAAAAATACCCTGAAGTCTTCTCTAAACCAAACAATAGTTTAGCCTAACTGGTAAAGAATATCTGCCTTGAGCATGTGCTCTTTTAAGAACTATATGGGATCAAACTGACAACAGCAACTTGGAGGATTAGATGGGAAATTTGAGAGGCAGTGAGTTTGTGTTAGTAGGGGAGAAACAATTCAGAAAAGGAGGATGAGAATGGTTGCACAACTTGAAGAATGTAATCAGTGTCACTGATTTCCTCATGTAGAAATTGAGTTGGTGTTTGTTCTGCTGTGTATACTATAAACAACAACAACAAAATTTTTTTTTTTTTCAGTGTCTTAGCAGACCCAAGGGGAGAAAAATTTCTTCACCTGCTATACCCCAGATCTCTGCCCGATTTCAAAAAAGAATCAGGTGGACATAGTGGGCACATTCTGTATAGAGCCATCTGTTATGGGGACTAGGATATATGGCAGGAGGGACCAAGGGAAGCAGTTGGGCAGGTGGGTGGAGAAGGGCCTGTCCAGATGAGGAGCTATGAGCAGTGAGATCTGGAGGCTCAGCTTTAACACCTGTGCCCCTATTTTCCTCAGAGGTCTGTCTTTCAAAGTAGGCATCTGTGATGCCAACAAGAATGTGAACACACGGAAAACGTGGAGAGAAGAAGCTTTGCCCCCTCTCTCCGTATCTGAGACAGGACAATATGTGGCATATGAATATGAGAAATTACAGATGGATCTACCCGAGTGGGGGAATCTTTGTCTTCCAGCCTTGGGTTTATTAAGTCTGGACAATTGACCTTTGGGGACCAAAAGAATGTTCCTAAATATAACTGTTACAGGGAAAGGCTTCCCAGCTCAGGACTAAGACCTGCCTAGGTTCTTACCTTCTTCTCACCAAGAATGACCAGGAGAGGCTCAGAGGTTGCACACAAACAAAGGTTTATCAGGGACAGAGAAAAAGTAAAAGGCTCAGGAGCGGGGGCGGGGGGGGGTGGTGGTTTCCACTTACGCTAGCCTCCAGTCTCTCACTGAACAAAAGATTTTTTTAGGGCTTATTAAAGTTTTTAGGTGGGAAAAAGGCATTATCTTTGTTCATTAGATAGGAGATGATTTCTAGGAGAAGGGGAGGGATCATGAAAATCGGATGCACTCACAGTTAGAATTCAATCAAGATGGACTTCCTCGCAGAGGTTGCTGGAACCAAGATGGAGTCTGTCACAAAGGCTGCCGGGATGTTGAACAGGACTTCTTCTGGGTTGTTGTGCATGTGTGATGCCTCTGGATCTTGGTTTGAGCTCCAGCGAGGGGTCCCTGTTCATGTTTGTCTCATGTGGAAGGTCATTCATAGGCCACGTTGATCTTTAGTGCGCATGCTCTGCACCTGGTGAGGCCTTGAAAAACAACTCAGGAGGATTATCGGTAATTTACAGCTGGTCCAACACACGGGGCCTTGAAAAGTAGCCCCTGATCTTGTCTAAGCACCTAGTTTGTTCATCACAAGTAGTTTTTGGGTGTCAGCAGCAAAAGTTATATGGTGGTCTGCACTTAGGTTTAGATTCGGAGACTATTTAGTTATAGCTGGTTAAGCACACGGCCTTGAAATGTAGCCCTCATTTAATTCAGCCAGCCCAATCTCTTTCTTGTCTCGCTTCCCCCCAAGAGACTTTAAACCCACAAATCTTTATGGGAATATGGATAGAGGTCTCTGCTTCTGTAACTTCTTCATGCTGAACCAGGGCGTTGTTCCTGCCTAGCCAAGTAAAAGTCTCTCACCACCTGTTCTAATGATATATATAAGGGCTGGCATGCTTTTCTTTGGGTATAGGTTAGAATCTCTGCATTATCATTAGCTTGACCTGAAATTGTTGAAGTCGTGAGGAAATAAACTTTACAAAAAAAAAAATACAAGGAGGCTAAAAAGTCATGATCTAAAAATTAATAACGAAAGTATAGCTACTATAGGTCCCAGTAAGGGTAAAAACCTAAGTGAGCGAGGGTGGGTATCCCTTGATCTGGGCCCAGATGTCCCCTTCCAAGGTCTTCGGAACATCACGAAGCCATACTGCATGTTCTAACAATCTTTTTACCCTTAATTTCACTTCCCCAGAAGAATAGATGTACATGCAGTAAGAGGTATTAGCTAAAGGACAAACTCTACCCTCTTCTGCTAATAAGTAGTTCAAGGCTACTCTGTGATCCATCACCATGTTGGCCAAAGAGTCTAATGAGGTAGCAAGGGCTTTGAGTCCCTGCCCAGAATCTTCAGCTCTCCCCTCCACTATAGAGGATACATTCTGGATTTTGTAGGCATTATAAATAACACTCACTGTTACTCTTCCCAAGGCCATTGTTGGGGCCATCACTCCTAGAGTAATGAGAGTGAGGGGCTCTGGTTTCCCTCTGGAAACTTCACTCTTTTTCCTCACCTATGTAGATACTTATCTATTGCTGGGAGGTGTCTTTTTTTCATTTAAACAGGAACTTCAGATCTTCTACTCATTCACAGGTATAGTTTAGGAGCTCTTCAGGGAAATCTCCGTCTTCTTCAGTAGCCTTCTCAGTCCTAACAGGGAAAGCTTTTATCTGTCCTGTAAAAGTGTCAGCTTAAACCAGCACATACTCATAGCCTTGGCATGGAGGCATGCCAGTAAACTCTATTTGCCGGTCTTCTCCTGAGTAGGTTCCTCTGTGTTGGACTTTTTTTTACAGGCGGAGGAGGTACCAGGTACGACTGAGGCTTGTTTTGTTTTGGGCAGCTTTTACCATAGAGCACCACTTGTTTAACCACTTTATATAAGTTTTTTTCATAAAGGCACTTACTCAGCAACTTCACTAATGCATCCCCTCCACAGTGGATGGCAGAATGAAAGCACTGAACAACGTTCTGTAGTCTAGACTTGGGAGCGTAGAGAATTTTTTTTATCACTGACTGGCTACCTACCTGGGCCTTCTTGGGTATACCCCCTTTTGGCCCCTTTTTCCGTTTCCTTTTCAGCTTCCTTTACTAGGAGGGCCCTACCGCAGGTGGGTGCTTGGAGGCACCCTTGCCAGTATTGAGCTACAGGGTCAAGCTGTTTTGAAAAATAAGCTGCTGGCCTGGCTATAGAACCAATTTCCTAAGTGAGGACCCCTTCTTTCTCATGTACAAACAGTTTAAAGGGCTTTCTTAAATCTGGGAGCCCTAAGGTTGGTGTTTTTTGTTTTTTTTTTTAATTCCGCCTTTAGTTTATCAGAAGCCTTCTGACATTTTGGGGTCTAATCTAAGGGAGCTCTTTTTTTCCCTTTTAAGGGCCTTCGACAGAGGTCTTGACATAAGGCCAAAGTTAAGGGTCTAGATTGGGCAAAATCTACCATCTCCAGGAAGCCCCTAAACTGCTTCCCGCTGGTGGGTGTCGGTAGGGCAGTGATGATCCTCTTTAGCTCTCCAGCCAGCATCTCTTTCTCAGGGGTCAGTATAAAACCTAAGTGGTGAACCTGCTGTTCAGGGATTTGGGGCCTTTTCCAGGACACATAGTATCCCCATTCTCCCAAGAAGTGTATGTAACACAGTAGTTTTTTCTGAACTTTCTTTAGTTGGACGGGCTATTAATAGATCGTCTATACATTGTAATAACATACTACCTGGCAATTGTAATTCTCTCAATCCTCTAGCCAGGGCATTTCTAAATAAGGGAGGGTATTCCCTAAAACCTTGAGGTAAGCGAGTCTAGGTATATTGGGTGGTCTCTGGAGTAAGTAATGTTTTAACACTGGTCCTATTCCCTCTTGGGCTTTTGGTTTTAGAGGGTATTGTCTCCTTCCGGGATAGGGTGTGTTGGGTCTTGGCTTGATTAACACAGGAGGCATATTTTTAGCCAGGCCAAGAGTTGGGATGTCCCACACTTCTGGATTTACCTGTTTTAAAAATTTTCTGAGAGATGGGTTCTCAAGCTCAGGAGTCTTCTCTTTATTCAACATAAGCAGTAGCCCTAAGCTCTGACTTTTGTCTATAGCTATGGTGAGTTCCCCCTTTTCTAAACAGACTGTTGTGCCCAGCTCCGTTAATAAATCCTTCCCTAGCAAGGGAACAGTGCAGTCAGGCACATACAAGAAAGTGGCATAGAGTTCTCTGGACCACTTCACAGGAAAGGGGGAATGTAAAATTCCTTACCTTAGGCTTTCTGTCTACCCCAATGGGCGTGCAGTCACGACCGGAGAGTGGGCCTGGATTTTGGGTTAGAACAGAGAAGGCAACTCCCGTGTCTAGTTAAAATTTAATTTCCTTATCTCCCATGTCGAGAGTAACCCGAGGGTTCTCACAGGAAATAGTGATGGTCTTCTGGCCGGGAGCTGAGCGGACTTCTGGGCCTTGTCAATAGGGCCACTCTTCCTCTTCCTCTGAGAGGGACATCAGGCGCTATGGGCCTGCCTGAACTGGCCTCTGGGGGAAGTCAAGTGGCCGCCCTGTTTTAGGATGCTCAGGACCCTCTGCCTTCTGATGGCCTCTCTTTTTGTAATACTCGCCCTGGTCTGGCTCGATACTCACCGGCCGATGAAGAAATTCTCATGGAGGTTTTGGTCTTCAGGATTTCGTAGGGTTACCTTGAGATGGGCTCTGAAGTACTACTGCCAACAATCAGGGCTTTTTCTTTCATTTTATCCTCTGTTGCCAGATCTCTGTTATTAAAGACCTTAAAGGCTTCCTCAACCAGTTGTGAGAGTGGAGTCTGGGGTTCGGCCTCTATCTTTTGCAGTTCCCCTCTAATATCTGCTGCAGACTAGGTAATAAAATGCACAGTTAGCAAAGCCTTTTTTTCCAGGCTTTCAGGGTCAATGTTAGAATATTTCTTAAAAGCCTCTGTTAACCTGGTGAGAAACATGGCTGGGTTCTCCTCTGCTATCGGAGTAATTTCTTCCACCCGATCATAATTAACAGGCTTGGCTATACACTTTTGAATCCCACTTATAACACGTGTAACTATATGGCCTTTTTTTTTTTTTTTTTTTTACCATCTCCACTGTAATCTCAGTTCGGCTCTGTGTCAGGGACTGTTTCTTCCCTTAGTCTGAAAGTAACATGTGTTGCTTGTGGGTGCTTAACATCGTCCACGTGTTCTCTAGCCTTAGTCGGGATCTTAGTTTTTCCCTGTGCTTCATCAGCAACGACATTTTCTCAGATCTCAGATTGTATATTTATGTAAATAAAATAACACTTATTTCTTAAGGTACAAACTGTTTCTTGAGAGAATAGGAAATCTAATATTATTTCAATTTGTAAAATCATAGCTCACATTTCAGAAGCTTTTCGGGTTATGATATTTATAACTTTAAGTTTATCAATAGGAATGTTCAATTCAAGAGTTAAAATATCTAAATTCACAAGTTAGATAATTTAGGAGAAAAGAGGAATGTGGTTTCTTATCTCCAACAAGTAGGACCTTAAAGCGTTTCTTATTTCTAGAAAGAAAGACCTTAAAACATTAGCAATATTCTCACATAAAACCCATAGTATCATTCTGTTTATTCAGCCTTATGTAGTTAACTTCTGTTCCATATGCTACAGGATCAACTGCACTCTGTGAACCCACCAGCATCTACATAAGAGTTCTGGAAATTTTGATTGAGTCTAGTCACGGTTCCTTTTATAAGTCCAATGTAGTCCATCTTTTTGTTGAGATATTCTGGTCAAATGTTTTCAGGAAATCAGCAAAGTAAAAACTTATCTGCAGATGACAAAACTTAATAGGTCATGATTCATTTATAAACATAATTCTTAAAGGTGAAAGACGTGATAGAAATCAATTACAAGCACAGTGCAGAGGCCAAATAAAATCAGTTGAAAAAAAACTATAGAGAAAAATATTTTCCATAATAACCGTTAAGCATGTTTTTAAAGAACTTCAAATGTAACACATAATCATCTTGAGGCATGATGGAATATAGTCAGGACATACCAGAACATTCCAGAATTATCAAGTCTCTAAATACCTGAATAGTAATTCTTTAATTAATCCATTGGCTTTGACATTGCTAGATTCAAAAATTAAAGTTTCAACCAAGTTAGCAATCATTTGCTGCCTAATATTAGGCAAAAATACAAGAGAAAATACTAACACATGAATTTTAACCCATAGAGAATCAGACCCCTCTCTTGATTTTAACAATATATTCTATGTAATTTATGTCATGTTAAGTAAACCTTTTTAGCACTTTTTCTTTATAAAAAAATTTTCGTGGCTTTCAAACTTGTCAGAAATTTATCATAAGTTACCATGAAACAATACTTTAGTTATTTAACCAAAGATCTGAAAATAAAAACCTTAGTGTTTTTTTTTTTTATTTATTTTTTCTTTTTCCGTAAAACCATGTGCCTTGGTTTCTGACTCAGGAATCTTATTCTAGTGACAGACTGAACCTCTGTCTTTGAAACAAATTATACAAAGAAGAGATTAACTCCTTAACTCAGTAATCAAAGAAAATTTTGTTATTTTAACAGCGAGAAACCTAATTCTTTGTTTTATATGTTAGTTAACATTAAAGCTCTTAAAAATCTCTTAAACCATTAAACTTTACTCAGACAGATAAAACTTTGAAAGGCAAAAGGTAATTAATTTCTTTCTCTTTTACTGTCCTGGAACTGCTACTTTGACTTCAAGACAAATTATTACTATTATTTTTCTATACCAGCTGCACTGGTCTCTTTCTAAAGGGGTATGGGGCTTTCTCTGCTCCTGTGGCCTTGGTCTCCCTCTTTTTCCTTCTTTCTTTGGGGGATGGTCTTTAGCCTGCAAGGCAGCAGTTAGGAAGACTGTCTGGCAATTTGGTCTATAAATCTTTTCCTTATCTCAGTTAGAGTATACTTGGCAGGCCATTCTCATTAGCTGAGAGATTTTTAACCCTATACTTTCCGAGAATTTCTTTTTCTTTAATTGATTATAAGAAAAGAATTCTCAGTGTTTAAGACTGCACCCTAGGGCTGAATCTCCTGGTTTGTTCTCTTGATCTCTCACTGTATCCAATAAACTGTTCCCAAGAACCTAGCGTTTTATGTTTATGGGTAGCTGATACCATTAGCTTTTTCTTTTAGTCCATAGGAATTTATTTGTCTCTCATGCTGCAGCCAAGAGCTTTCTCAGCTCTGGGAAAGAACCTCTTTTTTTAATCTTAACACTCTGTCTGGAGTGTTCTCTGTATTGTGATTCAAATCCCAGTCTACACTGAAAGTCTGTTCTCCCCATGCATCTCTTTTTTTTTTTGCCCAATCAATAAGTTCTCAGGAGTCTCTATAAGTATTTTTTATCTTGACCCAAATTTCTTTTTACCAATTAATTTCTATGCATCACACATAAATGACACATAAGACACAGACAGAGGCGACGGAGATGATCTTGCAATCTCAACCTCTCAGACAGCTCCGGTCACACATAAAATTCACACATAAGACAAACAGACAAACAGAGAGCGCTTGGACCAGACAAGCCAGGAAGGGAGAGGGGGAACAGGGATGATTTTAGTGAGGTCTAACATGTTGTCTGAATCTCCACTTCAATCTTTCAGATACCTCTTATCCCCAAAACCAGGGTACAAGAACCAGAAACAGACAACATCCAGAAACCCTAAAATAATGGCCGTCACAAACTCATATATCTGCCCAAAATCTAGAGTCACCAAGAGTCCCTTTTCGCGATCACAGATGCAATAATGGGACTGCAGTGAGAAATGCACTAACTGGGCAAAACACCAGGGCTATCACCCACCAGTCAGCACTTAATGAAAAGGAAAATAAAATGGAGAGGAAAGTAAGATAGGGGAGAAAAGAGAGAAGAGAGAAAAAGCCAATTACCATGTCTGCAGACTACACCAGTTTTCAAGGGTCTTGGAGTCAAGTCCCTCACCGTAAACAAACAGTACCAAGTCTGAATTACCAGGTCTCAGGCTCGATTACCAGGTCTCGGATTTTGGGGCTGGTCCCCCTGACTGCAGAAACCAAGTCTCAATCAGGAGGGAATACCAGGTTTGACACATGCCAAGTAATCACTCCACTCATGAGACTCCCCTGATTGCGCAGGTCCGGGCAGGTGGCTTTCAGCTCAATCTGGGAAGAGTATCTATTAAGCATGCCTGATTTATCAGGTTTACCAGATTTTGGGGCCAAGCCCCTCACCATAAACGTCGGGTCAGGACTTTCTGGCTCAGCAAAAACAGTCAGATCAAGACAGAGAAATATCCTTTGTTCTTGTGGAAACCTGGATGAGAGGAGCAGACACGGAGATCTACTCACCATAGGGAGGGACACAGGGCAAATGGTGTCCTGGCAGGTGCTTGTCTGTCCATCAGGGTTTAGTAGGTCTCCTTATCTGCCCCAAGACTTGGGTCTGAGGGAAAAAAAATGAGTCCTGCCGCAGTTGCCAAATTCTGTTACAGGGCAAGGCTCCCGAGCTCTGGACTAAGCCGTGCCTAGTTTCTTACCTTATTCTGACCAAGAATGACCAGGAGAGGCTCAGAGATTCCACACGAACAAAGGTTTATTAGGGACAGAGAGAAAGTGAAAGGCTCACGGGGGAGAGAGGGAGAGGGGTTTCTACCTACGCTGGCCTCCAGTCTCTCACTGGAGAAAAGATTTTTTCAGGGCATATAAAAGTTTTTATGTGGGAAAAAGGTATTATCTCTATTCATTAGATGGGTGGAGATTTCTAGGAGAAGGGGAGGTATTATGAAAATCAAATGCGTGCACAGTTAGAATTCAATCAAGATGGACTTCCTCGCAGAGGCTACTGGAACCAAGATGGAGTCTGTCACAAAGGCTGCCGGATGTAGAACAGGACTTATTCTGAGATGTTGTACATGCGCGATGCCTCTGGATCTTGGTTTGAGCCCCGGCAAGTGGTCCCTGTTCATGTTTGTTTCATGTGGAAGGTCATTCATAGGCCACGTTGATCTTTAGTGCGCACGCTCTGCACCTGGTGAGGCCTTGAAAAACAACTCAGGAGGATTATCGGTAATTTACAGCTGGTCCAACACACGGGGCCTTGAAAAGTAGCCCCTGATCTTGTCTAAGCACCTAGTTTGTTCATCACAAGTAGTTTTCGGGTGTCAGCAGGTAAAGTTATATGGTGGTCTGCACTTAGGTTTAGATTCAGAGACTAGTTACAGCTGGTCCAGCACACAGGGCCTTGAAATGTAGCCCTCATTTAGTTCAGCCGCCCAATCTCTTCCCTGTCTCAGAACCTGTTGTTGTAGAGTCAGCTCCAACTTGTAGTGACTCTATAGGGCAGGGTGGAGCTGCCCCACCGGGTTTCCAAGGCTGTAAACCTTTACAGAAGCAGACTGCCACATCTTTCTGCCGTGGACGGGCTGGTAGGTTTGAACTGCCGACGTTTTGGTTAGCAGCTGAGCGCTTCACCACTGTGTCACCAGAGCTCCATAATGTAAATGTAGTTACTGTGTTTCACACTATGGAATGTTCTCAGTAGGTAGCCACTTATTCTAGAGAACCAGGGTGGACATAGTGGACAAATTCACAGTGGAACATTGTTGCTACTAGTCATAAATTTCAGTTTGGGTTTATTATTCTCCTCTCTAAATGGCGCTCAAATCTTTGTGGACTTCTAATTTCTTTGACTGGGATATATGGCTATGAATTGACAAAAAGCTGTCCCATCCGTCTTTCATTATCAGTCATAGTCTTTCTGTTTTGGCAGGTGAAGAAGCATCTCTGGGGGCTGCAGAAGGAACGTTCATGAAGGCATTACAAGCCCGGAAGAAGAACACCAGCACTGAGCTCACTATTGAGCCGGAAGAAGCATCCTCAGACAAAAGTGTTAATTTGTCAACTGTCCTGAATGAGCCTCTGGACTTTCATGATGAAAGTGATGTTATTAGTGCCCTAAATTACGTATTGCCTTATCTCTCCGAGGGAAATCGAGAAGACAGAGAATTGACGTTATTACCAGTCATTAAACTGCTTTTTTTCAAAGGTACAAGATAGAGAAAAGGCCCTGAGTGATTTGCAAAACAACGCAGGGAATCCCCCTCTTAAGCCGGAGACAACCATGCAACTTACAGAAGTAAATTGAGGAAGCTTTATTACTAGGGTATTTTTTAGATGCAGAAATTCAAGAAAAAATTGATGAGGTTAAAAAGAAAGAAAAAACTGCCATGCTTATGTATCCCAACTTTTTAGGTGCCAAATTTAAATGCCATATCTTTAAAAAGAAATTGGGAACTGCTCAACCCCAGGAAAACCACCTGGCAAAGATCCAGAGAACAGGTGTTGGGAAAAGGCTGCAAAGGGTGAACAGAGTCCTCAAGAGGCCAAGGGGCATAAAGAAAAGGCATTTCAGAGAAATGGAAGATCCTAGCGTCAGGAGGAAACAAGGGTCCAAGCCATTTATGGAAAATATGCCCAAACCAAGAAGGCCCCTAAGGCCTCTCTCAAAGAAGGTGGACTGACTTCTCAAGGTGCGGAGGCAAAGGAAGTTAGGGGGAGTCTCCTTCAACACAGAGCCTTTATCCATCAAGGAACATAAGGCAGCAGTCTCTTCTTTCCTGAAACAATACTCCATGGGCAGGCCTTCTACCTCTCCTCCTTCAAAAGCCCCACCTGAGGCTAGAATTCTGTCAAAAGACTTGTTCTACACCATTTTTGTTTTAGAAGAGGCAAATGCTAGAGTTAAAAATATGGAGGCTCCTAAATCAGTATCACATTCCAGAAAAAGTTGCATCCATCATAAATCTTGCTCTCGTGTGGTTCACAGAAGATCAAAGGCCAAAACGAGTCAAAGGTTCAGAAAGGTCCATAGACTGATGGTTAAAAATAGACGTCCTTCCTCTGCAGTGAGGAGTCTGATAAATTCCCCTCCATGAGAGGCTTTTTCATCTTCAGGAGAACTGAGTTCTCCAGAAAATCCTTTTCAAGAATTGTTTTCTTTTTCCAGAGCCGTCTGCAGAAACCACTACTGTACACAATGCTACTATGCTAGATGAGACTACCCCTGAAATCACTGCCCACAAGGATCCTTCCACTGGAGATTCTGCTGTGACTGCAGACAACGTAATGGCACCTGTTAAACAAACAATTGAAACACAATGGGAATACCATAACATGGGCCCTGACTTACCCTCCAAATCCGATGGCTCCTCTCTCCCATTGCTCTCATCCTTGGGGGATCATTTCTCATGTAATCCAGACACTGAAAGTGGACTGCTCAGAGCCCCAGGTACAAATGGCCTGTGCCAAGCTCATCTCCAGAACAGGCCCCCTAATGAAACTTCTCACTGAGCAGCAAGAATTTAAGATGTCCAAGGCCGACTGGGATACAGACCAATGTAAAACAGAACTATATCAATGAGAGCACAGAAGACCAGAGTGAGTAACCTTAGGAGTTTGAGGCTTCTCCAGTGTAGCAGGAAGCCCCAGCTCAGCTTCCAAAGCTCTCAGAGGAGGTTGAACCTTCTCCAGGTCAGCAGGAAGCCCCAGCGCAGCCTCCAAGTGCTACCGAAGAAGTTGAAGCTTCTCCTACCCAGCAGGAAAAGCCCCAGTGCAGCCTCCAAATGCTACCGAAGAAGTTGAAGCTTCTCCCACCCAGCAGGAGGCCCCAGGTCTGCTTCCACAGAGCCCAGAGGAGGTTGCATCTTCTTCAGTCCAGCAGGAAGTCCCAGCACAGTCTCCAATGCTTCCAGAGGAGGTTAGACCTTCTCCAACGCAGCAGGAGGCCCCAGCTCAGACTCCAGAGCCCCCTGAGGAGGTTGAACCTTCCTCAGTCCAGCAGGAAGCTCCAGCACTACCTCCAAAGCCTCTAGAGGAAGGTGGAACTTCTCCAGTCCAGGAGGAGTCCCCCGCTCTACATCCAGAGCCATCTCAGGAGGTTGAGACTTCTCCAGTGCAGCAGGAAGCCATAGCCCAGTCTCTGAAGCCTCCCCAGAAGGTTAAACCTTCAATACAGGAGGAGACCCCAGGTCTGCCACCAGAGCAAGCTGAGGAGTCTGAGGCTTCTCCAGTGCAGCAGGAAGCCCCAGCTCAGCCTCCAAAGCCTTCTGAGGAGGTTGAACCTCCTCCAACCCAGCAGGAAGCCCCAGCTCAGCCTCCAAAGCCCTCTGAGGAGGTTGAACCTCCTCCAGCCCAGGAGGAAGCCCCAACTCAGCCTCCAAGGCCCTCTGAGGAGGCTGAACCTTATCCAGTCCAGCAGGAGGCTCCAGCTCAGCCTCCAAAGCCCTCTGAGGGTATTGAACCTTCTCCAAACCAGCAGGAATTTCCAGCTGAGCCTCCAAGGCCCCTCGAAGAAATTAAACCTCCAACAGAACAGGAGGTCCAGCTCTACCTCCAGAGCTTCCTGAGGAGGGTGAACCTTCTCCAGTGCAGCAGGAAGCCCCAGCACAGCCTCCAAAACCTCAACAAGAGGTTAAACCTCCAACCCAACAGGAGTCCCCAGCTCCACTTCCAGAGCTCCCCTGGGAGGATGAACCTTCTCCAGTCCAACAGCAGGTGCCAGCACAGCCACCAAAGCCTCCCAGGAGGTTAAATCTTCTCCAACCCAACAGGAGGCTCCGGTTCAGCCTCCAGAGCCCACTGAGGAGGTTGAACCTTCTCCAATTGAGCAGGAAGCTCCAGTACAACCACCAAGACTTCTCTATGAGGTTAAACCTTCTCCAGTTCAGCAGGAAGCTCCAGCTCAACTTCCAAAGCCTCCCCATGAGGTTGAACCTTCTCCAGGCCAGCAGGAGGCTCCAGCTCAGCCTCCAGAGTCCCCTGAGGGGGTTAAACCTTCTCCAGTCCAGGAGGAAGCCCCAGCATAGCCTCCAAAGCCCTCCGAGGAAGTTGAATCTTCTCCAGTCCAACAGGAGGCTCCAGCTAAACCTCCAGAG
The DNA here is from genome assembly GCF_030014295.1 of Loxodonta africana. Taxonomy (NCBI): domain Eukaryota; kingdom Metazoa; phylum Chordata; class Mammalia; order Proboscidea; family Elephantidae; genus Loxodonta; species Loxodonta africana. Next base: position 76,897,510 of record NC_087359.1, on the reverse strand, counting down.
CCCCCTGAGGGGGTTAAACCTTCTCTATTCCAGTAGGAAGCCTCAGCACAACTTCCAAAACCTCCCCAGGGGGTTAAATCTCCAACACATCATGAAGCCCAGGCACAACCTCCAGAGCCCTCTGAGGGTACTGGACATTTTCCTAATCCGGCAGCAGTTTCCAGCTGAGCCTTCAAGACCCTCCGAGGAACATAAACCTACTTCAACCCAGAAGGAGGCTCCTGCTCAGACTACAAAGCTCACTGAGGAAGCTGGACCTTCCCCAGTAAAGTAGGGGAAACATATCAGCCTGCACAGCTTCCTGAAAAGGTGGAACCTTCGCCAGTCAAGCAGGACACCAGAGCTAAACCTCTAGGGCCTCCTACGGAGGTTAAAACTCAAACTACTGCAAATCATGAGGTTCCACCACCAGGTCAGAATCAACCTTATCTTTCAAACTTGCCCAATGTTACAGTTAAACCTGCTGATCTGCAGCTTACCCAATCTCCAGAACCCACTAAGGAGGTTTAGTCATGTAGAATCCAGCATGAGGTCCCAGCTTAGCCTCCAGAGACTCCTGAGAGGGTGAAACCTTGCTCATTTCAACCTCCTGAGGAGGTCAGACCTTCTCCAAGTCAGCAGGAGTACTCAACTAAGCCTCCAAAGCCCACCGAGGAGGTTGAACTTTCTCCAGTCCAACTAGAGGTCCCAGCCCAGCCTCCAGAGCCCCGAAATGAGGTTTTAACACTGCCCTCATTGCATGATAGAGCGACAATTCAACCCCAGGTCATCCTCAAGCTCACTATTCAGCCTTGCCTAAAGTATCAGTTAAACCTGTGCTTGAGCATTCTCCGACACAACGGGGTGCCCCAGTTCAGCCTCCAGAGTCCCCTGAGGAGGTTGGATCCTTTTCAACCGAGGAGCAAATCCGAGCTCAGCCTCCAGATCCACCTAAGGAGGTTAAACCTTCTTCAGTTTAGTAGGAGGATCCAGTTCAACTTCGAGAACTCCCTGACGATTCCCAACGTTCTCCAGTTGAGCAGGAGGACCCACCATAGCCCTTAGAGCCCAATAAGAAGGATGAAACTTCTCCAACACACTAGGAGGACCTAGCTCAGCCTCCAGAGCTCCTTGAGGAGGTTGAACATTGACCCATTCAACTGGATGACCCAACACAGCTCCGAGACCCCATTAAAGAGGATGAGCCTTCTCCAACCCAGCAGCAAGATGCACCTCTATGTCCAGAGTCCCCTGAGGAGACTGAACCTTTTCCCGTCCTGCAAGAGGGCCTAGCTCAACCTCCAGAGTTCCCTACAGGGGTTGTACCTCAATCAGCAGGGCATCATGAGGTAACGGTTTCACCTCCAGGTCAAGGTAAAACTCATCATCCAATGCTGGCCAAAGTCACAGTTAAATCTCTGTATCTGGACTTTCCCATAATTACAGAAACCACTACAGAGGTTCAACTTTCCCCAGACCAGCAGGAGGTCACAACTCAATCTCCAGAGCCCCTTGTTGAGGCTGAACCTTCTCCAAGCCAGCTGGTTGCCCCAACTCAGACTCCGGAGCATCCTACAGAGGATGTACCTTCTCCAGAGCAGCAAGAGGCTTCATCACAGTTTCCAGAGTCCACTGAGGAGGTTGAACCATCTCCAGCCGTGCAGGAGGCCTCCACTCAGCCTCCAGAGTCTCCTACAGAGGTTGGACCTTCTCCAGCCCAGCAGGAAGACTCAACAGAGCCTGTGGACGCCACTGAAGAGATCCAACTTCCTTCAGGCCAGCAGGAAGCCCCAGCTCAATCTCCAGAGCAACCTGAGGAATTTGAACCTCCTTCAAACCTACAGGAGACCCCAGCTGAGACTTCAGAGCCCCCTACAGAGGTTGTAAGTTAACATACAGGGCATCATGAGGTGACAGTTTCACCTACAGGTCAAAGTGAAGCTCAGCATCCAATTTTGTCCTTTATCACAGTTAAACCTCTGAATCTGGAGCTTACTGTATCTTCACAACCCACTACAGAGACTGGACCTTTTCCAACCCAAGTAGAGGCCTCATCCCAGCCTCCAAAGCCCCCTGAAAAGGCTGAACATTCTTCAGTCCAGCAGGAAGCTCCAGTTCAGCTTCTAGAGCCCTTTGAGGGGATAGAACCTTTTTCAACCCAGCAGCAGGCACCAGCTCAGTCCCCTGAGCACCCTGAGGTGGTAGAATCTTCTCTGGTCCAGCAGGAGACTCCACCTCCACCTCCACCTCCAGTGCCTCCTACACAGCTGGAAACTTCCCCAAACCAGCACGGGGTCCCATTTCAGACTCTAGAGCACCCCAAGGAGGTTGAACCTTCTGCATCCCGCAGGAAGCCCCAGCTCTGTCTCCCAAGCCCCCTATACCAGCAGAATCTTCTCCATCCCAGCAGGAGGCCCCAGTTCAGTCTCCCGAGCTTTCAATGCCAGCAGAACTTTCTCTGTCCCAGCAGGAGGCCCCAGCTCTTACTCCAGAGACCCCTAAGGAGGCAGAATCCTCTCTGTTCCAGCAGGAGACTCCACCTCAGCCTCTAGAGACTACTACACAGGTCAAAACTTCCCCAAACCAGCACAAGATCCCATTTCAGACTCCAGGGCCCTCCAAGGAGTTCGAACCTTCTCCAGCCCTGCAGGGGACCTGGCTCACAGTCTCCGGAGACCCCAATACAGGCTAAACCTTCTCCATCCCAACAGGAGGCCCCAGCTCTTAGAGTACACTAAGGAGGTAGAATCTTCTCTGGTCCAGCAGGAGACTCCGTCTTAGCCTCCAGAGAGTCTTACACAGATGGAAAGTTCCCCAAAGCAGCAAGGAGTCCCTTTTCAGACTCAGAGCCCCCTGAGGAGGTTGAACTTTCTCCAGCCCAGCAGGAGGCTCCAACTCAGTCTCCTGAGCCTCCTGTGCAGGTAGAAGCTTCTCCAATGCAGTAAGAGGCCCCATCTCAGCCTCCAGAGCCCTCTGAGGAAGTCCAACCTTCTCCAGTCCAGCAGGAGGCTCCTACTCAACCTCAAGAACCCCCAGCAAATGTACAACCATCTTCAGTGCAGCAGGAAGTCCCAGCTGCACCTTCAGAACTACCTAAGGAAGTAGGGTCTTCTCTAGTCCAGGAGGAGGCCCCAGCTCTACCTCCAGAGCCTTTTGAGAACGTCCAACCATTTCCAGTCCAGCAGATGGCCTCTTCCCCACCTCCAGAGCCCCTAAAGAGGTTGAACCTTCTCCAAGCCAACAGGAAGCCCTAGCCTCACCTCCAAAGCCCCCTAAGGAAGTGGAGCCTCCTTCATCCCTGCAGGAGATCCCACCTCAGACATCTGAGCCTTCTAAAGAGGCTGAACCTTGTCCAACTCAGCAGGAGCCCCCAGTTCATCCTCCAGAAACCCCTAAGGATAAAGAACCTTTTCCAGTCCAGCAGGGAGCCCCAGCACAGTCTTCAGAGCCTCCTAAGGTGGAGGACTCTTCGACAACTGAACAGGTAGCCCCAGCTCAACCTCCTAAGGAGGTTGCAGCTCAACTTCCAGTGCTTCATGAGGTGACAGTTTCACCAACAGGTCAATATCAAGCTGAGCATTTAAACTTACCCAAGATTACAGCTCAGCCTTTGGACCTGGAGCTTACCGTAACTCCAGAACACACTATAGAGGCTGAACATTCTACAGCCCCACAGAGGACTACAGCTTCTCCTCCAAATTTCTCTGAGGTGACCATTCCACATCCAGACCAGTTTCAGACTCAGCATCCAAATCTGACTGAAGGTACAGTTCAACCTTTGGACCTGGAGCTTACCATAACACCAGGACCCACGACACAGGTTGAACATTCTACAGCCCTGCAGAAGACTATAGCTCCTTCTCCAGAGTGCCCTGCGGTGACACTTCTACATCCGGACCAGGTACAAGCTCAGAAGCTAAACCTGAGTGAAGTCACAGTTCAACCACTGGACCTGGAAGTTACTATAACTCCAGAACCCAATATGGAGGTTGAACCTTCTCCAATCAAACAGGAGACCCCAATTCAGCCCCCAGAGCCTCTTAAGGAGGTTGTGGCTCAATGTCTAGTGAGTCATGAGGTGACAACTCCACCGTGAGGACAGGCTCAAGCTCAGCATTCAAACTTGCCCAAAGTCACAGTTAAACCTGTGGACCTGGAGCTGACCATAACTCCAGAACCCCCTATCGAGGTTGAATATTGTACAGTCCTGAAGAAGACTACAACTTCTTCTCCAGGGCATCCTGAGGTGACATCACCACCTCCAGACCAGGTTCAGGCTCAGCATCCAAACCTGACTGAAGTTACAGTTCAACCTTTGGACCTGGAACTTACCGTAACTCCTAAATTCACTTCAAAGATTGAACTTTCTAGAGCCCTGCAGAAGACCACACCTCCTCCAACGCAAATCACGGTTCAGCCTTTGAATTTGGAGCCTAGTATAGCACCAGAGGAAACCCTGGTGGCGTAGTGGTTAAGTGCTACGGCTGCTAACCAAGGGGTTGGCAGTTCAAATCTACTAGTCACTCCTTGGAAACTATGCAGCAGTTCTACTCTGTCCTGTAGGGTCGCTATGAGTCGGAATCAACTCAACAGCACTGGGTTTGGTTTTTTGGGTGTAGCTGCAGAACCCATTACATAAGTCCAGCATACTATAGCCCTGCAGAAGACCACATCTCCTCCAAAGCAAGTTACAGTTAAACCTTTGGATCTAGGGCTTACAGTAACTCAGCCACCAGGGCCATCTGAGACAGTTAATTTTCCCCCAGCGACTCAGCAATTATTGGTGCCTTCTGAAAATTACACCCCTGAAAGGGTTCAGAAAGCTCTAACTGAGCAACAGGAGCAGAATGCCATCACACATCACCCCCTAGAAAGGACAGAAATGGCTCTAAATGAGCTACAGGAACAGAATGCTGTTATACATTATACCCCAAAAAGGGCACCGATGCCTTTAACTTTGCAGTGGGAACAGAATGACACCAACGGAACGAACATATGTGAGCTCTGTGTCTGTCAGGATGAACCGCTGTCCTGTACTGGCCTGCATCCAGAGAAGAACCTCCACAGAGTGCCTGTGCCAGAGCCCAACGAGTACAATGGCACCTTCACTGTCTTGTAAGAACTGCCTTTCCTCATTTGTTCTCTGCACTCTGCTTAACATGACACCCTTTTCCTTGAGGTCTTCCAGCAGCTTTCCAAGATGGCTGCTGTCCCAGAGGCCTCTGGGATTCGTAGCAGGACTTATTATGGGGAGTAGCGCCTGTGCAGTCTCTTGCTCCCCAGGTTTGATTCCCTGGCTGCCACTGTAGCCCCTCCCTGCCCCTGGCGGAAGGTCACACAGGGGTCACAGGTGGATGTTCTGTGCATGTCTCTGGGGCTGCTTTTCTCTAGCTGCTTCTGAAAGACAACTTTCTCATCACCTGCCCCATTGTTCTGGGGAATGGCTTTGTTTCTGTGCCCTGGCCCATTTCTTGTTACTTTGTTTGCAGATTTGGGGGTCCCTCTGTTCCCTGTCTTCCTAAGTCCCTAGGTTCCACAACCAACCCCCTATTACCTCCCTGATAGTATAGCCTATCTCTCTTTTTACTTGCTTCTCTAACCACACCAGTCTCTTTACTATTTCTCAAACAGGCACCCTCCAGTCTCAGAGCCTTTGTTCCCTGTCTTACTCCCCGCTGAGAGACTTTAAACCCATAAATCCTTATGGGAATGTGGATGGAGGTCTCTGCTTCTGTAACTTCTTCATGCTGGACTGGGGCATTGTTCCTGCCTAACCGAGTAGAAGTCTCTCACTACCTGATTTAAGTTACTATCAGGACCCCTTCTTGGTCTCTTTGGTGTTCCTCAAACAGGCACCCTCCAATCTCAGGGCCTTTGCTCCCTGTCTTAAAAGTATAACCTTGAGTATATCTCACCTGAATTTAGAGACCATCTCAAGAATAGATTTGACACATTGAACACTAAGAACAGAAGACCAGACAAGTTGTGGGATGACATCAAGGACATCATACATGAAGAAAGCAAAAAGGTCATTAAAAAAACAGAAAAGAAAAAAGATACTTTGCTACTTATGTAAAAACAGTACTATTTGCTTTTCAAAACATTTTTATTATTTCCTTCCTCCCCAGAGGTGGGCAGAAGAGGTACTGTTAATCTTTTACAGATGAGGAAAAACAAGATTAGAGGTATTAGTGCTATAGCCTGGTGCCCAGGTGTCCTGTCCCCAGCTCTCCACGAGCCCATACTTGTCCTTTCCTGTGATCTTTAGTCCTCCTTTTGAAACAGGCTACTCAGCCATACCTTAAACAGTACCTGAGCCAAGTTTTTTCCTTCTTTCTTCTTTCTCCCCTTTCCCTCCCCTAGCCCATCCCTCCTTCAAGTAAGATCCTGATGTTAGCTCCCCAAATGGTTAAGCCTTAACCAATGTTTCCTCTAAGACTGGAAAACAAGTGATATTGATCTATGCCTGTCAAATAAGATGAAGGATGGCGCCAGCTACCCTCTGAGCTGATGGGATAATGGCAGGAAAAGATCAACATGTTTGAGATATGACCACTGAAACCAAACAGAAGAAAGAGAGTGCACATTCCACAAGTCCCTAAAACTTATGGCCCCTTTTCCCTTAAAAACCCGAGCTGATCGGTAGTCTGGTGAGACAGACGACTTTCAGAGGAGATCATTCCCCTCTGTCTCCATATACTGGTATATCTAATAAAGCTCTTGCTACCTACCTCACCCCTGTCTCAAGAATTGGCTATTTGCGGCAGGCAGCTCTAACTCGTGAAATTGCGGTAACAATTTGATGGCCTGTACGGGGCTCCAGCCGCTTGAGACGCGGTGGCTCCGCAGCGGGGCCCAGGCCTGATCGACAGTTCTCCTACCAAGCAGCTTCTGGGGACCATATCCCCAGAGGCTGTCCCCAGCCCAGGCTCCCCTGCAGCACCACCGGTCCCCAACTGCACCAAAGAGATGGGCGAAGGCAAGACCTAACCAGGATCCTGAGGTGAGTCCGAGACCCTCTCCCTGTTGCACTCAGGGCCAGGGTGGATAGGGCGGGCCAGCGTAGCTTCCAGAACTGGACCGGAGCACTTGGTTTCTAAGGCGAGTGGCGCCTTGGATGACAGTCCCCATGAGTAGGATCGCAAGGAGGGACTTTTGGTGACTCTAGAGATGGGCAGGCGTATGAGTGTGTATTGGCTGTTGGTTTTTGTGTTTGGATTGTTGTCTGTCTGTGGTTGGTTGCACCCTGGTTTTGGGGAGTGGGTATAGACATCTCTATCTGTTTAGACTGGGAGATTGAAGCCCCTCCGTCTGGCATTGGGGATAGGAGGTATCTGGAGGATTGAAGTGGAGATTCAGACATCCTAGGAATGTGTAAGACCTCACTAAGATTATCATCATTTCCCCTTTCCTTTCTGGCTTGTCTGGTCCAAGCACTCTCTGTTTGTTCATCTTATAGGTGAATCTTATTTGTGACTGGGGCTGTCTGGGAGGTTCTTTAATGAGATGGAAAAACTAATCACCAACTTCATATGGAAAGAAAGGAGAGCCCTGGATAGGCAAAACATTACTGAAGAAAAGCACGAAGCAGGAGGCCTCACACTACCTGATCTCAGAACCTACTATACAGTCGTGGTAGTGAAAATAGCCTGGTACTGGTACAGCATAGACCAATGGACCAGAATTGAGAACCCAGGTGTAAATACATCTATTTGTGGTCAGCTAATCTTTGCCAAAGAACCAAAGTCCACTAAATGGAGAAAAGATAATTTTTTTAACAAATGGTGCTGGTAAAACCGGATGTCCACCTGTAATAAAATGAAACAGGACTCATACCTCATACCATACACAAAAACTAACTCAAAAATGGATGAAAGATCTAAATATATAGCCTAAAAGGATAAAGATCATGGAAGAAAAAATAGGGACAACACTAAGGGCCCTAATACATGGCATAAAGAGATTACACACCGTAACTAACGATGCACAAACACCAGAAGATCAACTAGATAACTGGAAGCTCCTAAAAATTAAACACCTATGTTCATCAAAAGCCTTCACCAAAACAGTGAAAAGATAACCTATAGACTGGGAAAAAAAAAATTTGGCTACAACTCATCCAACAAGAGTTTAATCTCTAAAATCTATACAATACTTCAACACCTCAATAACAAAAAGACAAATAATCTAAAAAATGAGCAAAGAACATGAACAGACACATCACCAATGAAGGCATTCAGGTGGCTAAAAGACGTGAGGCATTGCTTGCGATCGGTAGCCATTAGAGAAATGCAAATCAAAACTACAATGAGATACCATCTCACCCTGACATTACTGCACTAATCAAAAAAAAAAAAAAAAAAAAACCCCGAAGATAACTAACGTTGGAGAGGTTGCTGGGAGATTGGAACTCTTATGCACTGCTGGTGGGAATATAAAATGGTTACAACCGCTATGGAAAACGATATGGCACCTCCTTAAAAAGCTAGAAATAGAAATACCATATGACTGAGCAATCCCACTCCTAGGAATACATCCTATTGAAATAAGAGCCGTCACATGAATAGACATAAGCACGCCCATGTTCACTGAGCCCTGGTTGCATAGTGGTTAAGAGCCATGGCTGCAAACCAAAAGGTCAGCAGTTCGAATCTACTAGTCTCTCCTTGGAAACCTTATGTGGCAGTTCTACTCTGTCCTATAGGGTTGCTGTCAGTAAGAATCAACTAGACAGCAATTTTTTTTTGAGGGGGGGTGGTTCATTGCAGCATTATTCACAACAGCAAAAAGATGGAAACAATCTAAGTGCCATCAACAGATGAATGAGTAAACCAATTATGGTACTACGCGATGATAAAGAACAATGACGAATCCACAAAACATTTCACAACAGGGACGAATCTGGAGGGCATTATGCTGAGTGAGATAGGTCAATCACAAAAGGACAAATGTTGCATGAGACCACTATTATAAAAACCCAAGAAAAGGTTTACACACAGAAAAAAACAATCTTTGATGGTTATGAGGGAGGGGAAGGGTAGGGAGAGGAAATCACTAACTAGATAGTAGATAAGTGTTAACTTTGGTAAAGGGCAAGACAACACACAATATGGGGAGTCAGCACAACATAACCAAGGCAAAGTCACAGAAGCTTCCTAGACCCATCCAAACACCTAGAGGGACCAAGTTACTGGGGCTAAGGGCTGGGGACCATGGTCTCAGGGGACATCTAGGTTAACTGGCATCACATAGTTCATAAAGAAAATGCTCTACATCCTACTTTGGTGAGTAGCATCTGAAATGGTATTGAAAGAAGTCCAAGCTGCACTGAAGGCATTGTGGAAAAACAAGGAATTCACAGAATACCAGTTGAGATGTTTCAACAAATGGATTCAACACCAGAGACACTTATTCGTCTATGCCAACAAATTTGGCACATAGCTACCCTGCCAACCGACAGAGATTCATATATGTCCCCATTCCAACATTATGTGGAAATTATCAAACAATATCATTAATATCACACACAAGTAAAATTCTGCTAAAGATAATTAAAAGATGGTTGCAGTAGTACCTCAACAGGGAACTGCCAGAAATTCAAGCCAAATTCAGAAGAGAACGTGGAACAAGGGATATCACTGCTGATGTCAGATGGATCTTGGCTGAAGGCAGAGAATTCCAGAAAGATGTTGTCCTGGTTATCTAGTGCTGCTATAACAGAAATACCACAAGTGGATGACTTTAACAAAGAGAAATTTAATGTCTCACAGTCTAGGAGGCTAGAAGTCCGAATTCAGGGTGCCAGCTCCAGGGAAAGGCTTTCTTTCTCGGTCAGCTCTGAGGAAGGTCCGTGTCATCAATCTTCCCCTGGTCTAGGAGCTTTTCAGTGCACGGACCCTGGGCCCAAAGGATGTGTACTTGTGGCTCTTCTTGCTTGGTAGTAATGAGGTCCACATGTTTCTCTGCTCACTTCTCTCTTTTACATCTCAAAAGGGACAGACTCAAGACAAAAATCTAATCTTGTAGATTGAGTCCTACCTCCTTAACATAACTGCAGTATACAGATTGCACGACCTTGCTTGCTGAAAGTGAAGAAGACTTGAAGCACTGATGAAGATCAAAGACTACAGCCTTCTGTAAGGACTACAACTCAACATAAAGAAAACAAAAATTATCACAACTGAACCAATAAGCAACATCACGATAGACGGTGAAAACATTGAAGCTGTCAAGGATTTCATTTTCCTTGGATCGACAATCAATGCCCATGGAAACACCAGTGAAGAAATCAAATGATGTACTGCATTGGGTAAATCTGCTGAAAAAGATCTCTTTAAAGTGTTGAAAAGCAAAGGTGTCACTTTGAGAATTAAGGTATGTCTGACCCAAGACATGGTATTTTCAATTGTCTCATATGCATGCAAAAGCTGGACAATGAAAAAGGAAGACCAAAGAACTGGTGCCTTTGAATTTTGGTGGTGGCGAAGAATATTGAATACACCATGGAGTGCCAGAAGAATGAACAAATCTGTCTTGGAAGAAGTACAGCCTGGATGCTCCTCAGAAGCAAGGAAGATGAGACTTCATCTCACGTACTTTGGACATGTTATCAGGAGGGACCAGTCCCTGGAGAACGACATCATGCTTAGTAGGGTGTCACTGAAGAAGTCCCTTGACCAGATGGATTGACAGAGTGGCTGCAATAATAGGCTGAAACGACTGTGAGGATGGTGCAGGACCAGGCAGTGTTTCACTCTGTTGTATATACCGTTGCTACAAGTTGGAACTGACTTGACAACACCTAACAACAACGTACCTGCTCTAGAACCAATACTAACAAAATAACCATAGATGTAAATAAACATTTAGCTTCTAAAAATTTTATTGAATCACTGTTTATACTAGTGAAAACTGGAAATAATTTTAATTTCCAATTTAGGGAAATGGTTTAAAAATTATTTTACCTGTATTCACAATGGGATATTATGCGGTCATTAGAAACGACAGTGTTTCATCATATTTTACAACATGCAAAGATGTTCACAACGATGAAAAATGACGACATATAGCTGCCATTGAGTCACCTCTGACTTCTGGTGAGCTTATGTACAATGGAACAAAATGTTGCCTGATCCTACATCATTCTCCTGATCACGGGCATGTTTGAGTCCATCTTGGTGGCTATTGGGTCTCCATCACCCTCACTGCCCTGTTTCACCAAACATGATGTCCTCCTCCAGTGACTGATCCCTTCTGATGACACTCCGAAGCAAGCAAGTCGGACAGTGTTCCCTTGTGATCCATAGGCTTTTCATTGGCTAATTTGAAAGTAGATATCCAGGCCTTTCTTCCTAGTCTGTCTTAGTCTAGAAGCTCCACTGAAACCTGTACACCATGGGTGACCCTGCTAGAATTTGAAATACCAGTGGTATAGCTTCCAGAATCACAGCAACACACGAGGCACTACAGTACGACAAACTGACAGGTGGTGGAAAAAAGGTTGGAGGACTGTATACAGGGTGGTGCTTTCAATAGAACTTTCTGTGCTGACGGAAATGTTCTGTATCTACACCACCCATACTGGTGGCCACTTGCCACACGCAGCTTTTAAGCACTTGGAATATGGCCAGCGTGCCTGAGGATCTGATTTTTTATTTTCACTTATTTTAACTAATTCTGATTTAAGTGGCCACATGTTGCTAGTGGCTACCATATTGGACCATGTTGATGTATAGTACAATCCTATTTTTGTCTCCATATGTATGTGCAGTAATATCTTTGGAAATACGTATGCCAAAATATAAACTGATTATCCTTTACCAGAGGGTCTATGGGTGTTTTATTTTACTTAAAAATTTTGTTTAAACAGAGAGAGGGAAATTATTTTAAGAACAGGAGTACAGAGTGCTGTGAACTGCTTGGGAAATACTTTTCTATGTGGAGATTGGTGAAAACACCAGGCCTCTCACATAGGTGCCTGATGGGTTTGCCAGACCACCCAGAGTCGTATTTAACTGGAGTCCAAAGCTCTTTCCCAAGGACCATTCCAGATGTCACTGCCCTACATCTCGGCACACCAAGGACCACATCCCCAGAGCCAGCTGACGAAGTTAGCATGGGTCCCTGATGGAGGGTGTGAGCTGGAAAGCCTGGCTCTAGGCTTAGAAGTCCATCCTGCATGAATGTGGGAGGCTAACAGCCCCCTAAAGATCTCCACATCCTAATCCCCAGAACCTGTGAATATGTTCTCTTCCATGGCAAAAAAGAACTTTGCAGATGTGATTACAGTCACATTAAGGATCTTGAGATGGGGAGATTATCCAATGTGATCACAAGGGCCCTTATAAAAGGGAGGCAAGAGAGAGCCAGAGAAGGAGACATGGTGATGGAAGCAGAGGCGGGAGAGGTGTGGGGCACGAGTCCAGGAATGTGGGCAGCATCCAGAAGCTGGAAAAGGCAAGGATACGGATTTTCCCCTAGAGCCTCAGAAGGAATGCAGCCCTGCAACCCATTTTACATTTCTGACCTCCACAACTGCAAGATAGTAAATCTATGTTGTTTTAAGCCTCTAAGCTTTTGGCACTTCGATAGCACAGCAAAAGAAAATGCACACAGTAAGCAAACGGAGAAGTGAGGTTTAAGACAGAAGTATTAGCGGCTGCCTGCGCCCCGAATAGACATGAGGCGACTGCTCGGGAGGGCACAGGAACAGTTTAGGGAAGACGGAAATGTTCTCTATTCTGGCTGGAGTCCCTGGGTGGTGCAAATAGCTAATGCACTTTGCTGCTAAAGAAAAGGCTGGTGCTTCCGCCCAGAGGAGCCTCAGAAGAAAGGCCTGGCCATCTACGTCCAAAAAACTCTGCCATTGAAAATTCTATGGAGCACAGTTCTATTCTCACACGTGTGGGGAATCGACTTGACAGCAGTCGGCTTGGTTTTACGTGAGTGGATAGGTTTGTCAAAACTCACTGAACTACGCTTAACATGGATGGAATTACGTGTGGAAATTATGTCTCAATAAACTTAAGAAAGACAGAAATTTCTCAAATCATCCAACTCTCCCTATTCAGCATAAGGCAAGAGTTCTGGGTTCCTGTGTGTATTAGGGAATCAGGTCCAACATCCCCACTTTCTAGAGGTAGAAATGGAGGCTCGGAGAGGTGAAGAGACTTGCCTCAGGTCACATGTCTGGGGCTACAAGCAGGGACAAGGGTGCAGGACTGTGACTCCCAGGGCTCCTTCCCACACCCCCTGCCTCTCTGTCCACCGCTGGGACGCCCAAGGAAGGAAGGGCAGGCAGGCGGATCAGAGGCCTCCCGGCAACACGTGATGCCCACTTTACTGCAGACCAGAACCTTTCCATCCCTGTGTTCTCTCCCAAAGTGCTGAGACATCCCCTTGCCAATTGCCAAGGTGAAAGTGCATCAAAGCAGCCTCTTCCTTCTTCCCCCACTCCAGAGCCCCATGAGAACAAAGCACCCGGCCGAGGGCAGAGCAGTCAGGAAGGTCAAATTAATTTCCCCTTGTGAAATTCTGTTCTGCTCAAGTCAGGAAGACGCCTGCCCTCCACCCGACCCCCTCCCTGGGCGTCTCCCCAACCTGGTGCCCAGGTGCAATGGGATCCGGCTGCACCCTCTGTGAGCATTCTTACGTGAATTTAGCCACTACCCTGGCCTGAAAGCCCTGGCCTCTTGGAGAGAAAAGCAGTGCCTTTCCCAAGCCTTGGGACAATTCTTTGGCACCTGGAAAATTCAGCCCAACATCTCCTATTCTGCAGAGCCTGCTCTGCTGAGAACTCTTTTTATGTTTATTATTCCACTTCCTCAAATCTTCAAGAGGCAGAGAGTGGTAAAGATACACCTTTTAATTTTGCAGGTAGGCAGGGAAAGGTCAAAACAGAAAAGGCTGAGATAGGGAGCCTGAGGATTTTTCCCAGGTGGTGCAGTGGTTAAGAGCTACGACTGCGAACCAAAAAGTTGGTAGTTCAAATCCACCAGTTGCTCGTTGGAAACCCTATGGGGCAGTTCTACTCTGTCCTGTACTGTTGCTATGCATCAGAATCGACTCAACGGCAACAGGTTTGTTTTTTTGTTATTTAACCTCTGAAAACTACGTGACTACGGTACTTAAAGGGGCACTCAAATCCCCGGCAACCCTAGAGTGCGGTGCTAGAAGCTTAGAGCCCTCCAGGCTTCCACGGAGAGGAGGGCGGCCCGGACGCCTTCACATTGCCCAGCAGCTCAGCAGCTAGCATGCAAAAAACCCAAATCTGCTGCCATCGAGTCGATTCTGACTCACAGCGACCCTATCGGACAGAGTAGAGCCACCCCATACGATTTCCAAGGAGCGCCTGGTGGATTCGAACTGCTGACCTCTTGGTTAGCAGCTGTAGCTCTGAACCACTCTGCCACCAGGGTTTCCCAGTAGCATGCAGTGAGGGTTTGTTTTCGGATGATGATGTTTTTCTGTGTCCAGGTCACTAGCTCAGCAGAAAGCTGTGGACTTTCTCCAGAAGGACAGAAATGGCAGGTGGACAAAGATTAGCTGGGCATAGAATTTGGGGCTCCAATGTGTCCTTTTCACAGATTTCAAAAATTCCTAGAGTTGGAAGGGGCCGTAGCCATCCCTTAGTCAAATTTTGCTGTGATTGTTAACTAATGCGGAGCGGGCCCTTGACTCTAGGGACCTCATGCACAATGGAACAAAATGTTGCATGCTCCTATGCCATCCCCACGGTCAGCTGTGGATCAGACCATTGAGATCCACAGAGTTTTCATTGGCTGATTTTTGGAAGGAGATCTCCAGGGCTTTCATCCCAGCTGTCTTAGCCTGGAAGCTCCACTGAAACCTGTTCAACATCATAGCAACAGGCAAACCTCCACTGACCAACGGTGGTGGCTGCACAGGAGGTGCACTGGCCAGGAATCACACCCAGGTCTCCCACATGGAAGGTGAGAATTCTACCACTGAACGAACCACTACCGCCTTCCACCCCAGTCACACTTCGTTGTTGTTGTTGTTGTTAGGTGCCGTTGAGTCAGTTCCAGCTCACAGCGACCCTACGTACAACAGAACAAAACACTGCCCGGTCCTGCGCCGTGGCCACAGTCGTTGTTATGCTTGAGCCCATTGTTGCAGCCACTGTGTCAATCCATCTAGTCGAGTGTCTTCCTCATTTTTGTTGACCGTGTACTTTAGCAAGCATGACGTCCTTCTCCAGGGACTGATCCTTCCTGACACCATGGCCGAAGTATGTAAGGCACAGTCTCGCCATCCTTACTTCCAAGGAGCATTCTGGTTGTACTTCTTCCAAGACAGATTTATTCCCTCTTTTGGCAGTCCGGGATACATTCAATATTCTTCGACAACACCATAATTCAAAGGCATCAATTCTTCTGTCTTCCTTATTCACTGCCCAGCTTTCACATGCATATGAGGTGATTTGAAAACACCATGGCTTGGGTCAGGTGCACCTTAGCCTTCAAGGTGACATCTTTGCTTTCCAACACTTTAAAGAGATTTTTTGTAGCCGATTTGCCCAACGTAATGTGTTTTTTGATTTCTTGATTGCTGCTACCATGGTGTTGTTTGTATATCCAAGTAAAATGAAATCCTTGATGTCAATCTTTTCTCCGTTTATCATGGTGTTGCTTATTGGTGCAGTTTTGAGGTTTTTTGTGTTCTTTTTGTTACGGTGTAATCCATACTGAAGGCTGTGGTCTTTGATCTTCATCTGTAAATGCTTCAAGTCCTCTTCACTTTCAGCAAGCAAGGTTGTGTCAGCTGCATAACGCAGGTTGTTAATGCGTCTTCTACCAATCCTGACACCCCGTTCTTCTTTATGTAGCCCAGCTTCTTGTATTATTTGCTCAGCACACAGACTGAACAGGTGTGGTGAAGTCAGACTTTAGAGGAGGATAGTAAACAGACTATGTCCCTTGCCACTAGTCCACACAGACACCCCTAGGAGACTCTTCTAAGCAAATCCTGGTACAGTGGCAGAAGTGAGGGGGCGCAGGTAGTAAACACATCAGAGTGCCCCCAGGTACCACCTGTCCTTGTTATGACACTATCCCGGGGCCCAGCCCCCATCCTTCAGGTGCCATGTCATTATCTTTTGGCTTCTAAGCAGCAAATCATTAAGTCAAGCATCCAAAATGATGAGTTGTTGCCCAGAATCTTTACACTGTCTTTGACACAGCAAAGAATGGAGACGGGAAAAGTTGTCATTAGGAAATACATTGTTCTTTTTTGTTTTCTTCCATTTATACTTGAAAGCAAGACACCCAGCCATGAGTTCCAGCATCGCAGCTGAAGTCTGAGAACTCTTCCCTGAGTGCCTTGTACTTTATAACAGTGGTTCTCAAAGTGTGGTCCCCAAACTAGAAATGGAATTTCTCGGGGCCTCTCCAGACCACAGCTGTGGCTTTAGGGGCCCCGAATCTGCCCCTTCACAAGCCCTCTAGGTGACTTGGATGCCCACTAAGCACTGTCCTCCCCCTGCCTGAGTTACAGGCCCCTTTGAGAGTCTGACTCAGTCTAGCAGCTCTCCTCAAGAAAAACGCACATGCAAAAAAAAAAATGTGTACAATGTCAGGGGGGCTCAAAGACCACCTGGAAGTCCAGTCAAGGAAACCCCTGAGCATCCAGGGAACCTGGCTGAGAAGGCCCTGCTCTGCCTATAGGATCGTATATTCTGAAAGCTGCAGGGGACATTCAGGATCTTTGGACCTGGACCCTGGGTTCCAGGCAGGCCAAGGTGTGGATCCTATTTCATTAAAAAAAAAAAAACCAAATCCAATGCCATCAGGTCGATTCCGACTCATAGCGACCCTACAGGACAGAGTAGAACTGCCCCATAGAGTTTCCAAGGAGCACCTGGCAGATTCAAACTGCTGACCCTTTGGTTAGCAGCTGTAGCACTTAACCACTACTCCACCAGGGTTTCCATTTCATTAGGTAGGCTGAAATCACACTGCAGAGTTCATAGCAGAAAGGCAAGTACTCGCCTGTGGTATCCTCACCCCTCCCCAGGCAGGGCCTGGAAAGTACCCTCTCAACACTGAGCCCTTTCAGCTTAACTGATTCCCAGGAGGGAAATGGGGGATTTATTAGTGTGCTAGCATGGCTGTAACAGAATACCATAGAGTGGGTGGTTTTAAACAACAAAATTTATTGTCCCGCAGCTCTGGAGGCCAGAAGTCCAAATGCAGGGGCTCACTCTCTCCAAAGGCTCCGGGGGCAGAGCCTTCCTTGTCTCTCTGGCTGCTGGTACCCCAAGTGTGCCTTGGCTTGTCAATTCATCTTCCCATGATCACCTTCCTTCTGTCTGTCTCTCTGGTCTCTTCTCTTTTATAAGGACACCATTCAGGCTGGATTAGGACCCACCCGACTCTGCTATGACCTCATGTTAACTGATAGCATCTTCAAAGACCCTATTTCCAAGCAAGGTCATGTTCACAGGTACCAGGGGTTCAGATTTAACAAAGTTTTGAGAACTGCCACCAGAGTGGCACTCTAAGCCTTTCACCACAATACAGGTGAACTTGGCTTTGAAAATCAAAAGCCAAACTTAAGAAGGGAGGGAGCAAGGGAGCAAAGGAGGAAAGAAGGGAGGGAGGGAGGAAGGAAAGAAGGAAGCAAGGAACAAAGTTCCCTCTGCTCTATAAAAACAAAACAACAAATTAAAAACTAGAAAAAAATGCAAAGAGTACAGCAACCCATTTTCAACACGAGATGGTGATCATACAAAACAAAAGGTAAAAACCAAACCCATTGCCTTAGTGTTGATTGACTCATAGCGACCCTGTAGGACAGAGCAGTACTGCCCCACAGGGTTTCCAAGGAATGGCTGGCAGATTTGAACTACTGACCTTTTGGTTAGCAGCCGAGCATCTAACCACTGAGACACCAGCGTTCAATTAAGCCAGAGGTCTCAACTGGCCCAGAGTCAAATCTGGCCTCTCTGAGTTGGAATCTACCTGATCCAACTAAGAGGATCCAGTTCACTACTGAAGCCTTTAGCCCAGGACCTGGCTCTTGAAAGGAAGTTAATAAGGGAGGGAGAGAGAGAGAGAGAGAAGGAGGGACTTCACTGAGCACACTGGTTCTCCGGCCTGAGGAGACATCAGAATCAACACAGCTGACCTCAAGCCCAGAGTTTCTGATTCTGTACGTCTGGGGCGGGGCCTATAAGTTTGCTTTCCTAACACATTCTCAGGCAACAGATGCTCTGCTCTAGCTTCTGTAATAATTTACAGGGTTTCAATCATTCTTTCAACTCATTATTTTAGAATGTAAAAGATGCTCAGGAAAGAGTGGTCAAATGACACCTCATGAATGGTTTTGCTACCCCTTCTGCAAGCAGCCTTCTGTTCTCCAGAGGAAGGGGCTGCCATGGTGATTTGCTTCCCAATGAAGCTTAGGCCCAGCTGGAGGGGAGGACCCACTGTGCGTAACGCAGGAAGGCCAACCACACTTTCTCCTGAGCAACAGCTTTTTGGACACCAAATGCACAAAAAATGAGGGGGAAGAAGAAATATGGAATATAAAAGGTTCTTCAATTACATAGATCATACCAGGCCTTTGAGTTGTGCTGTTGGAAGAGAATATTGAATATACCATGCACTGCCGAAAGAGTGAGTAAATCTGTCTTGGAAGAAGTACAGCCAGAACGCTCCTTAGAAACAAGGATGGTGAGCTTTCTCACATACTTTGGACATGTCAGGAAGGACCAGTCCCTGGAGAAGGACATCATGCCTGCTAAAGTGAAGGGTCAATGAAAAAGAGGAAGACCCTCAATGAGTTGGACTGACCCAGTGGCTGCAACAAGGGGCTCAAGTGTAGCAATGACTGTGAGGACGGCGCAGGACCAGGCAGGGTTTCTTTCTGTTGTACGTACGGTCGCTACAAGTTGGAACTGACTCAATGGCACCTAACAACAGGTGATAGCGTATCTCAGGCATCCCCTCCTCTCCTCCCCATACCAAACGGTGAAGTAAAAGAGTGGCCGATCCAGCAGACACTACTAACCCAGTGCAGCGTTCTTGTCTCTGAGCAGGGACCCTGAGTCCTGAGAACCCTTCTCAACACAGCACTCCAAGCAGCTACCCTGAGCCAGTGTGAGGTGGTCCAGGGGGTGCAAAGTCCTTTCTGCCTGATATCCTGGAAGGAAGCTGCTTGAGAAGACCTTGCAATTAAGAAACCCCTGCCCTTCTTAAATCTTAGACTTTAATGTGTCAGGGGGAGCCCCTGGGTGGCATAGATGGCTAACAGTCTTCGCTGCCAACGAAAAGGTTGGCAGTTCAAATCCACCCAGAGACACCTGGGAAGAAAAGCCTGGTGATCTGCTTCCAAAAATCAGCCACCGAAAACCTTATGGGGCACAGTTCTACTCTGACACACATGGGGTCACCATGAGTTGAGGCTGACCCAGTCACAGCTGGTTAACTGGTTAATGTGTCGGAGGAGATGGGAAAATCCACGGTGTCTAATGTGAACCAAACATGAGGAACCAGAGTGAAAAGAAAAGGGAGCTATTCAGCAAATGGAGCAGAGAGTCACCAAAAGGCTTGTTTAACTTCAGGTTACTGGTCACAGGGATGCAGTTGACTGAGGAATTTTGTGGAGAGCTAAGTAATGTATATCAAGTGAAGCCCCCTGAGAACAAAGCGCCAGACTGGTAAGAACGCGTCTGCCTTCTGGGACGCTCAGCTGCAAACCATCTGGATGAGTGGGTAGCTGCAATCCTCACAAACCTTGGCCCATGGGGGGAAAATGAGCGTACACTGCTACCAAGTGGTCACACTTGGTAAAACAGTGAGGCTAGGGAAATAGAGAAAAGCAACAAAAGTTTAACGAACGGATGAATAAAAGGATACAAACTTTATTTATTTTACTTTTAGCCTTCTCCAGGTTAATCAAAACACACATCCACGTTAATGTGTATAAAACACTTGGGAAAGTAGTAAAGGAAAATCTTTAAAGATTCCAAATCAGGTATTGCTGGCCAGGAAAGAATGGATGAATTGGGAATTCCATTCAGGCCTCTTGAATCCCATCCAGATGTCCAACCAGCTGGTCACACCAAGTACCCTCCAGTCAATTACTTTTCTTGATGTTTCTAATCAACAGTATTATATATGTGATGCCATAAACTGTTACATTTAATATTAGCTCATAGTTCAGGACCCTAAACCAGATGTTTGGGGTGAGAAAGAAATTGATGACTTATCAGGAGATGGAGCCCAGGCCACTGGCTGCTCTCCAGGCATTCTACCAGCTGAGCTGCAAAGCTGAGCGGCTGCTACCAGCTCCCTCCAGTCTTGTTCTGAGAAAGAGATGGAGGGCGGGGTGGGGCACAGGCATAAACATAAAGATGCAGAAAGTCTTTTATGAGCTTTTTGTCTCATAAAACAGGAGCCTCTAGTGCTGTCTTAAATCACTGGTGTCAGGTATTTGTGATCCTCTGAACTCACTCACCTCACCTCTGTGACATCATGAAGGTGCCAGGAGGTGGAAATGGAGGGGAGAAGGTGAATTACGTGGCCGAAAGTAGGCAATGAGCTGACATAGGCTGACTGTTACGAACGAGGTTGGATAATATCTTTAAAATATGAACTGACTTTCCCTCCCAGTGGTTCTCAACTTTGCACTTCCCCCTCCAGGCAGCTAGGACCCATCAGGGAGGGATTAGCAGAAGAGAAGGCAGAGAACAAAGATGTCTTCAGGGCTTTGGTTTCCAGAAGCCTAAGTCCCCAGGGGAATGAAGAGGACACACCCTGGGGAGAAAGCTCAAGACGGAGAGGAGTTTCCTCACAATCCCACTTCAGAAAAGGTCCCCAGTCTGTGGAGAGGGGGCAGAAATATTAGCAGCTCTCGGAAAAACAGCCCTGTGCTGGCTTCCCGGGCCAGAGTCCTGGGTAGGTATAGCAGATTATCCTTGCCCACGGCGTTTATGGCCTATAAAGTCCCCGTGAATACTGAATTAGCAAATACCTAGCCAGCCTTGTTTAACCACAGGTGGGCTTTTCGGGAAGGAGCCCTGGTGGTGCAGTGGGTTAAAAACTCTCAACTGCTAACTGAAAGGTCTACAGTTCTAACCCACCAGCTGCTCCGCAGGACAAAGATGTGGCAGTCTGCTGCAGTAAAGGTTTACAGTGTTGGAAACCCTAGGGGACAATTCTACTCCGTCTTGTAGGGTCACTATGAGTTGGAATCAGCTCAAAGGCAACAGGTTTGGGCTTTTTCGCCTCTCTGTGCATGCACGTGTCTACACGTGACCCAGAGAACGCCACACGTGTTTTATGAGTGCTCTATGAGTGGGTGAAATATGGAATCTGCCATAACGCAACTGACCCCAGATGGGGCAGAAGGGGCCAGAGTAATTCCAAACGAGACGACCCGTGAAAGGCACTAAGCAGAGTACATCGTAAGTGCTCAATAAACTGCAGCTGTTAACTGCTTTTATAAGTGTGCTCAAGTTTCGGTGTCTTTATAACCACCAAGGCCAAGTTCCCTGTGGTAGATGAAGGGACATGTCCACAGCAAGGTCCCTAAGCCAGGTAGCCCCCTGCCCTGCACCTTCTGCCGGCCCTCCTGACATTAGAGAAGACCACTTTTATCTCTGTTTTCGAAGTAACAACTCACAGCTGATGATTCCACAAAAACATTACAGAATCCAGGTACATAGGTCTTTCCTTACCACCCTGCCACACTGGCAGATGGGAAGTCAGGGAGCTGGGATCTACCGGGGAGATCCTGGGAGAGAAACTACCTCTCCAGGGCTATTTCTTCATCTATAACACCAGGAGACTGCATCTTATCCAGAGCGGCAAGTATTTAAATTCCATGCAACAGGCAGTGTACGAATAGTGGCCTTCAGAAACACTGTGCTGAGAAGAATCCTGAGGTAGTGTCTGCAGTTAGGGGGAGCAAATGCTCTGCTCAGCCGGCAGCGCACGCAGGGTAGGGGCAATCGGGCCACTTGTGGCCACTCGTATTTTATTGTAACTGACCTCTCAGCAGCATTCGCCAGATTAAATTTGCCTTCTTTGCTGAAAAATTTCCTTTTCTTAATTTTGAGATTCTGTACTTTACTAGGGTTCCTCTGCTTCACTGGCTGCTCCTTCTCATCCTCCTTTCCTAACTCTCTGCTGTCAAGTTGATTCCAATTCATAGCAACCCTACAGGACAGAGCAGAACTGCCCCATAGGGCTTCCAAGGCTGTAATCTTCACAGAAGCAGACCGCTACGTCTTTCTCCTGCACAGCAGTTGGTGGGTTCAAACTGCTGACCTTTCACTTAGCAGATGAGTGCTTAACCACTGCGCCACGGGCTCCTCTGCTCAAGATGCAGTAATGGAAATGTTGCCATGCCCCCGGGGTTGGGCTTAGGCTGAGTTTTCTTCACTGTAGGAGATTATTCACCCTGGGACATCCCATCTAGCCCTATGGCTTTAAACAACATCTGAATGTCAACGAATTCCAGTTCTATATCTCCAACCCTAAAACCCGTTGCCTCCAAGTCGATTCTGAGTCATCAAGACCCTACAGGAACAGACTGGAACTGTCCCATAGGGTTTCTAAGGAGTGACTGGTAGATTTGAACTGCCTACCTTTTGGTTAGCAGCCGAGCTCATACATATATATCTCTGACTACCTGATTTACCCACATACAATGAAGCAGTTGATGTCCAATAGGCTCCAGCTCACGTCAACCCCCTCATACGCAAAACAGAACTGTACCTCATAGGGTTTCAAAGGCTGAATTTTCTGAAGTAGATCATCAGGCCTTTCTTCCAAGGTGCCTCTGGGTGGACTTGAACCACCAACCTTTTGCTTAGCAGCCAAGCACTAACCTTCTACAGCACCCAAGGACTCTCTGTACATTCTAGAAGGGCACGTTCTAGAAGAATGTACAAACCAGTAAATGATGACAATTACTCAGCGTGGAAGCTGCCAGAAAGAGAATGGGGATGACATTCTCAGCCTGTCGAGGAAGGCAGAGAGAACCGTTTATTTAGTGCTTGCTCTGTTTTAAGGCCTTTACCTCTGTTGTTAGTTGCTGCCATCAGTTCTGACTCACGGTGACTTTATGTGTAACTGAATGAAACGCTGCCTGGTCCTGGGCCATCTTCACGATTGTTGGCATGCTCGAGTCCGTTGTTCTGGCCACTGTGTATTTTGATTGCCTTCCAACCTAGTGGCTCATCTTCCAGCACTACACTGAACAATATGCTCGTATGATCCGTAGGGCTTTCACTGGCTAATTCTCAGAAGCAGATCACTGGACCTTTCTTCCTAGTCTGTTTTAGTCTGGGAGCTGTGCTGAAACCTCTCCACCGTGGGTGACCCTGATGGTATTTGAAATACCGGTGACATAGCAACATACAAGCCACCACAGTACGACAAACTGACAGGTGGCGGACTTTACCTCTACGATCTCCTTTAAACCTTAAGACAATCCTGGGATGCAAGGCTGGGAATGGCTAAGAAACTTGTCCAAGGTTACCTGGTTGGTCTGGGTCAAGCCCAAGATTCCAACCCAGGGCACAATGGCCCCAAAGTCTGTGAACTCTTGACTGCACCACAGGACACTGCTCCCCTTGGCTGCCAGCTGTTCTCACGAGCATCTCACCTCCCTAGACAGCCCCAGGTACCCAGGGCCCCAAGGGCATCTGGACACAGTGGGGTTCACCTCCGGGGATCATGGCATCCAGCCTCCGGAGCCTCTCCCTGCTTAGGGTCCTGCAGTGGGCCTTCTCAAATGTGAGTAACATAAGGAGCTGCCTTAAATGAAAATAATACATTCGAGAGCTCAGGGATTATATCTGTGAAATCCATTTGAGTTAATAATTAAGTAGTAAATCCTGATCCCTTGGAAGCCCTGGTGGTGTACTGGTTAAGTGCTACAGCTGCTAACCAAAAGGTCGGCAGTTCAAATCTGCCAGGCGCTCCTTGGAAACTCTACAGGGCAGTTCTACTCCATCCTATAGGGTCGGTATGAGTCGGAATCGACTCGATGGCAGTGGGTTTGGTTTTTTGGTTTGGTAAATCCTGATCCCTTAGGAAATCACTTGGCACCAGCAGGACCAGAACTATTAATGCGGACGCAGCACTGAAGTCGGTGGCATTCTTAACCTTGTGCCCTCTCTGAGGCTTCTAGTAATTACATTATATTAGAATACCTTCAAATGGAAAGTGAACTGTAGAATTACTATAGAATTCTCATATCCCCAAGAATAAATCAAAAAACCCCAGAGATCTGAGTATCTCAGTCTGATTTATCCTGACCTGCAACATATAATTAAAATTTCAAGTCATAATCTTACTTTTGCTAACTCCCCAGCTACAAGCCCTGGCCCTCCTTTATCCTGCTTTATCCTCACTTTGTTCTCCAATAATAGCAAGCTGCTTGAAGGACAAAATAGTGAGGTGGGAAGACCGTAAGATTTGGAATGACTGTTGGGGTTTGCGTTCTTACTCCATTACTTACTAGTTTTGTAATCTTGAGCAAGTTAATCCCTGCATGCCTCAGTTTCTCATCTCTGAAATAATAATAATAGGATATACATCATAGGATGCTGGTCAGGATGAGATTATTAAAACATGAAAAATTCTTGGAAGAGTGCTCCTCACAGAGCTAGAACTCGGTGAAGACTGGGTATGTGTCACTCTGTGTACTTCCCTGGAAACACCCAACACTCTGTCATATCTCCAAGCAGGCTGTTCCCTCGGGCTTGAATAATCTTCCTCATCTGCCACCCTAGAAATATCTTTTTCCCCAAAATTCCAGTCACACCATACATTCTGTGTGAAGCCTTCCCTAACACCATTTTTCTGTTTCCAAATTATACTATTATTACCATACATTCTTGAATCAGTTGTAGATATGACTCTCAATATAAAAAATCAGTTGTGTAAAAAGTATGAGTGTATTTCTTATAACTTATTTCCATTTTGAGCCAATATCCTAACAGGTTGGCAGAAAACTCAGACTTCAGAGTTTCAGAGCCCCTCGACTCCCCTGGAGCCTTGGCAGGGTGACTGGGGGTCTTAGTGCCTCAGCATTTCCTGTAATTGTGGCCCTCTAGTGGCAGGTGGTGTGTAACGCACTGTTCCAGGACCTGTTTAACTCTCACTACACCTTCTCTGAAGAAAAAGGAATTCAAGCCTTGAGTTGCAATACTGAAGGATTCTATGGGGAAAATATTATACAACGCAGGAAGCATCAAAACAAGATGGAAGGAATACACAGAGTTATTATACCAAAAAGAATTAGTTCAACCATTTCAAGAGGTGGCATACAATCAGGAACCAGTGGTGCTCAGGGAGGAAGTCCAAGCTGCACTGAAGGCATTGACGAAGAACAAGGCTCCAGGAGTCGATGGAATATCAATGGAGATGTTTCAACAAATGGATGCAGTGCTGGAAGTGCTCACTCATCCATGCCAAGAAATTTGGAAGACAGCTGCCTGGCCAACCAACTGGAAGAGATCCATATTTATGCCTATTCCCAAGAAAGGCGATCCAACAGAATGCAGAAATTATCGACAATATCATTAATATCACACGCAAGCAAAATTTTGCTGAAGATTACTCAAAAGTGGCTGCAGCAGTATATCCACAGAGAACTGCCAGAAATTCAGGCCGGATTCAGAAGAGGACTTGGAGC
This sequence comes from Loxodonta africana, assembly GCF_030014295.1. Taxonomy (NCBI): domain Eukaryota; kingdom Metazoa; phylum Chordata; class Mammalia; order Proboscidea; family Elephantidae; genus Loxodonta; species Loxodonta africana. Next base: position 76,871,857 of record NC_087359.1, on the reverse strand, counting down.
CAGGGATATCATTGCTGTTGTCAGATGGATCCTGGCTGAAAGCAGAGAATAACAGAAGGATGTTTACCTTTGTTTTATTGACTATGCAAAGGCATTCAACTGTGTGGATCGTAACAAACTACGGATAACACTGCGAAGAATGGGAATTCTTCTAAGGAGCACTCTGGTTGTTCTTCTAAGACAGGTTTGTTCGTTCTTTTGGTAGTCCATGGTATATTCAGTATTCTTTGCCAACACCACAATTCCAAGGTGTCAGTTCTTCGGTCTTCCTTATTCATATGCTTTCACAGGCATATGATGTGATGGAAATACCATGGCTTGGGTCAGGCGCACCTTAGTCTTCAAGGTGACATCTTTGCTCTTCAACATTTTAAAGAGGTCCTTTGCTTAGAAGCAAGGATGGCGAGACTGCATCTTACGTACTTTGGACATGTTATCAGGAGGCATCAGTCCCTGGAGAAGATCAGGCTTGGTAAGGTAGAGAGTCAGCAGAAAAGAGTAAGACCCTCAACCAGATGGATTGACACAGCGGCTGGAACAATGAGCTCAAGTGTAACAATAATAAGGATGGCGCAGGACCAGACAGTGTTTCCTTCTGTGGTGCCCAGGGAACAGACTCGAAGGCACCCAACAGCCTAACAGCAACACCTTCGCTACTCTGACCTGGGAGAACTGGGGGCAAGGCCCAAGAGGAGGCTGATTTTAGGAGCCACCAAGAAAGTATTTCATTGAGCATGAGGGAATCCAGGAGACTTAACTGCTCCAACCTACTGTCAAGTGAGAGAAAGTGACTCTGTGCCCACCAGATAAGCGGGAGGGTCTAGCTCTCCTTCAAAAACGATATTCTAATCACGTGCACGGGGCCCTGGTGGCACAGCGGTTAAGAGGTACGGCCGCTAACCACAAGACTGGCAGTTCGAGTCCAACAGCCATTCCTTAGAAACCCAAGGGGGCAGTTCTCTGTCCTATAGGGTCGCTGTGAGTCGGGATCGACTCGTCAGCAATGCGTTTTAATCACGCGGAGACAGAGTTGTCTCTCAGTCTCTGCTTCTGGCCAAGAACTATCGTTTGAAACATGTATCCTTAAGTTTTACAACGGAAATAAAAATCAGCTAAAGCTCCTAAGCGTTAGCGCTAAATAATTTATCTCCTTACATTTACTTCTCATAACAGCGATATTAAGTGGTTATTGAAGACTTAAAACTCCAAGAGGCTGACTTGCCTAGAACTACAGCTCCTAATTGGTGGAGGCGGGACTCGAACCGTCCAGCGCAACTCCAAACTCCAAGCTTTTTCAGGCAAGGCGCTTCCGGAAGTCCCGCCCCCGGTGAGGCAACGCGAAAAGGCCGAATCGGAGGAAGCAGGAAAGGGAAGAGGGGCGGTGGCTTAGGACGCTCTAGCCTTCCTCCTCTCTATAGCCCCCGCCCGTGACAAGGCCCGAGCGGCAAGGCTCCTCGCTATTGGATGCGCTGCCTCGAGTAGGCGGGCCTCGCCGTTCGCGGCTTGCTGATTGGCCAGACCCGCCATGCGAGCGGAGCGGCGGTACTCGTGGCCGCCGACGGTGGTGCCGGGCCCTTCCGAGCTCCGAGGGACGCAGGTGCATGTGGGCTCTACGCTCGCTGCTGCGGGCCGCGGCTGGGGGCACCATGTCGCAGGGGCCCGCCCGCCGCCAGCGGCCGGCCAAGGACGCGCTGCGGCACCTACGCACGCGGGAGAAGCGTGGTCTGTCGTGGGAGCCCGGGGGCCCGAACACCGTGTACCTGCAGGTGGTGGCGGCCGGCAGCCGGGACGCGGGCGCTGCGCTCTATGTGTTCTCCGAGTACAACCGGTCAGTGCGCCGCGCTGGGCACACGGCCGGGCCTGGCGGCGCCCGCTGACCCGGCTCCGCCCCAGCCCAGCCGGCCGGGCCCTCTGTGCTGTGCAGCCCGGGGCCATCGCAGCACCTCTCTGGGCTTGTGTTTCCTCTGCCCGTGTTGTTTCCTTACCCGCGTGGGATCCCACTGTTGGCGCGGTTCTGGGCCTTTTCGGGGGTAGGGGGGGGCGGTCCTAGATTCCTGACCTGTGTGCGCCAGTGAAGAAGCCCTGGTGCCGCAGTGGTTAAAGCGCTTGACAGCTAACCGAGAAGTCGGCGGTTCGAAATCACCAGTGGCTCGGCGGGAGAAAGATGTGGCAGTCAGGCTTCCATAGAGGTTTACAGCTTTGGAAACCACGTGGGGTCGCAATGAGTCGGAATGGACTGGATGGTAGTGGATGGGCATGTCCATATGGTTTCCAGGGGTCCTTGGAGAACTTTGGTTTCCCTAAGCCTCCTCTTCCCAACCCGTTTGGTTTCTGGGTATTAGCACATCCTGAGCGGTACCTTCTTCCCTGCACCCAAGGCAGGGGCCTCCTAGTCCGTGGGCGGGGTTGACAGGTCTGGTGAGGAGGTGATGGGGAATGATCCATCTGGCCCCAGCACCATCTATCCCACCCCCCCCCAACCCTCCCTGCCTCTGCTGAAAAGGGTTCAAAATCCAGCAGAAATGCAGGCTGATGGTACAACATAGGCTTTTTAGTTCAGAGTCTATAAAAAGGTATCTGATTGGTGTCAAAGGTCTCACAGAGAAGAATCTTCTGAGTATTTTGGGTAACGTTTGTCCTGCAGGTATCTCTTCAACTGTGGAGAAGGTGTCCAGCGACTCATGCAGGAACACAAGTGAGTCAACCCTTTTTTTCTGGGGTGGGGGTGATTGTGAGGTTTGAAAGCTGAGGTGAGGGGTGGGAGTGTTTTTATAACATAAGTGGTCCCTGGTCATTTTATTTTGCTCAGATGTCTTCTCTCTTAGGCTGAAGGTTGCTCGTTTGGACAACATATTCCTGACACGAATGCACTGGTGTAATGTTGGGGGGCTGTGTGGTAAGTATGGTCTTTCTAGGGTCAGAGGTTGGAGGGGAGTCTTGTGATTTTAACCTGCCTCGCCCTTCTTCTGCCAATTCTGGGGGCTCAGAGGAGCTGAAATTCTTTCTGTGCCAGCCTAGTCAGCTGCAGCTTGGAGCATCAAAAGCTGTGACTCAGAAGAGCGGATTTTACCATGGATACAGCCTCCATGTTGAAGTGGATTTTAATGTGGTTACCATCCACTTGGTTTCTTGGGTTGCTGGGCCAGAGATCTGTGGTAGTGAACTGGGTAATATAGAAGAGGTGATTACAGTGAATCTGTTTATGTTGAAATCACTGGCAGCCACACATAGACACCCAGTATCCAGATTACCCTGTTACTCATCTCTGTTTTCTAGGAAGGCTGAGACTGTTACAGCCAAGTTCTGTAAGCTCCACAATGTGCTAGGAGGGAACGGAGCTTTGGACCCATTCAGGACTGAGATTAGGGCCAGGGTGCAAAATTTAAGGACACTCCTTCACTTGTACAACCCTGAGAGGGAGCACCTCCTTAAGTTGTACACCCTAGACACCAGCCCCGCCCAGAGGCACTTAGTCATGTCTGATGGCCTCATACCTCAGGCTAGCATCACTTCTGCTCTGCATACTTCTTGATGGCCATAGAGAAGTTGGCATAAGAACAAGTAGATAAATCGCTGGATAAGTGAGGGCTCTTCCTCCTGGTCGTGACTGTGGATCACTTGAGGTGCTGAGTTTTTTCATCCTTTTTTAGGAATGATTCTCACTTTGAAGGAAACGGGGCTTCCAAAGTGTGTGCTTTCTGGACCTCCACAACTGGTGAGTGTCTCCTGACTCAGCTTTCAAAGTCCAGCCTTGTCCCTTCTTAATGTTAGTGACAATAATTTACTTTCATTTCTGCGAAGTGGTCTTTTATTGAGATAACTGGTAGTGTAGTAGTTGAACACTTCACCTTGCAAGTTGAATAGACCTGAGCTCAAAATATTGAGTGACCTTGAATGACTTGCTTCACTTCTCTGACTCTCAGTTTCTTCATCTATAAAATGGTTATAATGTTTCAGAGTTGTTGTTAAGGCTGAAATGAAATAGCACGTATAAAGCACTGAATCACTTCACTAGGTGTTTGGCACAAGTAGGCACTCAGGAAATGGTAGCTCTTGTTCTGTATTTATTAAGTTTTAGACATCGTCATATCTTCCAGACCAGCCACTTGTGTGAACTTGTGCACAAGAGAGCTTGTGGGCACATCGTTAATGCCAAACCTATTGAATGCAGCTGCTCACTTCCCAGTTCTTAGGAAGAAAGGCAGTTAATCACCGAGCCCGGTTAATTCTGTCTTCAAAATACATCAGATTCATCCGTTTGTCTCTGTCTCATCAAAGCCTTCATAATTTTTCACCCTGTCTGCTACAGTAGCCTTCCCTATCCAGGCTTGTCTCTAGTCTGTCTGCCACACAGCAGCCAGTGTGTAGGCACGTTACTTCCCAGTCTAAAACCCGGCACTGGCTTTCCATTGCATTACAACCCAAACACCTTAATATGGTTACATTCCCCATGCTTCCCTCTGTATTCTGGTCACCAAGCTGCAGCTACATTGCCAGCTCCTAGCTATTCTAACCTTCTTCTCCCCAGTGAAACCCCTTCCCATCTCAGGCTTTCATCCACGTGTGAGTTCTTTCTAGAGTGCTCCTTACAGGGTCCCTGCGTGGCACAATGGCTAAGTGTTCGACCATTAACTGAAAGATTGGTGGTTCAGACCTACCTGGAAGTGCCTCGGAAGAAAAGCCTGGCAACCTTCTTCTGAAAGATCACAGCCTTGAAAGCCCTATGGAGCAATTCTCTGAAACAAATGGGGTCGCCATGAGTTGGAACCGACCCGACAGCAGTTGGTTTAGTTTGCCTGGTTTTGAGTGCTCCTTCCCTTGCCTCTCAGCCTCTGCCTGTACCCTAACTGGTCCTTCAGGGCTCAGGTGAGAGGCTGTTTACTCTGCAGACGCCCCTGACTCTGCAGAAACATTGGCTCCCTTCAGCCTCCGTCTTTTCATTTTCTGGCAGAGCAGTTACCACAGTCCCATTAAGTGGTAGTTGGAGTTATCCTTTGTTTAAATTTTGCCTCCTCCACTAAATTCTAGACTTTATGGGGGCTAAATCCTCGGCATGTAACATGTAGCGGGCCCTTTAAGTAAATGTTTGTACAAATGAAGTTCAAAGTATGTATTAGAATCTGTTTTATATGGCACTTATTGATTGCTTTATGGACTAGAACACATTGCTCTGTTCTGCATTTGTGTGCTTGTAATCACTCTTTGCCTTTTTTGTTTTTCAGGAAAAATATGTTGAAGCTATCAAAATATTTTCTGGCCCACTGAAAGGAATAGACATGGGTATGTCTCCAACAGTGACTCATTATCCCCCATTTCTTTCCCATATATGCTCTAGCCTCCCAAATTACAGCCCATAAAAACTGACCCACATCAAACCTTAAAATCAAACTCTTCAACATTGGGGGAATTTTCCAAATATTGCCTGAAGCACTTTCTGTGCCTCTACTTCATACCAGCAAACTACAGGCTAGATAGGCAGGAGTGATTTAAAAATGCGTGTGTGCTGTGTCGCAGTTCCCATTCGGGCACTGAGGCCCTTTCCTTGGTCCTGGTTGTGGTTCTGATGGTTGATTTTCCGTGAGTTCCTTGCAGAGGGAAGAGGGATGTGAGCGGAGAAATGTAAAGGTTTCCTGTTCTTTGTACACTGAGCTTCAGCTGTAGCTGTGCTGGCAGCGGATGGCCTCTTGATGGGAAGACACACAACCACAGATGTGGGCAGGGCTCTCTTCTTAGGATTTGTGCACATCTTTGGGTTGTGAATGCTCCTGTTAGTAGGGGCGTTGATATGTCAAAAGGTATTAAAAATCCAGGTGCTGCTGAGTCACTTCCGACTCATGGCGACCCTGTGTCAGAGGAGAACTATGCTCCGTAGGGTTTCAATGGCTGGTTTTCTGGAAGTAGATCACCAGGGTGGGTGGACTTGAACTTCCAGCCTTTCGGTTAGCAGCTTACTGCATTACTGTGTGCACCAGCCAGGGTCTCCTCAAATGTATACTGGCTCTTAGAGTTGAGAGGATGGATTTTTCGGCCTCTCAATGCTGTGTGTTAACTTGTGCCTGTTCAATGAGAATTGGTTTCTTTCTAAAGGCGAGTCACTAATCATGATAACATGTTTTTCTCTTGGATGTAGTAAATGTTAAAAGCTGATGAAAACGTTTTTGTTTCTTTTCTAAAAATTGTAATCTACTCAGAAAAATCTCATTTTAGGGACAAAGTTTACCAAAAATGCAAGGAAATTGAGTTGCTTGTGGCTAGTAATCTTGGAAATTAATTTCGCGACATCTTTGCTAATGCACCCCCGTTTTTTTGTTGCCACTTTATCACTTAGCTGTGCGACCCCACTCGGCGCCAGAATACAAAGACGAAACCATGACGGTTTTCCAGATTCCCATACACAGTGAGTATGAAATCAGACTCTGAGAAGGAGGGTGTAGGTCCTAGGTCGTAAGGCAGGAAGATGCGGGTGCAGGTAGAAACCGTTAAAGTCCTTGCACTGTGTGCCCTGTGTGGAGCACGATGCGGAAACTTAGCAGAGGAGCTGAGATGGCATCGCTGCCCTGGAGGAGCTATGGTCCTGTGGACAACGCCTGTAACTCATGTGTAGTGGCAGTGATGGTGCTTTGGAATGGGACAGATGCTTGTAACTTACGTATATTGACAGTGAGGTGCTTTGGAATGGGACAGACGCCTGTAACTCAGGTGTAATTGCAATGACGGTGCTTTGAAATGGGACAGCTGCATGTAATTCACCTATAATGGCAGTGACGGTGCTTTGGAATGTGACAGACGCATGTAACTCACGTGTACTTGCAATGACAGTGCTTTGGAAATTGACAAACACATGTAACTCACGTGTAGTGACAGTGAGGTGCTTTGGAATGGGACAGACACCTGTAAGTCATCTATAATGGCAGAGATGGTGCTTTGGAGTGTGACAGATGCATGTAAGTCCCGTGCAATGGCAGTGAGGTGCTTTGGAATGTGACAGATGCCTGTAACTCGTGTAATGACAGTGACAGTGCTTTGGAATGTGACACCTGGAGCCCTGTCAGAAAGTGGACTGCTCTCAGTTTACACGTTCATTGCATGGTGTTTGTTTGCCACAGCTGTAAGTACCTTCCTTTGAGAGGATCTGGCGAGATGTGCAGGTGAACACTGAACATGGATAATGGCATCCTACAAGAAGTTAGGGTCAGAAGCTCCTGAGAGCATTCTCAGGCACCAGGGCCTGCCATGTCAGTGTTGTCCTGAGTCTGGCTGCCACATTCTGTATCAGGCCTTACTTGGATGTGGATTGAATCCAGGGCAGTCGGTGCCTTTCCTTGACCATGCTAACTGGTATGCTACTTATCTAGGGGTATGGATGAGCACAGCCAAGAAGACCAGAGAAGTCCCAAGCCTGCCGTAGATGAGGCTTATGTTGTCACTGGGGTGGGACGAGGGAGGGAGGGAGGAGAGGAGGTGGCCAGAGGGAAGGAGGTGGCCAGAGCAAAGGCACAAGTACGTCTTGGCCAGTGAGAGGGTGAGTCTAGCTGAAACTCTCCTTGCCTGATCACTCTGGGCCAGATGTTCTCTCTGACCTGCCTGCAGCCTGCCTCCATGCCCCAGCCCATCCGTGTCCCCCTGCTCTTCCTGTCTAGCACCCTTTCTTCCCTCCAGGGCCTTGAGCAGTTTACGTTTATATGCGTTTGTGATCAGTGCCTGCCTAGCTCAGTTTTGCTGCTGATTGTTGCCCTGATTCCCTGTGGACATGGAGGAACAAGCAGGGCTTCTCTTGAGACCAGCAGCTGTGCTCCAGCTTCTCATAGCACTGCGTTATTACTTTCACCTTGAGATTTAACTGCAAACTAGAACGCTTCTCAAAGCGGGGGAATAACCTTCAGACCTAAGTCTGTTTATTTAGAGTGATGAAAACATATAAACCAGCCTGTAGCCTTCATGCTTTTTAGTCAGCAAACACCATTGAGTTCCGACTACAGACAAGGCTGTGAGATGTGCAGAAGTGTAAGGATGAGTAAGACGTAATTACTATGCAGACTGGGTGGGGAGGTAACTAGTTATTTTCTCCTCTGATCAAAAGTGTGCTGAATTTAACTGGCTTTCTGGCATTGGTACATGTGAACATCTGGGCTTCGGCTGTGAGCTCACTGTGTGTGGTGTGTAATTTGTTTCCTGTACCGACCAGGTGAGCAGAGCTGTAGAGACCACCAATCAGCCCAGAGACCAGAAAGACCTCTCGGCAGACTCAGTCCAAAGCAGCCTTCAAACTCTGGATCAGCTGAAAATGAGCAGCACCTTCCAGATGGTAATGACACTTAAAATAGGGCACGGGAAGGGGCTTCCGTCTATCTCTGTGACGCTCTGACTGGAATCACTATCATGAGGAGCGATGTGTGTAAGAGCAGACAAGTGCTCTCCCTGTGACGCTCTGACTGGAATCACTGTTGTAAGGAGTGATGTGTGTAAGAACAGACTCGCTCTCTCCCTGTGACGCTCTAACTGGGATCACTGTTACAAGGAGCGATGTGTGTAAGAACAGACACGTTCTCTCCCTGTGACGCTCTGACTGGAATCACTGTCGTAAGGAGCGATGTAAGAACAGACGCGCTCTTTCCATGTGACGCTCTGGCTGGAATCACTGTCGTAAGGAGCGATGTGTGTAAGAACAGACACGCCCTCTCCCTGTGACGCTCTGACTGGAGTCACTGTCATGAGGAGCGACGTGTGTAAGAACAGACACGTTCTCTCCCTGTGGCGCTCTGACTGGAATCACTGTGATGAGGAGCGATGTGTGTAAGAACAGACACGTTCTCTCCCTGTGACGCTCTGACTGGAATCACTGTCGTAAGGATCGATGTGTGTAAGAACAGACACGCTCTCTCCCTGTGACGCTCTGACCGGGATCACTGTCATGAGGAGCGATGTGTGTAAGAACAGACACACTCTGTCCCTCTGACACTCTGACTGGGATCACTGTCATGAGGAACGATGTGTGTAAGAACAGACGCGCTCTGTCCCTGTGACGCTCTGACTGGAATCACTATCATCAGGAGCGATGTGTGTAAGAACAGACACGCTCTCTCCCTGTGACGCTCTGACTGGAATCACCGATGAGGAGCGATGTGTGTAAGAACAGACAAGTTCTCTCCCTGTGACGCTCTAACTGGAATCACTGTCGTAAGGAGTGATGTGTGTGAGAACAGACACGCTCTCTCCCTGTGACGCTCTGACTGGAGTCACTGTGATGACGAGCGATGTGTTTAAGAACAGACACGTTCTCTCCCTGTGACGCTCTGACTGGAATCACTGTCATGAGGAGTGATGTGTGTAACAACAGACACGTGCTCTCCCTGTGACGCTCTGATTGGAATCACTGTGATGAGGAGCGATGTGTGTAAGAACAGACACGTTCTCTCCCTGTGACGCTCTGACTGGAATCACTGTGATGAGGAGCGATGTGTGTAAGAACAGAGCGCTCTGTGCCTGTGACGCTCTGACTGGAATCACTGTGATGAGGAGCGATGTGTGTAAGAACAGAGCGCTCTGTGCCTGTGACGCTCTGACTGGAATCACTGTCATGAGGAACGATGTGTGTAAGAACAGACGCGCTCTGTCCCTGTGACGCTCTGACTGGAATCACTGTCATGAGGAACGATGTGTGTACGAACAGATGCGCTCTGTCCCTGTAACCCTCTGACTGGAATCACTGTCATGAGGAGCGATGTGTGTAAGAACAGACACGCTCTCTCCCTGTAACCCTCTGACTGGAATCACTGTGATGAGGAGCGATGTGTGTAAGAACAGACGCTCTGTCCCTGTGACGCTCTGACTGGAATCACTGTCATGAGGAATGATGTGTGTAAGAACAGACAAGTTCTCTCCCTGTGACGCTCTAACTGGGGTCACTGTTATAAGGAGCGATGTGTGTAGGAACAGACACGCTCTCTCCCTGTGATGCTCTGACTGGAGTCACTGTTATAAGGAGTGACGTATAAGAACAGACACGTTCTCTCCCTGTGGCGCTCTGCCTGGAATCACTGTGATGAGCGATGTGTGTAAGAACAGACACGTTCTCTCCCTGTGACGCTCTGACTGGAATCACTGTCGTAAGGAGCGATGTAAGAACAGACGTGCTCTTTCCATGTGACGCTCTGGCTGGAATCACTATCGTAAGGAGCGATGTGTGTAAGAACAGACATGCTCTCTCCCTGTGACGCTCTGACTGGAATCACTGTCGTAAGGAGTGATGTCTGTAAGAACAGACAACGCCCTCTCCCTGTGACGCTCTGACTGGAATCTCTGTCATGAGGAGCGATGTGTGTAAGGACAGACACGCTCTCCCCCTGTGACGCTCTGACTGGAATCACTGTCATGAGGAGCGATGTGTGTAATAACAGACACGTTCTCTCCCTGTGACGCTCTAACTGGGATCACTGTTATGAGGAGCGATGTGTGTAAGAACAGACACGCTGTCTCCATGTGACACTCTAACTGGAATCACTGTCGTAAGGAGTGATGTGTGTGAGAACAGACACGCTCTCTACCTGTGACGCTCTGACTGGAGTCACTGTCGTGAGGAGCGATGTGTGTAAGAACAGACACGTTCTCTCCCTGTGGCGCTCTGACTGGAATCACTGTGATGAGGAGCGATGTGTGTAAGAACAGACGTGCTCTTTCCACGTGACGCTCTGGCTGGAATCACTGTCGTAAGGAGCGATGTGTGTAAGAACAGACATGCCCTCTCCCTGTGACGCTCTGACTGGAATCACTGTCATGAGGAGTGATGTGTGTAAGAACAGACACGCTCTCTCCCTGTGACGCTCTGACTGGAATCATTGTTGTAAGGAGTGATGTGTGTAAGAACAGACACGCCCTCTCCCTGTGCTGCTCTGGCTGGAATCACTGTCATGAGGAGCGATGTGTGTAGGAACAGAAACGCTCTCTCCCTGTGACACTCTGACCGGGATCACTGTCATGAGGGGCGATGTGTGCAAGAACAGACACGCTCTCTCCCTGTGACGCTCTGACTGGAATCATTGTCGTAAGGAGTGATGTGTGTAAGAACAGACACGCCCTCTCCCTGTGACGCTCTGACTGGAATCACTGTCATGAGGAGCGATGTGTGTAAGAACAGAAACGCTCTCTCCCTGTGACACTCTGACCGGGATCACTGTCATGAGGAGCGATGTGTGTAAGAACAGACGCGCTCTCTCCCTGTGACGCTCTGACCGGGATCATTGTCATCAGGAGCGATGTGTGTAAGAACAGATGCGCTCTGTCCCTGTGACGCTCTGACTGAAATCACTGTGATGAGGAACGATGTGTGTAAGAACAGACATGCTCTCTCCTGTGACGCTCTAACTGGGATCACTGTTATAAGGAGTGATGTGTGTGAGAACAGACATGCTCTCTCCCTGTGACGCTCTAACTGGAATCACTGTCATGAGGAACGATGTGTGTAATAACAGACATGTCGCCCGTGGCATGTGGGGAGAACGAGAGAGGCTGCGGCAGCCCCTGTGCTCTAAGGTCAGTCTGCAGACCTGGGGATGCCCAGAGCTTTGCACTGACTTTACCAGAGGTGGGCACGGCCCGGCAGGTCGTAGTTTTCATTAATGCAGCCTCATTTTCAATGAGAAGCTGTACCCGCTAAGCTGACAAAACGTTCATACCAGTGAATGGTCAGCACCTTTTCTTTCAGAATGACAACCTGTGGGGAACTTACTTAAAATTCCAAGATTAGGGTCTCAAAGGGGTGAGACTGCTTAAGAATGCTCTTGTCCAGGAAAGCATGTTAGGTCCCTTTTTGTCCCAAGGTTTTCTGTCTGACGACCAAGAAGAGGCCGACCCTATGTAAGCGGTCCTTTTTTGGATAACACGGGGTGGGGGAGAGTGATACCCACATGTTCTGTGCAGGCCATTTTTTTTTTTATGATTTTATTGTGCTTTAAGTGAAAGTTTACAAATCAAGTCAGTCTCTCACATATAAACTTATATACACCTTACTACATACTCCCATTTACTCTCCCTGTAATGAGTCAGCCCACTGCCTCCTTCCAGTCTCTCCTTTCATGACCATTTTGTCAGTTTCTAACCCCCTCTACCCTCACATCTCCCCTCCAGACAGGAGATGCCACCATAGTCTCAAGTGTCCGCCTGGTGCAAGTGGCTCACTCCTCACCAGCATCCCTCTCCAACCCATTGTCCAGTCCAATCCATGTCTGACAAGTTGGCTTTGGGAATGGTTCTGCTGCTGGGCCAACAGAAGGTTTGGGGACCCTGACTGCTGGGATCCTTCTAGTTTCAGTCAGACTATTAAGTCTGGTCTTTTTGAGAATTTGGGGTCTGCATCCCACTGTTCTGCTCCCTCAGGGGTTCTCTGTTGTGTTCCCTGTCAGGGCAGTCATCGGTTGTGGCTGGGCACCATCCAGTTCTTCTGGTCTCAGGATGATGTAGTCTCTAGTTCATGTAGTCCTTTCTGTCTCTTGGGCTCATAATTACCTTGTGAGCTTGGTGTTCTTCATTCTCCTTTGATCCAGGTGGGTTGTGACTCATTGATGCATCTTAGATGGCCGCTTGTTAGCATTTAAGACCCTAGACGCCACACTTCAAAATGGGATGCAGACTGTTTTCTTAATAGACTTTATTTTGCCGGTTGACTTAGATGTCCCCTGAAGCCATAGTCCCCAAACCCCAACCCTTGCTCTGCTGACCTTCGAAGTATTCAGTTTATTCAGGAAACTTCTTTGCTTTTGGTCCGGTCCAGTTGTGCTGACCTCCCCTGTATCGAGTGTTGTCCTTCTTTCATCTTCTTATCTACTGTCTAATCAGTAAATAACCCTCTCCTACCCTCCCTCCCACCCCCCTCTCGTAACCACAAAAGAATGTGCTCTTCTCAGTTTAAACTATTTCTCAAGATCTTATAATAGTCATCTTATACAATATTTGTCCTTTTGCATGTGACTAATTTCACTCAGCATAATGCCTTCCAGGTTCCTCCATGTTATGAAATGTTTCACAGATTCCTCACTGTTCTTTATCAATGCGTAGTATTCCATTGTGTGAATATACCATAATCTATCCATCAGTTGATGGGCATCTTGGTTGTTTCCATCTTTTTGCTATTGTAAACAGTGCTGCAGTAAACATGGGTACGCATATATCTGTTTGTGTAAAGGCTCTTATTTCACTAGGATGTATCCTGAGGAGTGGGATTGCTGGGTCGTATGGTAGTTCTATTTCTAGCTTTTTAAGGAAACGCCAAATTGATTTCCAAAGTGGTTGTACCATTTTACATTCCCACCAGCAGTGTATAAGTGCTCCAGTCTCTCCACATCCTCTCCAACATTTATTATTTTGTGTTTTTTGGATTAATGCTAGCCTTGTTGGAGTGAGATGGAATCTCATTGTAGTTTTAATTTGCATTTCTCTAATGGCTAATGATCGAGAGCATTTCCTCATGTATCTGTTAGCCGCTTGAATGTCTTCTTTAGCAAAGTGCCTGTTAATATCCTTTGCCCACTTTTTAATTGGGTTGTTTGCCTTTTTGTGGTTGAATTTTAGCAAAATTATGTAGATGTTAGACATCAGGTGCCGTTTGGAGATGTCGTAGCTGAAAATTTTTTCCCAGTCTGTAGGTTGTCTTTTTACTCTTTTGGTGAAGTCTTTAGATGAGCATAGGTATTTGATTTTTAGGAGCTCCCAGTTACCTGGTAGCTCCTCATCGTTTTTAGTAATGTTATGTATTCTGTTTATGCCTTGTATTAGGGCTCCTAATGTTGTCCCTATTTTTTCTTCCATGATCCTTATCGTTTTAGACTTTATGTTTAGATCTTTGATCCATCTGGAGTTAGTTTTTGTGTGTGGTGTGAGGTGTGGGTCCTGTTTCATTTTTTTGCAGGTGGATATCCAGGTATGTCAGCACCATTTGTTAAAAAGACTATCTTTTCCCCAATTAACTGACACTGGGCCTTTGTCAAATATCAGTTGCTCATATGTGGATGGATTTATATCTGGGTTCTCAATTCTTCCATTGGTCTATGTGTCTGGTGTTGTACCAGTTACTAGGCTGTTTTGACTACTGTGGCTGTATAATATGTTCTAAAATCAGGAAGAGTGAGGCCTCCCACTTTGTTCTTCTTTTTCAGTAATGCTTTACTTATCCAGGGCTTCTTTCCCTTCCATATGAAGTTGGCGATTTGTTTCTCCATCACATTGAAAAATGTAGTTGGAATTTGGATCGGAAGTGCACTGTATATATAGATGGGTTTTGGTAGAACAGACATTTTTATAATGTTAAGTCTTCCTATCCATGAGCAAGGTATGTTTTTTCCACTTATGTAGGTCCCTTTTAGTTTCTTGCAGTAGTACCTTGTAATTTTCTTTGTATAGGTCTTTTACATCTCTGGTAAGATTTATTCCTAAGTATTTTATCTTCTTGGGGGCTACTGTGAATGGTATTGATTTGGTCATTTCCTCTTCGATGTTCTTTTTGTTGGTGTAGAGGAATCCAACTGATTTTCGTATGTTTATCTTGTAACCTGAAACTCTGCTGAACTCTTCTATTAGTTTCGGTAGTTTTCTTGAGGATTCCTTAGGTTTTCTATGTATGAGATCATGTTGTCTGCAAATAGAGATAATTTTAGTTCTTCCTTGCCAATCTGGATACCCTTTATTTCTTTGTCTAGCCTAATTGCTCTGGCTAGGACTTCCAGCACAATGTTGAATAAGAGCGGTGATAAAGGGCATCCTTGTCTGGTTCCCGTTCTCAAGGGAAATGCTTTCAGGCTCTCTCCATTTAGAATGATGTTGGCTGTTGGCTTTGTATAGATGTCCTTTACTATGTTGAGGAATTCTCCTTCTATTCCTAATATGCCGAGAGTTTTTATTATGAATGGGTGTTGGACTTTGTCAAATGCCTTTTCTGCATCAATTGATAAGATCATGTGGTTTTTGTCTTTTGTTTTATTTATATGGTGGATTACATTAATGGTTTTTCTAATATTGAGCCAACCTTGCATACCTGGTATAAATTCCACTTGGTCATGGTGGATTATTTTTTTTGACACGTTGTTGAATTCTATTGGCTAGAATCTTGTTGAGGATTTTTGCATCTATGTTCATGAGGGATTTAGGTCTATAGTGTTTTTTTCTTTTTTTTTTTTTTGTGGTGTCTTTACCTGGTTTTGGTATCGGATATGCTGGCTTCATAGAATGAGGTAGTATTCCATCCTTTTCTATCTGCAGGCCATTTTTATTGTCCATGCTATTTCACGTATTCTGATACTTATTTCTGTTTTTCTCTCTTCTACATAAAATGTGTTTTGATTTGTTTTTTAGTTTCACTTGCCATTCTACTATTTTTGTGGTAGAGTTTTGTGTTTTACTCAACCTCAACTTAAGTACTTGTAGAGGAAAAAAAAAAGGCTGCTTGAGAATGTTAGTATATTCTTTGACCTTTGTATTGGGAAGGTTTTGTTCATTTAATTTTTACTTAAAGTCAAATTAGGTATCAGATTATCATCTATTTGTGAAACCTATGCAAACTTCCCATTTACCTTGTTATAACCAAGTATGTTTTTCGTCAGGTGTTAGCCAGAAAATGGATGGCAGGGACCCTTCCTTGGTAGTAGCTTTTGTGTGTAAGGTAAGAGAACTTTTCTGTTGGGTTTTAAGGGAACGTGCACGTGGTAGCTAGCATGTGGGTAGTCGACAGGCTCCGATTAGCACTTGTTCAGTGAATTTCTTCAGTTTCAACTTGAACTTGCATAGGAGCAATTGATGGTCTGTTTTGAAGCTTTTAATACTAAAGTGTTTCAAAACAGATCACTTCTTCAGAATGTATATACCTGTATATACTTTCTTAAGGGAGTAATCTTTATTTTAAACTGTAAATCATTTAGGGGGGAAAAAAACAGGTTAGCACACTTCTAAGAAAATTGACTTAAACCAAGCTGCTCCATTAGTACTGACGTTACGTCTGCGTTCTCTCCATTGCAGCTTCACATGAAGAAAGGAAAGTTCTTGGTGCTCAAAGCAAAGGAGCTGGGCCTCCCAGTGTAAGAGCCAGAGACACGGCTGTAGGGGAATGGGTGGGCTTTCCTCTGCTCATAAACAGTCCTCATCTCACAGAGGTCTTCCCTCTTCATTTCAGGGGGACGGCTGCCATTGCTCCAATCATCACCGCTGTGAAGGATGGCAAAAGTGTTACTTTTGAAGGAAGAGAGGTAAGACTCCTGGTTTTCTTTCATGATGTTTCCGTAGTTACAGGTAGGGCCAGGAACACTGCAGAGATTCACTACCTAGTTCAGGCCCCACAAACTACTTCCTGGGGCAGTGGAACCGCTTGGCTGGCTGTCACTTGGCTAAGCGATGAAGTGAGATCTGTAGTCAAGAGGTGTCCTGCACATCGCCTCTGGCTGCTTTGTGTACTTCCATAGGTTCTGATTCTGCTGGTCCTTCTTCTGAGAGGTGGATCGCCTTCCCTTGTACTCAAGCTCAGGGCAGTGTCTAGCAGTGTGTCCTGTAAGGAGGGACTGGCACACACCTCAAAGAGATGTTTTCTTTACCTGTGTCTAAGGCGGGTAGGGTCAGTGGCCACAGACCAAATAGAGTCCTGGCAGGACTGGCTCTGCAAACTATAGGTGTGAACCGCCTCCGGCAGCTCGTTCCTGTCTGCTCAGTTATAAATAGAGGGAGCAGGAGGGCATGGGTGATGATCCTTAACGCTGGCTCTGTGCTGTGTGGACTTGGCTCAGCCTTGCTGAAGTGGGATTGGGTCATGGTCTCAAGTGCGTTGAAGTCCATCTCGATTTGCCCATGAGCTGTGACTCTGCCCTGGGAAGGCACCATGACCCAGTATTGGCTTATTTAATTTTGCAGATTTTGCCTGAAGAGATCTGTACGCCTCCAGATCCTGGTCTTGCTTTTGTTGTGGTAGAGTGTCCAGATGAAGGGTTCATACAACCCATCTGTGAAAATGCTGCCTTCCAGAGGTAAGGAGGGGTCTCGGGGGTGCGAGAGGCCCAGCCCTGCCTAGATGGGCTTCTTGCCTGGGCGGTGCTGCCTTCAGAAGCCATTATGCTGAGGTGGAGGCTCCTGCCTGAGAGCCGGTCATACTGGCAGGATTTACGTTGCCTGGTGAGAGTCAGTGAGCACTGGGGTGCATGCAGCCTTGAAGTGAAATTAGAAAAAATGGAAAACCAGAGACCACTGTGCACTAGAAAGTCCACAGTAAATTCTAGAACTCTGGACTGGATTCTAACTAATACTCAAAATACCGTTCTTTGTATTATTCTAACCTACCTGAATTTTCTTACGTTTACCTACATTGAACAACTCAGATAGATCAGATGTGTTTGAGACGGCCTTGGTGAAGGGTCTGTGGAGGGACGGAATCACAGCCTGAGAGCAGACCTGAGTGCTCTCGTGTTTGGTTCTCCAGAATGGCTTGTCAGCTTTGCAGTTTAGCTTTAACCCTAGGTGGACTCTGACCCACACGTCTGTGTCTTAGCCTTTCTCCCATTCTTAATGGTTTATTCTATTTTTTTTTCCTGTTCCTCATTTTTTTTTTATATGTATTTTTTCACTTATCTGATTCTTATTAGCACAATAGACCCTTTTTCTGTGGGGAGATCCAGGCACCCTGATGCACAGGTTTTGTGTTTGAACAGAGCCGTGGGCAGCGGTGCTGTCAGGCCCCTCCTGTGAGTGAGCTGTGAGCCCCCTGTGCAC
Organism: Loxodonta africana; assembly: GCF_030014295.1. Taxonomy (NCBI): domain Eukaryota; kingdom Metazoa; phylum Chordata; class Mammalia; order Proboscidea; family Elephantidae; genus Loxodonta; species Loxodonta africana. The sequence continues at coordinate 76,854,124 of NC_087359.1, read as the reverse complement.
CGGACATTGCTCTCAGCTTCAGGGCACGGCTTGTGTGTGGCAGGGGAAGGCTCTATGAAAATAGCTAGCTTTTTTTTTAAAGGAACTGGAACAAGTTGAGTTTTTTTTTAATAATTTTTATTGTGCTTTAAGTGAAAGTTTACAAATCAAGTCAGTCTCTCACACAAAAACCTGTATACACCTTGCTATACACTCCTAATTACTCTCCCCCTAATGAGACAGCCCGCTCTCTCCCTCCACTCTCTTTTCTTGTCCATTTCGTCAGCTTCTAACCCCCTCCACCCTCTCATCTCCCCTCCAGGCAGGAGATGCCAACATAGTCTCAAGTGTCCACCTGATCCAAGAAGCTTACCCCTCACCAGCATCCCCCTCCAACCCACGGTCCAGTCCAATCCATGTCTGAAGAGCTGGCTTTGGGAATGGTTTCTGTCCTGGGCCAACAGAAGGCCTGGGGGCCATGACCACCGGGGTCCTTCCAGTCTCAGTCAGACCATTAAGTCTGGTCTTATGAAAATTTGGGGTCCGCATCCCACAGGAACATGTTAATGAGTTTTAATCAGCATGTTACGTTGTTTTCTGTGTGGTGGAATTAGAGAGGGTTTTGATTTTTTTCTACCTGTGTCTCAGGTCCTCTGGAAAGCCACACCAAGGTGGAATTAGAAGTGCTAGAGATTCCCTGGGGAAACGCCTGTAAAAGCCGCAGGGGTGGAGAGAGCAGGAGTAGAGGGGAGGGCCTTTGTGCACTTTGCAGGTCTGGCCTCTGTGAAAGGAGGGATGGCAGGAAGAGCAACAGCTGCAGCATGGCCCTGAGAAAGGTCCTGCTGCATCAGGGAGCAGTGGCCCAGCTTGGTGCCCCGCTGTGCCTGCGCTCTGCAGGGAATAGCCGGGCAGAGTGTGGCCTGGCCCAGAGGGCTGTCAGCTCGCTGCTGCACCCATGGCAGGGGCTCTTGGGAAGGGAGAGCTGGGGCGTGCCTCCCAGCCTGGCACAGTCTGTCTGCACAAGTTCTGTATTCTCTCCTTGAGTTCGTGTCACTTTACAAAGTAAAACCCCACTCTTCCTTCCAGGTACCAAGGGAAGGCTGATGCCCCTGTGGCCCTGGTGGTTCACCTGGCCCCAGAATCTGTGCTCTTGGACAGTAGATACCAGCAGTGGATGGAGAGGTATGGAGCCCTGCCCAGCGGCTCACAGGGCAGCTGTGCTGGTTGTCCAGGAGTTCCCATTGCTCCTTCCTTCTCGCTGTGTTTACTCACGTGCTACCTACCCGTCCTTCAGCCCCTGCTGCATGTTCTCAGGCCCCAGCTCTCTGGGATGACTGCCTTCTTGGAAGTCCAGGAGCACCCCCGTACCCCTCCTGTGAGGAAATCCTGCCCCAGGGTGGCAGAGTGTGCATGTGTCTGTGTGCAGCTTGGCTATGGCAAGGGTTCAATTTCACACCGATATGTACTCTATACTCAGCCTCTGAACAAATACCGCCTTTTTGTTGATGATTTTACGTGTGAATCCTAAAGAATCGACTGGAGAGCATACAGTGATAGCTTCTGTTTATCGAGTGCTTGCTGTGTGTCAGGCAGCATGTTAAATACTTTATAGTTCTATTTTGTTTACTTTAATCTTTAGATGCTACCCAAATTTAGTAAGTGGAAAGAGTGTTTGTTTTACTTTTTTCCTCTTGGCTTCGTCGGCCAAGGCTGGTGTCAGGTGGGCAGGATTCTCTGAGTTAAACTTAGGGGAGAGAGTAAGCGTGGGTCTACTCCTGCCTCCCCGCCTGTTTCTCCCCATACATCTCCCTTCATCTCCCTCCCCATAAGCCCGGCAGTCTCTTGCTGCTCAGCTCTCTCTGTTCCTGTAGGGCTTGAGTCTTAACATACACTCTCTGCCTTCCTCTCACTGTGTCTTTTCTGCTTCCACCCCATTCTCCATTTTGTTTTTGCATCACTGTCGATAGGCCCAAACATCTTCATTTTTCTTGTTTTTCCCAGCACTCTTCTCAGCACATCCTGAAGACAGCAGGTGTGTAGAGACAGAAGGAGCAGAATTACGTTTGGCCATTTTGTCCCTGACATTCTGTGAACACTTCCTAATCCCCAGTGCTGCCCACTAGATGAAATGTCCCCTAAAGCGTGCTGCCAATGGTGGGTCTTTTGTCTTAGGTTTGGGCCTGACACGCAGCACCTGATCCTGAATGAGAACTGTACGTCAGTTCACAACCTCCGCAGCCACAAGATTCAGACGCAGCTCAACCTCATCCACCCCAGCATCTTCCCCCCGCTCGCCGACCTCCGCCATCAGGTAGCGTCACAGGGTAGCCCGGTTGGCTCGGCTCCTGCACTTTCTTTCTCCCCATGGAGCGTGTTTGTGTTTCTGTCTCTTCCAGGGAGAAGGTACTGCCTTCCGCGTGCCCGCCATGCGGGCTGAATGTCTCCTCAAATATCAGCTCCGGCCCAGGAGGGAGTGGCAGCGGTCAGTGCGGGGCGATCCAGTGTCATGGCCGTGGTTGGGTCAGCAGACTTTCTGTATAGGCCTGGATAGAAAATATTTTAGGCTTTGTGGGCCATTCTGTCTCTGTCGTAACTCTTCATCTGCCATTGTAGCTGCAAAGAGCCACAGAAAGTACATAAATAAAGGGATATGGCTGTGTTCCAACACTGAGTTACAAAAACAGACTGACCCTAGTCCAGGTTGAGGTAGGGGGACTGGGGCCAGCGACTGTCCTTCTCTACAGCTGTTCCCCTGGTTAGTAACAGCGATACACGCTTCTTGTTTTACTACATAGAAAACAGGGGACGGGTGAGGAAGCAGATCAGGCACCCAGAATCGCATCACCCAGAGATAACGATTGTTGATATGTTTTTGACTTTGTCTTTGTGAGGCTGTAGTAGAAAAACATCTTCTCCTGCATCATTAGTCTCCAGTAATGAGGTTTTTTATTGGTATTTCAGGAAGGGAGGTTTACTTATTTGGGATGTTACCGAGTCTTAGCTATTTTTCTGAAACAGTAAATGTCTTTAATATAAAGGTATGAATGGAACTCTGTTCCCTTAGGGTAATTCCTAGACGTGGGATTGCTGGATCAGAGTGAAAGTTTTTTAAGATGTTTGAGCCATATAAATTGTTGTCCGGGAAGGCTCTACCAGTTTGTATTCCAGCTAGTAATGTGAGAAAATGCCAGAGGTCTTTATTTTAATTTTTAAAATCTGAATCTTGAATAATTTGAAGTTCCCTGTCTGCTCCACAGTGTCTGCATTAGGATAGACCGTGTTCTGCAGTATTACTGGATGTGTGTGTGCTCCTGTGGCTGAGCTGTCAGGCTCTTTAAGAACTATGTGGTAGCGTGATTCAGGACAACACACGACGACATCCTGGGGTTGAAGAGCCTGTTGGCCCTTTGTCAACATCTGCACAGGCTGGTCTCCAAACCAGTGACTAACAACCTAGCAACATGCGGATTCACTGTGTACTTGTTAAAAAATACAATTCCTGGGTCCTGCCCCAGGCCTAGAAACCCTGGGGACGCAGTGGTTAAGAGCTACAGCTGCTAACCGAAAGGTCGGCGGTTTGAATCCACCAGGCGCTCCTTGGAAAGGGGAGGGTCTACCTGGTCCTATAGGGTTGCTATGAGTTGGAATCCTTGATGGCAACATTCTTCTTTTTTTTTGCCCCCCCCCCCCCCCCAAAATCAAATCCAAATCCATTGCGGTTGAATCAATTCTGGCTCATAGCGACCCTACAGGACAGCGTAGAACGGCCCCACAGGGTTTCCAAGGAGCACTGGCTGAATTAGAATCCTGAGGGTTAGGCCAGGGACTCGCTCAAGCTCCCAGGTGCTTTTAATGGCCGGCCAGGTTGAAGATTCACTGGTCCAGGGCCTCGCTCCTCAGTGTGGTCAGGACCAGCATCATCTGGGGTCCTGCTAGAAACGCTGAATCTCAGCACCCCCAGCCCCAGCCCCCGAATCAGGCTCTGCGCTTTAATAAGGTTCCCAGTTGAATAGTAGTGCGCATTAAGAGCCACCGCTCTCAGGCTGTGCTTCTCAGCCCTGGACGATTTCCCTCCGGGGACACTGGGCATTTCTGAAGACTTTTTCATTACCACAGCTGGTGGGGGCACAGGTGCTACTGGCGTTTAGTGAGAAGAGGCCAGGGATGCTGCTGAACATCCTACAGTGCACAGGACAGCCCCCACAAAGAAGTGTCCCCCTCAGATGTCATTCGCCTGGAGTTCACAAGCCCTGTCTAGTGTGCAGAGCGTCCTCTAGCTGTCAGGCTCTGAGGCTGAGTGGTGCTCTGAGGAGCTGAGCTGTACAGAACTTACTCTGACGTCCGATGCTTAGCTGAGAAAGGCTCCAAAAGGCAGTAGGACAGAATTGCTTTCTGCAGATTGTTTCCATGAATTTATTCAGGATATCTAGCTTGGTTTTGCTTGAGACCCTCTTCCACCTTGGTCACCTGAGATGCTTTCTCTCTGCAGGGATGCTGTTCTTACTTGCAATCCTGATGAATTCATAGCTGAGGCCCTGGAGCTCCCCAACTTCCAGGAGAGCGTGCAGGAGTCCAGGAAGAGTGTGCAGGATGGTCCCACCCCAGCTGGTGAGCAGGAGCCCACTGACGGCCTCTCCCCTGGCTCTGCCCTCCCTCATGGGCTTCATGGTATTGCAGAGTCCTGCCAAGGCACATTCTACCCTGATTTATTTCTTTAATGGAGTGTTTCTCTGCTTTGGCTATACGTTAGAATGATGCAAGGAGGCGGGAAGCTTTAAAAATACCAGCACCTGCCCCATCCCAGACCAATTAAACCTGGTTCTAGGCCTGGATCTAGTCCTGGATCAGTCCTGGATCTTGTCCTGGGTCTAGGCCTGGATCTAATCCTGGGTCTGGGCCTAGATCTAATCCTGGGTCTAGGCCTGGATCTGCTGATACGTATCCAAGGAAGATACTAGCCCACTCACCTTGTTTGGTCGTAAGTGCCCCATCAGGAAGTGGTCCAAGGAAGTGCCTGACTTCTGCTCTTGTTGTCAGTTTTCCTAGTATTTTTTTCAACTAATGATAGAAGGAGAACGCTGAATAGAAGGTGGGTTTGGTGGTTTAATCTAGCCAAATGATAGTTCACCAAACTTCAGTCTCTCCTTGGAGATCAGAACCAGGCAATCTGAGGTCCAAGTCCGAGCAGTGATGGCTACATTTTCCATCCCCCAGGGATCGCTTTCCTGTATGTGTTACGGAAAGACTTCCCTGGTGTATTTCCTTTGTGTATCTGAAAGATCACTGAGATCACAGGACACTTGGCAAATGTTCCCACTGGGCCGCACAGGCAGTGTGAAGCCGCAGAAGGGTAGGGAGCAGCCTTTGGAAGTGTCAGACCTGTCCAAACTGGAATCCTGGCTCTGCCCCTCACCATATCTGAGGCTCAGGAAAGACCTGTAAAACGAGACCTCACCTACCTGGCAGGCTGCTGGGAGGATTGACATGAAGTACAACACACAGAGTGTAGTCAGCTGGACACAAGGTGATACCAGCTCGGAAAGTAAAGAAGTCCTCCTTTTTTTAAATTAAAGCATTAGCTAGAGTAGTTCTTTTGCAGAAAGGACTGCAGGATTGTTTTTCTCAGATAGCCCTTCACTCACAATAGGGTGTGGCCTCCAACCCAGAGGAGGAGGAAGTCCTTGTGAAAGGGTCCTGGGATGGTCAGTCTGTCTCTGCTTACTTTCTGGTTCCTGGAGCTGGATTGCCCTCTTGGGAAGATGAACCTCCTGCTTCAGCCTGCCCTTGACTATGCCCGTGCCATGGCTGAAAGCCAGCTCATTTTTGACCAGAAGAAATGGACTGTCTGACATGTGTTTTTCCACAGAGAAAAGCAGCCAGTATCCAGAAATAGTCTTCCTCGGAACAGGGTCTGCCATCCCAATGAAGATCCGAAACGTCAGTTCCACACTTGTCAACATAAGGTATTACTGCTCTTCCAGCAAATGCCTGTTCATCAAGGAGTGTGCTAATGTTTTAAGCAAAAGTCCTGCCCCATCCACCAGGCTAATCTGAAAATGGGACTGAATAAGACCCTGTCAGCTTGGCATCTTGGCCGGATTGCCCTGGAAGAGGATCATAGCCGTTAATGTATTTTATAGACTTAACTGCTGACTTACCCTTCTGGGAATCACCAAAAGTTGTCCCCCAGCATGCCAGGCACAGTGCTAAGAGATTTTCACACTAAGCCTGTGACGTGGTAACTACCTGTTTTGTCAGCGAGTAAACTGATGCTCAGGGCGGTTACCCGCTCCGGCCCCACAGCTGTAGTAGCAGATCCGGAGTCTGAACTGGTCTCTCTCAATCGCTGCTTGTCTTGTCCCTCCAGCTACTCATCGCTGGAATCTTAGAAAAGCTTTTGGAGTTGACACGTTGATTTTGTATTCAGCCCCCTTGCTGGGCTCTCCTTACGTGTTTCTTTAGTGGATACTTTTGGTTTTATCTGGTGTCATTTATCTGCACAGAGGTTCATCAGAGACATTTGGAAATGCACAGCGTGCCTCTGCAGATGCACACACTAAGGGGGTGCGGTTGTGAAATACCAGGTTCGGTTTTAAGCTTGGCTCTGTCGTCTTTGATGCCAGCGATAGGTCATAATCCGATAATGCGTTACACATGCGTCTCTCATGACCGAGGAAGTGCAGCAGAGCTGCTGTGGGTGGGCTGGCCCCAGGGAAGAGGCACTTCTCTGGCTGCTGACCCAGAAGCCCCTGGAGCGGCCGGTGTGCCTGCTGGAGTTATCTGCAGGCACTGTCGCCGGCTGGCTTTGCCCACCCCCACTCTGGCATGTCTTGGACTCCAAGGGTTCTCTCTGAAAAGAGGGTGACCCCTCCCAGTCTCCAGGGCACCTCCTGGAGAAGGACATGCCCGACAGGTTTGCAACGACCATGTCCATCTCAGCAGAGGTTCTGAGCTGGCTGAGCATCAGAACAGCCTGAGGATTGTGTCAGGACAGAGCCCTCTGAGCCCTGCCCGAGAGCAGTTCAGTCAGGAACTCAGGGTGGCATCCGGGCATCATGTTCCCAGGCCTGCCGCACACGAGCTTTGAGAAGGCCCTGAAGAGGGGACTGAGCACAGGCTCCCCGGGCACAGTGCCTGTCTGGTATTACCAACAGGCTGTACCACATTCCACCCAAATAACCAGACATGCCGTGTTACCCTGACATGTTTTTGCCCTCCCATTCTACCACAAACTCTCTTCGTTTTTCTGATATCCAGCATTTGTATGGCTGTGTATACCTTAAAGGACTGTAAGGTTCCGTTATGGGTAATTCTTTTATGTAGAGGATGGACATCTAAAATTGCCTTTGTAGTTGAATCATTGGCTTTTATCTAAGTTCCTCAAAGAAAAAGCCTGAGAGAGGTTGTGGAAGACAGGAATTACCACAGTGGCTTCCTGCCTTAGAATGAAAACCTTTCTCTAAAGTGTAAGGAGCCCTCTCCTGTGGTGGTGAATCTGTTGTGCTCTCTCTAGCTCTGACAGGTCCCTGTTACTGGACTGTGGCGAAGGCACGTTGGGGCAGTTGTGCCGTCACTATGGTGATGAGGTGGACAGGGTCCTGGGCACGCTGGCTGCCGTGTTTGTGTCCCACCTGCACGCAGACCACCACACGGTGAGTGCTGGGCCGGAGGTGGGCAGCTTTGTTTACCCAAGCTTTCCAGCCACTTTGTTTTTTTCCCAGACCCAAACTTGCCTGAAGCTTTTGTCTTTTACCTCCTAGTTAGGAAGAGGTCTTTTACAAAACCCAGCAGCCATTCTGCTCAGTTAAAACGTTTCTTGTTTTCATGCAGTAGTAAGGGTCTTGCCTTTTCACATAATTTTGAGTTCACATGTAACTTTGATCCGGGGTCCAAGACTTGGCTGTGAACCATCAGTGGGGCATCTCAGATGACACTCAAGGTCCTTACCGGGGTCTCCCTTCCTTGCCAACACTGATCACATTGTTTTCTACGTGTTACATTTCGGTCCACATGAGCCAAACCCCACTGTGGCAGTGTTACAGGGATGGTGATTGATAGAAAGCTAGGAACTATCGCGAGATGATAACTCCAGAACCATAACAGGAGAGAAGATAGAGTTGGAATGTGGTTAACCCATGTTTTGTTTTTACTTCTCAGGGCTTATTAAATATCCTGCTGCAGCGAGAACGAGCTTTGGTGAGTGTGACCCTTGATTTTACTGGCATTCTGAGTCTCATAATCACCGTACCTCCTGCCATTCCATATTTTTTTTTTTTTGAGGTGTTTTGCAGTTGATATGATTCTCTGATTCCTCTGTTTCAGGCGTCACTAGGAAAGCCATTGCACCCCTTGTTAGTGGTTGCCCCCACCCAGCTCATGGCCTGGCTCCAGCAGTACCATTACCAGTGCCAGGAGATTCTGCATCATGTCAAGTGAGTGTCCGGGTGGGCCTGACCACCAAGACTGTCGTCTCCTGCCTCCTCCTCCTCAGCAAGCTCAAGTTTGATCCTGGGGACAGTGCATGCTGCCCCCTGCAAGCTTACCTTCATCCCAGAGTGCAGAGACGGGGTAAATGCTTTGACTCGAAAACAGAAGCCATTAGGTGGTTCTCAGTTAAATGGTTGTTTTCTTTGAAGCATTTTTTCTCAACACTTATTTTCATCCTGTGCTTGTTTCTATACTTTTTGCCAACATTCCTCCATGAAATGGCTCCAGGGCTGGGTACGTGGATAGTGACTAGCACAGAGACCATCCATTCCTGGCGGATGAAGGGGAAGTTCAAGAGAAAGGCAGCTCCCATCTGAAATTGTCCATGGCCTGCTTGAAAAGGGCCCTCTGTGGCCTCAGCTGAGAGCATGGTCATCTGTCATGTGGCTTGCAGTGACCCGAGGGTTTGCATCTGGTTTATTTTATTCGAGTACTCTTTCCTTGATTAGTGACTGCCATTTAAATTGCGTTTCTTCATAAGAATGATTCTGGAGGTCTCCGATGAGAGACTTGAATGTTTTTTTTTTTTTAATTGTGCTTTAAGTGAAAGTTTACAAATCAAATCAGTCTCTCATACAAAAATTTATATACACCTTGCTATATACTCCTAGTTGCTCTCCCCCTAATGAGACAGCACGCTCCTTTTTTCCACTATTTTCGTGTCCATTCGGCCAGCTTCTGACCTCCTCTGCCCTCTCATTTCCCCTCCAGACAGGAGCTGCCCACATAGTCTCATGTGTCTACTTGAGCCAAAAAGCTCATTCTTCACCAGTATCATTTTCTGTCCCATATTCCAGTCCAATCCCTGTCTGAAGACTTGGCTTTGGGAACGGATCCTGTCTTGGGCTAACAGAAGGTCTGGAGACCATGACCTCCAGGGTACTTCTAGTCTCAGACCATTAAGTCTGGTCTTTTTATAAGAATTATAAAAGCATCCCACTGCTTTCCTGCTCCCTCAGGGGTTCTCTGTTGTGTTCCCTGTCAGGGCAGTCATCGGTTGTAGCTGGGCACCATCTAGTTCTTCTGGTCTCAGGCTAATGTAGTGTCCGGTTTATGTGGCCCTTTCTGTCTCTTGGGCTCATAATTATCTTGTGTCTTTGCTGCTCTTCATACTCCTTTGCTCTAGGTGGGTTGAAACCAACGGATGTATCTTAGATGGCCGCTTGCCAGTGTTTAAGACCCCAGATGCAACAGAATATTTCCTTAATAGATTTTTTTATGCCACTTGACCTAGATGTCCTCAGAAACCATGATCCCCAAACCCCTGCCACACTGGCCTCTGAAGCGTTTGGTTTATTCAGGAAACTTCTTTGCTTTTGGTTTAGTCCAGTTGTGCTGGCCTCTTCTGTATCGTGTGTTGTCCTTCCCTTCACCTAAAATAGTTCTTCTCTACTATATAATTAGTGAATACCCGTCTCCTTCCCTTCATCCCTCCCTCCCCAGTCTCATAACCAACAAAGAATATTTTCTTCTTTGTTTAAACTATTTCTTGAGTTTTTGTAATAGTGGTCTCATACAACATTTGTCCTTTTCAGACTGACTAATTTCACTCAACATAATGCCTTCCAGATTCCTCCATGTTACAAAACGATTCACAGGTTCATCATTGTTCTTTATGGATGCGTAGTATCCCATTGTGTGAATATACCGTAACTTATTTATCCATTCATCCACTGATGGGCACCTTGGTTGCTTCCATATTTTCGCTATTGTGAACAGTGCTGCAGTGAACATGGGTGTGCATATATCTGTTCATGTAAAGGCTCTTACTTCTCTAGGATATAGTCGAAGGAGTGGGACTGCTGGATCGTATGGTAGTTCTAGTTCTAGCTTTTTAAGGAAGTGCCAAATCGACTGCCAAAGTGGTTGTACCATTTTACATTTCCACCAGCAGTGTATAAGTGTTCTAGTCTCTCCAAAACTTCTCCAACATTTATTATTTTGTGCTTTTTGGATTAATGCCACCCTTGTTGGAGTAAGATGGAATCTCATTGTAGTTTTGATTTGCATTTCTCTAATGGCTAATGATCGTGAACATTTCCTCATGTATCCGAATGTCTTCTTCAGTGAAGTGCCTGTTCATGTCCTTTGCACATTTTTAAATTGGGTTATTTGTATTTTTGTAGTTGAGTTTTTGCAGTATGATTGTAGATTTTAAATGAGATCAGACGTTGATTGGAAATGTCATTAGCAAAAAACTTTTTCCCAGTCTGTAGGTAATCTTCTTACTCTTTTGGTGAAGTCTTTGGATGAGCATAGGTGTTTGATTTTTAGGAGCTCCCAGTTATCTAGTTTCTCTTCTGGTGTTTGTGTGTTGTTAGTAGTGTTTGGTTTTGGTGGGTTTTTTAGTAATGTTTTGTATACTGTTCATGACATGTATTAGGGCTCCTGTTTTGTTTTTTAGCATTGTCCCTATTTTTTCTTCCATGATCTTTATTGTTTTAGATTTTATATTTAGGTCTTTGATCCATTTTGAGTTCATTTTTGTGCATGGTATGAGGTATGGGTCTTGGTTTCATTTTTTTGCAGATGGATATCCAGTTATGCCAGCACCATTTATTAAAGAGACTGTCTTTTCCCCATTTAACTGACTTTGGGCCTTTGTCAAATATCAGCTGCTCATATGTAGATAGTTTTATGTCTGGATTCTCAATTCTGTTCCACTGGTCTATGTATCTGTTGTTGTACCAGTACCAAGCTGTTTTGACTACAGTGGCGGTATAATAGGTTCTAAAATCAGATAGAGTGAGGCCTCCCAACTTTGTTCATCTTTTTCAGTGATGCTTTACTTATCTGGGGCCTCTGTCCCTTCCATATGAAGTTGGTGATTTGTTTCTCCAACTCATTAAAGAATGTCGTTGGAATTTGGATCGGAATTGCACTGTATCTATAGATGGCTTCTGGTAGAACAGACAGTTCTACAACGTTCAATCTTCCTATCCATGAGCAAGGTATGTTTTCCACTTATATAGGTTTTTTGTAGTAGTGTCTTGTCATTTTCTTTGTATAGGTCTTTTACGTCTCTGATAAGATTGATTCCTAAGTATCTTATCTTATTGGGGGCAACTGTAAATGGTGATTTCCTCTTCAATATTCTTCTTGTTGGTGTAGAGGAATCCAACTGATTTTTGTACATTTATCTCGTATCCTTATACTCTGCTGAACTCGTCTGTCACTTTCAGTAGTTTTTGTGAGGATTCTTTAGGGTTTTCTGTGTCTAAGATCATGTCATCTGCAAATAGATACTTTTACTTCTTCCTGGCCAATCTGGATGCCCTTTATTTCTTTATCTAGCCTCATTGCTCTGGCTAGGTCCTCCAGCACAATGTTGAATAAGAGTGGTGATAATGGGCATCCCTATCTGGTTCTTCTCAAGGGAAATGCTTTCAGGCTTTCTCCATTTAGGATGATGTTGGCTGTTGGCTTTGTAGAAATGCCCTTTATTATGCTGAGGAATTTTCCTTCTATTCCTATTTTGCTGAGTTTTTATCATGAATGGGTGTTGAACTTTGTCAAATGCCTTTTCTGTATGAATTGATAAGGTCATGTGGTCCTTGTCTTTATTTGTATAATGAATTACATTAATTGTTTTTCTAATGTTGAACCATCGCTGCATACCTGGTATGAATCCCACTTGGTCATGCTGAATAATTTTTTTGATATGTTGTTGAATTCTATTGGCTAGAATTTTGTCGAGGATTTTTGCATCTAAGTTCATGAGGGATATAGGTCTGTAATTTTCTTTTTTTGTGATGTCTTTACCTGGTTTTGGTATCAGGGATTTGCTGGCTTCATAGAATGAGTTTGGGAGTATTCCGTCTTTTTCTATGCTCTGAAATAAATGCCTTTAGTAGTAGTGGTATTACCTCTTCTCTTAAACTTTGGTAGAACTCTGCAGTGAAGCCGTCCAGGCCGGGGCTTTTTTTTTGTTGGGAGTTTTTTGATTACCTTTTCAATCTCTTCTTTTGTCATGGGTTTATTTAGTTGTTCTACCTCTGTTTGGGTTAGTTTACGTTGGTAGTGTGTTTCTAGAAACTCATCCATTTCTTCTAGGTTTTCACATTTGTTAGAGTACAGTTTTTCATAGCAATCTGCTGTGATCCTTTTAATTTCTGTTGGGTGTGTCGTGGTATTGCCCATCTCATTTCTTATTTGGTTTATTGCTTCCTCTCCTGTTTTTCTTTTGACAGTCTGGCCAGTGGTTTATCAAGTTTGTTAATTTTTTTAGAGAATCAGCTTTTGGTCTTGTTAACTCTTTCAATTGTTTTTCTGTTTTCTATTTCATTTAATTCTGCCCTAATTTTTATTATTTGCTTTCTTCTGGTGCCCGAGGGTTTCTTTTGTTGCTCTCTATTTGTTCAAGTTGCAGGCATAATTCTTTGATTTTGGCCCTTCTTTTTGTATGTATGCATTTATTGATATAAATTGACATCTGAGTACTGCGAGTACTGCTTGAATTGTGTCCCAAAGGTTCTGATAGGAAATGTTTTCATTCTCATTGGATCCAATGAATTTCTTTATTACATCCTTAATGTCTTTTATAACCCAGTCACTTTTGAGCAGGGTATTGTTCAGTTTCCAAGTGTTTGATTTCTTTTCCCTGCTTTGTTTGTTATTGATTTCTACTTTTATGGCCTTATGGTCAGAGAAGATGCTTTGTAATATTTCGATGTTTTGGATTCTGCTAAGGCTTGTTTTATGACCTAATATGTGGTCTAGTCTAGAGAATGTTCCACGTGCGCTAGAAAAGGAAGTATACTTGGCTGCTGTTGGATGGAGTGTTCTGTATATGTCTATAAGGTTGAGTTGGTTGACTGTGGCATTTAGATCTTACATGTCTTTATTGAGCTTCTTTCTTTCTGGATGTTCTGTTCTTCACCAAAAGTGGTGTGTTGAAGAGACTTGAACTTTTGATTCCAGATGTTAAATATTTTATTTTTTGATGTTTAATCTTCTCACAGTTTGATTCCTGCCAAATACCTTCAGAAAGGGGCTGAGGTCTCCAGTCCCATAGTTGAAACACTGATTAACTCGCTGTTGGAAACATGTGATTTGGAAAAGGTAAAGGGGGTCATGTGGGTACTGGGGAGGGTGACCTGGGCAGAGCTGCAGAGCCCTCACCCTGCCTCTGTAGTTCCAGACCTGCCTGGTTCGGCACTGCAAGCACGCGTTCGGCTGTGCGCTGGTGCACACGTCTGGCTGGAAAGTGGTCTATTCAGGGGACACCATGCCCTGTGACGCCCTGGTCCAGATGGGTGAGTAGAGGTCACTTTGGCGTGTAGCTGCAGGGGCGTGTGGGCTAGTTTGTAGGTCAGCAGCGGTGGCAGAGTTGGGTACCCACCCTGACAGTTTTTGGGTGTCACTGCCACACACAGACAAGTTACAGGACGTAGGAAACTGTCGTTGAACCCTGGGCTGTGTGCTTCTCATGCTGGGACTCTGTTCTGATGCCCGTGTGTTCTCTAGGGAAAGATGCCACCCTCCTCATACATGAAGCCACCTTGGAAGATGGTTTAGAAGAGGAAGCAGTGGAAAAGACACATAGGTAACATAGGTCCTCTTGTTCCTTATCACCTACTCTTCCCCCCACCCCTCACCAACTTCTGCCACGTGGAACCTTTGAGGAGCCTTCTATTGCCCCTTTGGGCATGTGGCTGCCAAGGCCGAGGCAGTTCTCTTATAAATGCTCTGCCTTTATTTATGCAGCGTTCTCTGGGTTCTAGGGTCAGGGACAGTTTTTGAAAGAACTGGAAGTATGCCGGGATAAACTGCAAGACAGGTCAAGGGATTGCCAGGCAAAGTAGGGGAGAAGGCCAAGGGGGAGGGGAGCTGGATCTTGTCTGGTATTTTAATGAAAGCGTGCTCTACCCCAAGTAGGAAGCCCTGTTGTGGGCCTGACTTAGGGGAGTGTGTGGCATCTGGCCCTCAGGAGTTTGTGCTAGCTAATGAGGAACATGTAAGGAGACCTGGCGGCCTCCCAGGTGCACTGAGCAAGTTCGAGGGCCAGGTCAGTGCGGACTCTCCACTCTGGAGTCCTCCCTTGGGCTCAGCTTCAGTTGCATTCTTTCTCCGCAGCACGACTTCCCAGGCTATTGGAGTGGGGATGCAGATGAATGCCAGGTTCATCATGTTGAACCACTTCAGTCAGCGCTACGCCAAGATCCCCCTCTTCAGCCCCGACTTCAACGACAGAGTCGGAATCGCCTTTGACCACATGAAGGTCTCTATGTCGTGGGCTGTGGGATGGGGCCTGGGATGGTGGACATGGCACAGGGTGGTACATTCTCCCCTCGGGTGCAGGGACCACCTGTGTAAGATGTGTCTCACCCAGTGATTCACACCGGGTCACGCTCACCACCAGACTGACAGGCGAGGCCTTCTGCTGCAGGGGCCATTCAGAAACCAGCCTCAGTCAGGTCACTGGGGATTACAAAGGCCTCTGCTAGGCCCAGTCCATTCAGTTATCACGAGCCTGGTAGATAGGAGGCGTTCTTCCCCCAGGCCTTCTGGAATGAAGGGGCAGAGAATAAGCCAGGGTTTGTTGTTTGGGGAGCTCAACTGTGAAAGACTGGATTGCTTTTCCAGGGACCAATATGGCCCCTTTTGCCGGGGGGGACGTCACCAGCACCTCTTCTTGTGCTTTGTCAACTCTGGTGGGCTGACTGGTGAGGAGAGGGAGTTGGTGCTGCTGTGTGAACACGTCACTCACAGCTCCATCCCCTCGTGGGTGCTCCTCACCTCCTCACCTCCTCCTTGCCTTAGGTCTGCTTTGGAGACTTTTCCACAGTGCCCAAGCTGATACCCCCGCTCAAAGCCCTGTTTGCTGATGACCTTGAGGAGATGGAGGAACGCAGGGAGAAGCGGGAGCTACGGCAGCTGCGGGCGGCCCTGCTCTCCAAGGATGAGCCTCTGAGCCCACAGAGCAAGAAGAGGGTGCCCAGGGATGAGCCTCCAAGCCCACAGAGCAAGAAGGCCAGAGCCCAGTGAGGGGTCAGAGTGACGTGTGCGTGGGCGTGTCTGCTCTCCTGTCAGTCGAAGGCAAAGAGCAGAGCGCGACAAGGACAGCACTCAGGAGTAGACGAGTGATGCTGTGCCCTGGCTGGGCTCTGGGACAAGGACCCATCTGCCAGAGCCCCCCTGGGACCTGGGGAGCTGCGGGTATGGAGGCTGCTCAGTGTACACAGCAAGTGTAACTAATCCCCATGCCAGTCTACCTTGGAAACATCCTACAGAAATCAGGGCGGCACGCCTCCCCTGCTCCAGTGAAGGTGTGCTCTCTGCACCGAGACCAGCCGCCTGCATGGGGAGCTGGAAAGGAAGTCTGAATGTCCAAGACACCCAAACACAATAAAGATTCAGTTTGGAACCGTGCGTTCCCTCGCTTGGTCCTGCTTGTTGTCCTGGTGAGTCCTCTCCTCACTGCAGCCACTGCCACCACTGCCGTCAGGGCCCAGTGTGCCCTGTATGTCCAGCTCTGACTGCAGACAGGCCTTCCCCACTCACTAGCCTAGTTTTTGACAGGACTCGCTCCAAGCAGGTCCTCCACGCCATGTGGGGGCGCTGGGTGGCTGAAGCAGTGCATTGAGACTCGTCTTCTTTTGGTTTTGGGTGAGACATGGAACGGTGGACTGGCTCTCCCCTACCCCACAGTGAGAGTCACTGTTTGCCCTTGAGAGTACTGAGAAATCCTGCATTAGGCTGGCTGGCTCCTTTTGGGGTTTAAAAACACTAAGTGCTTGAAAACTGAGATATTTTTCAAAGATCTACCTAGTATTTGTTTGTGGAGAAAGAGCTTTAAAACTCAGGTGATGCGAGAGATGTGAGACCAAGGACTCTGCCTTCCCTGGTGACTCTTGGGGTTCCTCATGGGGCAGCACCTGAGACCTATATCTGTGCCCCCCACGTGTGTTACTGAAACAAGAAGATAGGCCATGCTCAGGGATGATCAATCTATTTTAATAACATTACTTTTGACAGCTATTTGTACATGTATTGAAAGGTAACTTTCGACCCCTGGGCTCCATTACAAATTGGGTCCTGAACCGCCCTTGCCAGGAAGTGAGCAAAGCTGTGACATCGGAATTGTGCAAACCCCCCATCCAAGAAGGGTGATTGTACACCATGTTGGGAAAAATAATGAAGCATTTAAATTTTCATTGTATACCTGTACACTGGTTTAGATTGAATGGCTCAAATTAAACAAATATAGATTTCATATGTACAAATATTATATCATATATAGGTATATTATATCTATTTTAAAAGGACAAAATTGTAAATCTTGGTTTTGCATGCATGACCCAAATCTGGTTCTCACTCCCTTAATCCCAAAGTGTGAACAGGCTCTGCAGTGCCCTTCTGGGCCCTCCTGCTAATGGCTGGGATTCATGAGGAGATGTGTGGCGGATGCTGGTGCTCCCTGGGCTGGCTGCCTCTTGTCGACATGCTCTGGGCAACAGAATTATTGCTATTCACTTGTAACCTCCAGAAAGAAGAGCCAGGCTCTGGGCCCACACACCTAGCAAGCTCTGGGGGTCAGAGCGCCTGCCAGAGAGCTAACATTTGTGGGGAAGGGGCGGCTGGGCCCTACTGACAGCCTCAGGATCATTTAAATCCAAAAATATAAAACAATAGGGATAAAAGGAGCTTCCGCTCATATAAATAAGACTGTTAGGAAGTGACACATACTTGGTTTTAAGCAATTTACTTTTGAGCCGTCTGACCAAGGGCAGCCATAAGGTTTTGTCACTGGCTGTGCCCGCACCCCGCCAAGCAGGAGGAAAAGCCAGGTGCCCCAGGATGTCCGGAAGTCCCCCTGTCAGATAAAGCTGATACTGCAGGGCTAGCCATTAGCTGTCGAAGGAAAGACAGCAGCCCCCACGGCTAACCAACCAGTCGCCCCAGCACCCCTGCCCTGCAGGGGGCCTTTCTGACAAGCAGTCCCGTGGGTGGAGAGAGGCGGGTGCTGCTTGGCCTGGAGGCTGAGAGTGGATCAAGAGGCACAAAGTCAAAAGGCAAAGATCAAACAAAAGGCCCAGGTAACCACCTGAAAGGAACAAACAAAATACGCACCACCGCCATGCACCACCTGGGCCGGAGCTCACACTGAAAATCCAACCTCTCGCTGGCAGTGACAACAAGGAGCCAAGAACACGGCACGCTCACGATGCTCCTGGCAGCGGGCGTCTGGGCACACGTATGTACACGCGGGTTGGGTGGGCGGGAAAGCCGTGTCAGAGGGCGGTGCTCTCAGACTCCTCCTCCGAGTCCCTTTTCTCAGTCACCGAGTGTCGCCGCATGTGCTCCAGGGGGCTCAGGCGGAGCGAGGACCCCAGCTCTACGTGGATAGAGGGGATATCAAAGTGGACAAGATCTGGAAATTGGCAGAGAGAGAGGTGGGTGAACAGAGACATCCAGCTGAGGAGATGCTCACTGCAGGCAAATACAGCTAGCGCTAAGCAGCAGCGCTCTGCTCGTTTTAGGGGCAGAGTATTTAGGGGCTGGTTGAAACCTACTGCAGGGTCAGTTTAGGGTCCGACCCGCTCGGCTTCTACCTTGTAAGCCTGGAAGAGCAAGGCGTCTGACTCTGCCATGGGCAGAGAGGACTGCCTGAACGGCTTCCCCAGGTTACACCTCAACCCTCCAGCTCAGCCCTTGACCGGCTGCGCTCCTGGCCTTCACTCAGCCCTGCTGGCCAGCCTAGGTCAGGGGCAGCTCTCAGGGGCGACAGGGAAGGTGGAGCTAGAATGGGAGCTGCTCCAGGACAGCCTTGGGAGGGTTTGCTTTTGTTTTTAAACAATTAAGTTTAGTCTGGGAAATACCCCACTTGAGTGCACAGACAGACATTTGGACACTGTCCTAAAAGACACACAAACATGTACACTCTGGGACAAAAGCACCTTCTCCCTCTCCCCACCCCCAAGTGGTCCTCAGAACGCCCTTCCAGCCTGTCTTCGTTTTGCTGGCTGTTCAGGGGAACCTCGGTGGGTTTGAGGCTGGCTCGGCCAATGCCACTTGCTCATCCTGAAGCAGGCAGCTCTGCCTCCTGAAAGGGTGTCTGGGGGCCTCTGGGCCTGTCTGTGCCCTCCTTTAGCATGAGGGCCCATTTCTCCTGTGCCTTGCCCTGGCAGGGCATCTAAGGCGGGTGGAGCATCGGCTAAGAGCACGAAGCCCCATCTCTGTCAGGAATTAGGAGGGTGGCCTGGTAAATGCTTTACCTTCCCTGTGCCTCAGTGTCCTAAGCAGTCAGATGGGAAGAATAAAGGATGGTGATGAGCTTAAACATGATACTGAGAAAGCGACTAAAGTGTGCCCAGCCCAGAAGGGGCGTGTGGTGTCAGCTGTCACTGACATCCTCCAGCCCCTTAAAGAGTGCCCTGAAGGAGAAGGCAGTTCCGGTGGCAGGGGACCAGGGTCCAGGGAGAGAGCCCCGCTGACGTTCACAGGAAGAGGGAAGCTGTGACTGCTAGTTTTGGAGACGTCTCCCGAAGTGTCTGTTAGAAACCTGTCTGTCACTGCCACCGTCCTCCTGCGTCAGGCTGCTGTGCAAGACCAGGGGCTGAGAGGGCGCACCCCCGGGAGCCTGGAGGCCAAAGTGGGGAAAGCCCTTCCCTCATCCACTCTGCCCACCCCTCACAGAGGCAGACACCTCATTCCTCCTGCGGTCTTTCCTGCTTTTGCCTCTGTTTATAGGAGCCGACCAGGCAGATACTGGTATAAATGCTCCCAAAATAAATTACTGAGTTGGATGGAAAGTCTCTAGCTGGCGATACACATCGGGGGCGTGGGCGAGGCTCGGGTAAGAATTCTGAGACTGAGGGGCCTCTCTCAGGGTTTGCCGGCTCTGAGCCCAGAGGAAGACAGGTTAGAGATGAAATCTGAGAGTGGAGATCCACAGGTACACCCTTGGGTGTTTGCTGGAAGTCCCCGTCCTGAGGACTCGGCCCCAGCGAGGTCCCTGTGTCTGCCTGCACCGGCGTGTCTTCCCACAAAGACACTGCCCTGAACAAAGATCTACAGGCGAACCCTCCCTGGGGCACTGAGCACAAAAGCCTTCGGCCAGCGGTCAAGTCACAAAACGGCTTCCTTGTAGGAAGAACAGATCTGGTACCTACCCAAGCTCTAAGCCAAAGGGAGAGGGAATGAGGAATTGAAACTGGGTGGTCCTGGTGAAGGAGAAGGTGGGGGAAAAAGGGCTTAGCCTGTTTGTTAGTCCCCCCACCCCAGCTCTTCCTAATGAAAAGGCAAAAAAAAAAACCAAAAAACAAAAAAGCCAGTGATTCCAAAAAGCCAAATCAGCTCAGGGGCCAGGTGGCTGCTGTGGAAGCTGGGGAGGCAGGAAGAGTGCGGCAGCCCAGCGAGCCACATGCAGAGGGGACGGAGCGGGCGGCCGGCCTGTGAGCTGGCCGGGGGGTGAGGAGGTGAGGCCGGGGCCAGCTTACCCTGAACAGCCCCTCACACGTATCCAACACTGCGTCACTCATGTCACACAGCTGCAAGAACACAATGATAGGATTGGGAGAAAGGAATCAACACGGCCAAACGAGAACGCAACAGAACACTATGACAAGTTTCACGGTCACAGGTGGGCCACACGAAACCCTACGGCTTTTCTCCTGGCTCAGAGACTGGACGTACGGGCCGAGACAGTCTGCTCCCACAAGAATGGGAAAACAAAGCAGAGTGTACGTGGAGGGCGTCACTCACTCTAAGGGTCAGCAGGTCTTCAGCCCACGTGCCGGAACGTAAGTGCTACGTTTTCAGGCAGGTGGAGGGTCGTTGTCCCTCAAGTACGTGCCCTCTTCCTGGGTCTTCTACGAGTAATGTCCCCTGCACCCACTGCTCACCCTGTTGCCTGTGATGCCGCCAGTAACACGTCCCTGCCTGGGGAGGCCAGGAACGTCGGCAGCCAAGGCAGCCACCGGCAGCTGCCATGGGGCCAATGTGCTCAGGCGACAACCCCCAAGGGCAGGAGGCCTGCAGGCTCCCCCTACTCAGGAAAACATTCCTCACCACTGCAAGGACTGCCAATTGGGAAGTGATGCTGTCATTTCCAAGGAGGGACTGTCCATTTTTCCTTAAGCCTCAGTGTAGATGACAGCAGCTGAACTCTGAGTAGTAATCACATCCCCGAATAAGCCAGATTACCAGGAGGTGGCTACCCATATTTACTCCTGACCCTGCACAAACACTGAAAATTGACTAGCTTTTTCAGAGGCAGCAAGAAGCCGGACTCCGCAGGCTCAGTGCTTCCCTCCAATCAAGGGATGTGGGGTGTGGGGACAGTCCCCATGAGAAACCCCAGTGCACTGTGGACCTAGATGCACTGGCTTGAGCTGGGACTCAGGTTCTTTGAACTGTGTGTGTGTGTGTATGTGTTTCTGCCACTTGGGACAATACTGAGTGGTTGTGTACAGGCTCTCTGCCATGTAGTGACACAATGGCTGACTACTCCAGGCACGGCCCAGTATGTTACCTGCCTCCCTGAATGAGGGGACTGCTATACTGACTTCAGCAGTCACCACAGGTCAGCCCCTGAGGCATCATATCGTGTGGTCAGAGGGTCTGGGGAGACAGTTCAAAACCGTCCTCGTTTTCTTCCAACAAATGAGTGGTGTTTGCTAAATGTGGTATGAGTTTGGGTTTTTATCTCATGCATTCTTCTGGGGGAAAATAGCTGTCTTTATTTTTAAATTTAGGGCAAAACTTAACAGTAGCTGTTGCCTTGTCCAATTAGCTTCTCAAGGAATTAGGGGGCAGGGGTGGGGACTACATGTCTTTTCTGAAGCTGACCGTCTCCTAGTAAAAATATTGCTAGAAATCTATCTTTCTAGTAAGGCTTACTTTGACCGTGGTTCTTAGCCCTTGTTCTCAACGTAAGGATTTGTGCCTGTTTGGTTGCTTGGGGTCCACGCAAGGAGAGCCTCAAATACTGCACCTGTTTTTGACACCAGCTGTTTTGGCATCACTGAGGCTCCACTCCAAGGCCAAAAAATTAAGATTAGACCCAGAATTCTGGGCTGCCGGGCACGAGATTGGGAGAAGTCACCCTGAAGGACAACCTGGATTCGGGGGGCTGCTGTTCACTGGCTTACTGGTAGGCTGCTGAGGAGGTCATCCTGTAAACTACACGTGGCACCAGCACAGCAATCTCATTCAGACAGGAAGCCCTGAGCACAGTGAGGCCAACCACCCCTCCACGCCGCACACTCTGCTACCGTTCACAGAAAAACGCGAGGGAGCCAGCGGCTTGGTTACCTGTGGACATGCTCTCCCCAGGGGACATGCCATCTAGCATAGGGTGCTCCGCAGGCTGTGGGCTAGAGGCCGAGAGGCTTCCTGTGGGAGGCTGAGGAGGCGGCAGGGTGGGTCTCTGTCGGGGCTTAGGGGTGGGCCGTGATTTGGCTAAAGTGCTTGTAAAGACAGAAGGAGAGGTCAGAGGAGGGGCTGCCGCAGCTGGGGAGAGCTGGCCTGAGGCCAAGGAGTACCCTTGTGGGTAATTCAGTCCGTAGGGCGATGGGGTGCTTGGAGGGGTGGGAGAGAGGCTGACGGGGGATGGCTGGCCGGTGGTGGGCTGCTCAGTCATAGCCCCCGGCTGGCCAAAGGGAACCTTGGGTGGAATTGGTGCCAACTTCTTTGAAACTGAAAGAGAAAACACAACACAACACGACGGTGTTTAATGAAGTGCATTCTGTGTGGCCTGTTTGCATACCCTTCAGGTATCCCTGCCTATCTTCCACCCGCTCCCACCTCTTGCTACACTGAGAGAAGCTAAAATTTATACTGCCTTGTACAATACAGGAATATGATATTAAAAACAAATTAACTTAGAAGTGCAAGTTTTCATATCTTTCCATCTGTTCACTAATTTCTGCTCCTCTTTTGTGGATTCTTGCCATGATCTACACACATACACACACACAGCCAAGCTGGAGAGCCAATGTCCCATCCACAGGCAACAGGCTGGTTTCCAGTGCCTCCCATTACTTCGAAGTGGTAAAAGACCTCACAGCTCCACTCAAAGAAGAGTGACTCAGTCATGCTGGGTGCAGCCAAGAAGGATCAAAGCTCAACTGAGACCGTGGAGGCCCGGTCCAGGGCAAGCCTTTGGGTAGGAAACAGTTAATTTTGGCTGAACCTACCAACACTTCTGCCTGAGTCACTTCCCTTCCCTGGATCATCTGTAGGAAAGGCGGTTTATAAAACAGGACAGAGTCACCCGCAGCTGCTATCCAACACGCCCGCCCCTCTACTACCAGCTTTTCCAAGATCCACCCATGGTGGTGCCTGATAGGAAGGTCACGTTCAGACCATCTCCCACCTTGAGTGCTGAGGGTGGGCTGCCCTGGGGCCTCCTGCATGGAGCCCATCATGCAGGACTGGCTCTAGGCTGCCATAGTGGGGACCTACGACTCAATTCTCTGGCCGCAGAAACCGCCTGCCTCCATGGCTGTGTCTTCCCCTCCCCCTACCCCAATCCTGCCTACCTGCTCACAGATTTCCTTTTTTGTTCTTTTAGTCATTCGAGAATTGCAGCCTCTGGGTGCAAGCATATACTGATGTACTATATTTTTCAAGCACATCACAGCCCCAACCCTCCTTGTAAGTGTTGGCTGTGGGTGGCACTGATTCTTTTAAGTCCTCAGGGACTTAACATCTATTTTAACAACAGATCCTCGACATCTATTTTAACAATACTTTGTGTGCACCTCTGGCTCTCTCAGTGTGGAAAAGAAAACGAACCGTTCTTTAGAGTCCCAACAACTTGGGTTCAAATTCCTATCCTGCCACTTACCTACTGTATGCACTGGGCAACTTATTTACACCTCTTGTATACAATGGGAAGAATAATATTTCCCACACAGCACTGTGATAATTAATTGGATAATTAAATGGGACCATGTAGGTAAAGGACTGTGTAATTATGGCTTGGAATCTCTGGACGGTGCAAATGGTTAATGAGCTCAGCTGCTAACCAAAAGGCTGATGGTTCACACCCACCCAGAGGTGTCTTGGAAGAAAACCTGGTGATCTATTTCCAAAAAATCGGCTATTGAAAATCAGCCTCTGCAGCACAGTTCTGCTCTGGTACTCATGGGGCTGCCGTAAGTCGAAGGTGACTCAGTGGCAACGGGTGGTAATTATGATTTACTACTAATAAAACCACTTAATTTTTTAGTTGCATATTTCAACTCTACTCCCTGAGTACAGAGTAAGTTTTCACAGCAGCTGCTACTGTAATGCATGGCTGGCAGGGATTGCTGATCCAGGAGTTCACTATTTTGGGTGAGAAGAAAGCAGAAGCCCTAGGTTTCAATGCTTGAACATGTCTTCTTGAAAATGAGCTCAGAGAGGGAGGACACACTCTGGGTACTGACAAAACTTGGCCACGATGTTAAAGTGTAGGCAAAGTCTCAAAAGACCTAGTGATCAAAAAAAAAAAGCTAAGCGCGTCAATAATGAGCAATGGCAGCAGTGGAGGTTGAAGAAGAAAACTATACCTCTCAAACAGGGCTTCAAACCAGTTCAAAGCTGTTCAGTCACTGCCAGCGGAAACAAGGGCAGCGTAAGCATTGCATAGCAACCAAAGCTCTTGCCCATCAGATTTTGTCCTGAGTAGGAAACAGTGTCTCCCCATTCAAAGATGATGGCTGACCCTGGCACTTTGAGTGTGAGGCTCTCCACAGTCCTGCCAATAATCTAAACTCTTGCATCAGGGTCCTGAAAGTTTCTAGATGCAGAATGGATTACTGTCTCCTGAAAGTCTTCTGATGTGAGAGACTGGATTACTGGCAGGACTGTGGAGAGTGACACACATTCAAAGTGCCAGGGTCCGCTGCCATCTTTGAGCAAGGCAAGGCTGTTTCCTACTCAGGACAAAATCCAACCGGCAAGAGCTTTGGTTGCTACGCAACACATACGTTGCCCTTGTTTCCACTGGCCAAAGCTGAACCTTTTCAAACTGTCTAAAGCCCTGCTTTCAAATGATGGCTCTGAGCTATTAAGTGTCACTTGGGAATGTGACCTGAATCATTCTAGACTGTCCTCCTTGTACAGGTCCAGTGTGCGTGGAAAGTAAAAAGGCCAACCTGACAGTGGTCTTAGGAAGCAGACTGGGCAGGAACAGGAGCCCTGACCCTCCAATGGATAGGACACTGGCTGGATAGGGGATTAAAGGGCTTGGTAAACAAAGAAGTGCCAAAGAACTACAATATGTAGATGGCAAGGCAAACCTGTTGGTGCTGGAGAAAGTCCCTGGAACACTAAAATTCCATCCCAACACTCCTATTCAACCTTTGAAATGCAGTTTCCTCTGGGCCACCCTCCTAACTTGTGACTCTGAAAGAGGTGTCCCCATGTGTCCCCACAGTGCCCCCCAGCACAGCAGCACCACCCTTGTAGCATAGTTGTGTGTTTTCCTTTCTGAAGAGGCTGTCTCTCTCTCACACGGTTGCACTGTCTGTACTTAGCACAGAGTAGGGGTTCAATAAATATTTGCAGAAAGTATAAAGAATGAAGGGGGTAATGGGGATTCAGTGGTAGAATTCTCACCTTCCATGCAAGGAGGAGACCCAGGTTTGATTCCTGGTCAATGTACCTCATGTGCAGCCACCACCTGTCTGTAAGTGGGGACTTGCATGTTGCTATGACGCTAAATAGCAACGTTACAGATAGCAGCGGAACACCGTCTGCTACAGTGCCAGAAGATGAGCCCCTCGGGCGGGAAGACACTCAAAATACAACAGGGGAAGAGGTGCCTCCTCAAAGCAGAGTAAACCTTAATGATGTGGAGGGAGTCAAGCTTTCGGGACCTTCATTTGCTGATGGAGACCACTCGAAATGAGAAGAAACAACTGCAAATATCCAGTAATAATCAGAACGTGGAATGTACGAAGAATGAGTCTAGGGAAATCGGAGGTCATCAAAAATGAACTGGAATGCATAAAGATCAATATCGTAGGCATTAGTGAGCTGAAATGGACTGGTAGTGGCCACTTTGAATTGGACAGTCATATGGTCTACTGTGCTGGGAATGACAACTCGAAGAGGAATGGCATCACAGTCATTGCCATAACGAACATTTCAAGATCCACCCTGAAGTACAAATCTATCAGTGATAGGATAAGATCCATACACCTGCAGGGACGACCAGTTAATACGGCTATTACTCCAATTTAAGCACCAACCACTAATGCCAATGATGAAGAAATTGAAGATTTTTACCAATTTCTGCAGTCTGAAATTGATCAAATATACAACCAAGGTGCATTGATAATTATTGGTGATTGGAATGCAAAAGTTGGAAAGAAAAATGAAGGATTGGTAGTTGGAAAATATGGCCTTGGTGTTAAAAACGACACAGAAGACTGCATGATAGAATTTGACAAGACCAATGACTTCTTCATTGCAAATACCTTTTTTCACCAACATAAACAGTGACTATACACGTGGACCTCACCAGATGGAATACACAGGAATCAAATTGACTACATCTGTGGAAAGAGATGATGGAGAAGCTCAATATCATCAGTCAGAACAAGGCCAGGGGTTGAGTCCAGAACAGACCATCAATTGCTCACAGGCAACTTCAAGTTAAAACTGAAGAAAATTAAAACAATTCCATGAGAGCCAAAATATGACTTTGAGTATATCCCCCCTAAATTTAGAAACCACCTCAAGAACAGATTTGACTCATTGAATTCTAATCACCTAAGACAAGTTGTGGAATGACATCAAGGATATCATACATGAAGAAAGCAAAAGGTCACTAAAAAGAAAGGAAAGATCAAAATGAATGTCAGAAGACACTCCGAAACTTGCTCTTAAATGTCAAGTAGGTAATGGGAAAGTGAGAAATAAGTAAAAGAACTGAACAGAAGACTTCTAAGTGCAGCTTGATAAGACAAAGTAAAGTATTATAATGAAATGTGCAAAGACCTGGAGTTAGCAAACCAAATGAGAAGAACATGCTTGGCATTTCTGAAGCTGAAAGAACTGAAGAAAACAAAACAACTGAAGCCTCAAGTTGCGATACTGAAGGATTCTACAGGCAAAATACCGAATAACGCAGGAAGCACCAAAAGGAGATGGAAAGAACACTCAGAGTCACTGTGCCAAAAAGACCCGGTCAATGTCCAGCCATTTCAGGAAGCAGCATGTGATCAAGAACCGATGGTGCTGAAGGAAGAAGTCCGAGCCGCAGTGAAGGCACTGACGGAACATAAGGCTCCAGGAACTGACTGACAACCAAGATGTTCCAACAAACAAACGTGTCTTAGGCTGGGATCTCTAGAGAAGCAAAACCAGTAAAGCACAGAAATACATATACAGAGAGAGACTTACATCAAGGAAACGGCTCACATGATTGTAGAGCCTGCGATGTCCCAGTCGGCCTCTCCCAATTCATGCAGCCATAGAAGCTGGCAAACCCAACCAAGACCAGCAGGTGAGAGAGCAGAGTTCCGACTCACAGGCTGTGAAGGTCAACAAATCCCAGGATCGGCAGGTAAAACTGCAAGGCTTCTCCTGATTCACACTGCCACAGGGGCTGGCGAACCCAAGATCGGCAGGTTGGGGTTCAGGACTCTTGCTTGCAGCCTGTGAATATCGATGAATCCCAAGATCGACAGAGGTCAGATGACAAGAGACAGCTGCTGGATCCAGAACAAGACAAAAGCCTTGGCAAGGTGAGCAGGAAGGAAGAAGGTGGAGGAGAATGGACAGCCTGAGGGGGCGGGGAGCCACCACAGGCCCTGCCCCCAGCTGGTACCACTCAGCAGATTCCATCGTGTGGGTGATCACATATCAAATTTTAACAGGGAAGTGATCAAAACATTATACAACTGTCAAAACACTGAGAATCATGGCCCAGCCAAGCTGACACAATCTTAAACACCACAAGATGTAATGCTGGAAGTACTCACTCGTCCATGCCAAAAAATTTGGAAGACAACTACCTGGCCAACTAACTGGAAGAAATCCATATTTGTGCCCATTTCAAAGAAAGGTGAGCCAACAGAACGAGGAACTTATCCAACAATATCATTAATATTGCAAGGATATCACTGCTGGTGTCAGATGGATCTTGGCTGAAAGCAGAGAATATCAAAAAGATGTTTACCTATGTTATACTGACTATGCAAAGGCATTTGACTGTGTGGATCTCTGCAAATTAGGGATAACAGCAAATTCTAGGACACTTAATTTTGCTCATGCAGAACCTGTATATAGACCAAGAGGCAGTCATTCAAAAAGCAAAAGGGGATACTGAGTGGTTTAAAATCAGAAAACGTGTGTCAGGGTTGTATTCTTTCACCATTCTTATTCAATCTGTATGCTATACAAATAATCTGAGAAACCGAACTATATGAAGAAGAACACCACATCAGGACTGGAGGAAGACTCATTAACAACCTGTGATACGCAGATGACACAACCTTGCTTGCTAAAAGCAAAGAAGACTTGAAGCACTTACTGATGAAGATCAAAGCCCACAGTCTTCAGTATGGATTACACCTCAACATAAGAAAACAAAAATCCTCACAACTGGACCAATGAGCAACATCATGATAAACAGAGAAACTACTGAAGTTGTCAAGAATTTCATTTGACTTGGATCCACAATCAACACTCATGGAAGCAGGAGCCAAGAAATCAAACAACATATTGCATTGTGCAAATCTGCTGTAAAAGACCTCTTTAAAGTGTTAACAACCAAAGATGTCACTTTGAGGACTAAGGTACCCCTGATCCAAGCCATGATATTTTCAATAGCCTCATATGCATGCAAAAGCTGGACAATGAATGAAGAAGACCGAAGAAGAACTGATACATTTGAACGATGGGGTTGGCAAAGAATACCGAATATACCATAGGCCACTGCAGAATGAACGAATCTGTCTTGGAAGCAGTATAGCCAGCATGCTCCTTAGAAGTGAGGATGGTGAGGCTTCATCTCACATACTTTGGACATGTTGTCAGGAGGGACCAGTCCCTGGAGGAGGACATCATGCTTGGTAAAGTATAGGGTCAGCAACAAAGACGAAGACCCTCAATGAGATGGACTGACACAGTGGGTACAACAATGGTCTCAAACGTAGCAAGGATTGTGAGGATGGTGCAGGACTGTGCAATTTCCTTCTGTTGTACATAGGGTCACTGTATGAGTTAAAACCAACTCCATGGCACCTAGCAACAACTATTAACATGATGCTGAACAGGTTTCAGTAGAGGGACTAAGAGAAAAGGCCTGGAAATCTACTTCCAAAAATCAGCCAATTAAAACCCTATGAATCTCAATGGCTGGATCACATTGTATATGAGGTCACCATGAGTCAGGGCCTGATCACTGGCAGCTAACAACAACAGAAGGAATGAATGGGGACCTAAAAAGATCAAAGGGCTGAGTAATGACAGACTAGGATAATGGGATTGCCACTGTTGCCTGGAAATAGAAAGCTAGAATCGAACCTGTCAGGAAGGCTATGTGTGAACACAGCCCAATTCAACAGATTCTGGAACTAAAGCCCTGTAGAAGCCTGAAAGGCCAAAGGTTAGAACAGATTAAACAATATGTTATTTTAAACAAGTCAAAGCCTTGGCAAAAAGGTGACATAAGATGAAACCAAACACAAGAGGTTCGGGTAAGCTCACATTCAGTACAGCTCCACATTTGTTAATGTCACCAGGAAGCACAGCTTCGTCTTGGGAGTGATTTCATTGAGAGCGGTTGGGCTTTCCCAATGAGTTCCAGAGGCACAGTCCTGGGTTGAGCAGCTCATGGTTCAGGGTAGCAATTCTACCTCAGGTCTTCCAAAAGAGAAGTATCACAGGTCAGGACTCAGAGAAACTATCCGGACTCTCTCCTCTTGGTCACTACACATCCCCTACAAGCATCCTCGGGGTAGGCAGCTGTGCAGGGCCCAGGTTGAGGGGGCAGGCCACCAGCAGAAGACCCCATGCAGCTTCTTAAATGATGGAAGTAGGGTTTGACAAGGTCTATGGAAAACATGAGCTGTGTCATCCTGCACGATGATTTTTGTGCTGAAGTCTTGGTGTAAGGGAAGCTTTTTTTTATATATACCATAAAGAGCCTGCTTTTCAAATGAGTAAACTGAGGAATAAGGTGAAATGATCCCTCCTGTGGTTGGTTAACTTCCCAAAGCTCTAACGCCCAGACCAGGAATTTTTCACTAAACCTCAAAGTTTCTAAATGTCCATGCTAACTAAAAGCAAACTCATTGAGTTGATCCTGGTTCCTGGAGACCCTGTATGTTATAAAGTAGAACTTCCCCATAGGGTTTCCTTGGCTGTTACCTTTACTGAATCAGATTGCCATGCCTTTCTTCCACAGTGCTACTAAGTGGGTTGGAACTACCACCTTTTAGGTTAACAGCTGATTGCAAACCACTCGCACTACATAAGGACCCAGTTGTTGTTGCTAGGTGCCACCGAGTCAGTTCCAACTCATAGCAACCCTATGTACAACCGAATGAAACACTGCTGGATCCTGTGCCATCCTCACAGTCCTTGCTATGTTTGAGCCCATTGTTGGAGCCATTGTGTCAATCCATCTCATTGAAGGTCTTCCTCTTTTTTGCCCAACCTCTACTTTACCAAGCATGATGGTCTTCTCCAGGGACTGGTCCCTCCTGATAACACGTCCAAAGTACGTGAGACGAAGTCTCACCATCCTCACTTCCAAGGAGTACTCTGCTGTACTTCTTCCAAGACAGATATGTTCCTTCTTCTGGCAGTCCATGGTATATTCAATGTTCTTCGCCAACACCACAATTCAAAGGTGTCAATTCTTCTCTGGTCTTCCTTATTCTGGGACTTAATATTCGCACTAATTGAAGGAAATGAGTTGGCCTCGAGTTTCACAGCTCTTAGGCCTGAGGCTACCGACAAGGGCAGAGGGACGTACCTTTCCGGAGGGTGTGAGGACTCTGGTCTGCGGATGGCTGGCTGGAACTGGACCCCGGTTGTACCCCTGGTTGTGCCCCTGCACAGGGCGTCCCCTGGCTGGAGCCTGGACTTCCTTTCTGCCCAGACCCTGGAGAAAGTTCTTTGCTTTTAGGAGCACTGAAACACAAACACACAGAACAAAAGAGAACCCCTGAACTCAGTCAACATCAGCACCGGCCTTACCTATAGCCATCCTACGTGCTGTTCTGCACCCAGCTCAAGCCTATTCCAGCTCTGGTCTGCCTCAGTCCCTTCTTAAAGCCTTCAAAGGCGACCCCATGAGGTGCCTCCCCCTTCCTGGACTCTACTCCCATCTCTTTGGCCCTTGGCACGCAGCTCCCTTTCCACACCTCTGCCCAATCGCACAGTCAACCATAAGAAAAATAAGGGCAGGGTCCTTAGGCATCTCATGATATCCTGTCATCAACATGGGAATTGTTGAGCATTCTGAAACCGCAGCATGCTGTCTACAGAGCTTACTAGGGATAAGGGGACTTCTGAGGGGCAGTGGGCTGGATGAGGGGCGATGGCTCCCGCCCACAGTGTGCCAGCTCCCCAGCTGCTCCCTTGGGCTTTCATCACAGCGCCAACCAGGGGAGGCATTCTGTGACCCATCCTCAAACTCAGTAACAGGATCAGCAGATGGCAGGTTGACACAGACCCTGGCTGTGCTCCTGAACTTGGGCTCTCAGGCAGTTCAAGTTTCAGTCCTCTGTGCTTAGAAGGGAGTGCGGGGTAATCAAAGTGTGAGGATATGGCCTCTGGATTCCCTCTAATTGATAAGAGGCGCCCAGAGTCACTAGCCCTCACAGAGAATTCATACTTCACTTGCAGGCCCTTTCTCAGACATTCCCCTAAAAGTAAAGTACATGTTGAAAGGCATCCTGCCCAACTCAACACCACAGACGGGAAAAGCAAGTACATGGCAAATTCCTCACTCGCCATGGTCCTCCCACACACCAAAACGGCGGTCACCGCTAATCACCCCAATATATCACTCCACAGGGTTCTAGCTCCTTTCCAACACAATGCTCCAGACAGCCCCTAGCAAACCATGGGAGTTCACCTTGGGGTTGGTAGCGACCTTGCTAGAACCTACCTGGATTCCGCAGCCCTCAGATAGGAAGTGGGGACTTGGGAGGATCTAAATCCTTCACAGTATGGCCCTTCTCTCTACTAAAGTAGCTACAGCCCATTTCTTCCCTAAATTTATTCTGAAATGTCAGATATGAAAGAGTTCATACCAGATGGCTCACCCCCATTGGAATATGGTGGGAAAGGCTGGGTAGTGGGAAATTGGGCTGGAAAAGGAAATGGTATGAAAGTATAGTTTGTTATTCCTCACATGGGGGAATAAAGGAAAGACCATAGTCAAGGTACTAGCAACTTCTCTACCTCTCAGGATGAGTTCTACACTACATCCAGGTAATTCCCCAAGGAAAAACACCATTTTATCCAGAGAGACCAAAAGAACAACAAACAGAAGCAGAACACCCTGGCCTCACTCAGGCTGGGTAACGGCTTGTCCTTTATTCTTCCTCAGGTACAGTTAGGCGTCCGGGTGCTCATGCCAAATATCCACGTGCCTTTCCATCCACCTCTGCGCCATCAAAGGAAGGTGAAACAGGCACCAAAAATATGTTTCTTGTGGATTAACAGACTCTTCCTATCTTCTGCTGTGAAGACATCTATCCAAGGACTCCAGGGAACAAGCTGCTCTTTATTCTTTTCCCCCCCACGAAGTACACTGTTCCACCACAGAAACAAGTATTTACCTACTTAGCCTTGCTCCTCTCTCCAGCATAGGTGCAGATGACCCAGTGGGGAGAGGTGGGGTGTGAGGTGGTTATTAGGAGCACTAGATGGATCAGGCACATTAGGGCACGTTCGAGGACCAATTAGTTGTGGGGATTCATGACTCGGTCAGTGAGCTGGGGTGCACAGGGGCAGAAAGCGGAGTTTGGGGTGAGAGTTAATGTGGCGGCAGCCTGGCCGGACAGAGCCCCAAGCCTGGAGAAGAAGGAGCTGAAAGCAGATCCTGGGGTGAGGAGGGTGGGGGAGAGCCAGAAGAAGGGAGGAGAGGGCCTGCCATCCTCAGGGGAGGGGGAGCCCTAACAGGAATCTGGCAACTGGAGGAAACATCATCTGTGCTGCAAATGGCCAGAAACAGAAAAAAACAAAACAATGGAACACCTGTTTGTACTGGGAGGAATCCACGTGGGGAGAGGAAAAAAGCCAATGAAAAGCTTCTGAACTGATAACCTGGGAGAAAGGCAGGGTGACAGGGGGCTGCAGAGCAGTGACTGACCTTTTGAGTCATGTGAGCCAGCGAGTGGCCCACCCTGCTCACAAGTGACTCAGGAAGGCCACAAGCTCATAATGTTCCTGGGCCCCCTTCAGAGCTTGGAAAGAATCCATCTCAGGGTCACTTTTAGGAGCCAAATACCACTTGGCATCAAATTTCATGAATAAGATAGAAAATCAGGATGAAGCCAGTGAGTGTTCTTCAAGGGACCAGTCCCAGCCAAGTCTCCTGCCTATTTGTGCATTCCCTCCTTGTCTGTCTCTCTGGCCAAACATGGTGGGCCTCCGCTTCTGCCCTGAGCTCTTTCTGCCCTTCAGCATCTCTCAGGCTGAACTGCACCCTGGTGCCTGCCCAGCCAGGACCCAGCTCCCTTCATCTGGAATGTGAGCCATCAGCTACACCCCAAACATAGCCAGCACCAGCCCCCACCCCAACTCTATGATTGCCCCTTTTCCTGTTTCTCATTTCCTGATTTCACAGGGACAATATCTTGTACTCATTAGAGAGAAAACGTCGGCAATCCCCTCATTTGGGGATGTGTGTGTGTGTGTGTGTGTGTGTGTACTGCGTTAGAAGGTTCAGCTTCACAAAGACTCCAAAACTCCCCAGTGGTGGCGGCGGAGGAGCGCCATGTCCCCTGACAGAATGTACAGCTATGTCTGATTAGAAGGAGCTTTCCTAATTCTCTCAGCTGTTGTTTGAGAACAGAAGCAAAAAGGCATTTAACTGTGCAATTCCCACTTCCAGGTCTCCCTCTGCCCTCACCCCTTCCAGGACAAGGGTCTCCCCCTGGCTCCGAAAGAACACGTCTGCGATAACTGGCAGCGTCCACTTGCTCACTGGACCTGAACACCTTAAGGGCAGACACGGTATTTTTTTCACCTCCGGACGGAGAAGGTCCTCGGTAACTGCTCACTGAACCAGTGGTGGAATGATTTGTTGCTTTTTTCCCCCCAAGCAGCTGGAAATGCCACCACGCAGCATGCTGCAAAGGTTGCCAGGCCCAACAGGACTATGTCACTTCCACTCCTGAGTTGGGCCCATTTTAGCAGCAAAAATGACGGCACAAACCTGACTGTCAAGGAGTGGAAGGGAGAAATACTGAAATTCTAAGCTTCAGAATAGGGAGATTGTGAACACGTGGGAAGGGGAAATGAAGAACCAGATTGTAGTGTGCCTACACCGCTTGCTGTAGCAAGCTGCTACCTTATTTTTTTTTCCTTGGGAATGTTGTTCTTGGAAAGCCTGGACTCTCTCTGATAAGCTAGAGAGCTGGGAAAGTCTAACTTGGTACCAGTTTGATGCAGAAAGCCGGACGTGAATGCTTAGAACTGGGGAGAACAACCAAGTCCAACAGGTCTTGAGTGGGTACAACAAACCCAGGCACCCCTGCCCCGCAGGCCAGCCCCCCAGGATGCCACCCTGCTTACCTGCTGCGCTCGATGGCGCCGGGCTGGAGGCCCATGCTGGATGGAGAAAGTGAGGGGGCAGCCAGGCTGTCCAGAGGCTGCTCGCGAAGCGGGGATGGTGGCAGCGGAGAAAGCTCAGCTGGTGGGGCGGGAGGCTGCATGGAGGGTGGGGCACATGATGCTTTCCTGCCAACCGAGGAGCCTCTTCGGGCCACCCAGGATGTGTCCATGACCCTCACGCCCATGCTGATGAGGGACACAAAGACACACGCTTAGTTATGCGCACAGGTGATGGGCTCCCTCCCCCCACAAAGCAGAAACACTCAAGCACTAGATGTTGGGAGAACAGCAGCGCAGCCTTAGCACCCTCTTGCGCCCAGGGAAGCGATGCGCCTGGGGCTGCACTCTGTGGTGGGGCCCCTGGAGCACCTTCCCAAGCAGCTGGACTGCTCAGGGGCCTGCAGAAACAGCCCTGGGCAGGCGGCGGTGGAGGTGGCAGTGGAGCAGACCTCTCACCAGGCCGGGAGCAGGGCACAGCTCACAGCTTGGAGTCAGCACGCTGGGCTTCATTCAACCCTCCAAAAAGCCAGCTGGCCTTAGGATAATGGCCCGCCAAGCTCCCTGGGTGTGGAATCCAGGCTTTCCTCAGAGCAGAGTGGGGTGCCGGCGCCCATTCCACCCACGTGGAAGCTGGAAGTGAGTGGGACAAGGACAGGGATAGCATCACACGAGAACACCGACCCGACAGGCAGCCACTCCAGGCTGGGGCTAGAAAAGACGGAATGCACTTCTTCTGTTTTTAACTTTGGGTTTAGAGCATGGGACTGAGTCAGGATTTCTGCTCCACCACTAGCAGCTCCACCACTAGCAATGACCTTAGCCAAGTCACAGCCTCCGCAGGCCACCCTTCTATTTAACGATGGGAACACGATCAGCTTCAAGTAAGTCTGCCAAGCAGCCAAACATGGCACATTACCCTCTAGCGGAGCTCACAGGACGTAGCTCGCTTGGTTTTAAGAGGCTGAACATGGCCTTGTAGCTACCAGAGGATACCGTACCTTTGGATTTTCCTAAGGCTGCAGGGACAGAAACATACAGATATTAGTGTCAAAACAACTATGTCTTCCTTTGGACATCAAGGCTGTCTTTCTGCAAGGGGTGTCTTTTCAAGGGAAGGGTCTTTGGGTGGGTTTTTACAATGCCATGAAGTTAATTCAGTTTAGTTGGTCTCTCCAGCTAAAGTCACTTTTCTATTTGTAACGGAGAAAATCATATCCCACCAAATGCACATACAATAGGTGAAGAGTTGATGCCCATGTGTGTGTGTGGGGGGGGGCAAGTGTCATAGGGGAGAAAGAGATCAGTAGAAGTACCTATCTGCTCACTTCTAAGTTATCTGAACATAGAAAGCAGTTAGTTCCCTCTCCTCTGATCCAGCATCCGAGTAAGGAGGTGGCTGGTTCTGCGATGGGCCAAGCCCTTTGTTAACCAAGGCGGGAGGTAAGATTCCTAGTATTAAATGAGACACAAGCATTTATGCAGGGAGAAAAAAAGATACTCCCAGCCAGCATTGGTCTCTACCACATATGTGCACAGTGGGTGTTAGAATGTGGTTACTTTCACCCCTTTCCTACCAAATGGTCACCTACATTGGCTGGAGGCACACAGCTATTACACTGTGAAATCCTGCCCACCTAAAAGGTAACATTTACCTTGTAGAGGTGCTGCAAGATACAAAAAATGGTTCAGGTTTGAAGACTGGTTGTAAAAGGTCCTTTAAGGAAATCGGCTTTGGGATATAGCCTGTAATGAGGAGCACGGTGGAGGAACAGGTACTAAGAGCTGAGCACAAATGAGATGGAGACAGCTTACTGACATTCCTTCCCCCCTAGGACCACCAGAGGCCCTTCGTGGCTAGTGCCATTGCTAGTATTCTCATCTCCTTTGGATGGCTCTGAGGAGATACCCTGGGCATGCGAGTATCTCTTTTCACGACCCACTAGATTTAAAGTCATCTCGGGTCTTAGAACCCTCTATCAATAAACAAGCACCTTCTGTATAAGATAACCAGGGGAGTGGTGGCTCGGTGGCAGAATTCTTCCCTTCCATGTGGGAGACCTGGGTTCAATTCCCAGCCAACACACCTCATGTGGAGCCACCACCCATCTGTCAGTGGAGGTTTGCATGTTGCTATGATGCTGAACAGTAAAGCTTCCAAACTAAGACAGACTAGGAAGAAGGGCCTGGCAGTCTACTTCTGAAAATTAGCCAGTGAAAATTCTATGAATCAGAACAGAATACTGTCCCATGTAGTGCTGACAGATGAACCCCGTAGGTTCGAAGGCACTCAATACACAGCTGCTGCAACAACGGACTCAAACATACCAACAATGTCTTGTTCTGTCCAACACGGTGTTGCCATTAATTGGAGCTGACTTAATGGCAACTAACAACAGCACCAAACTTTGTGATATGGATGAGTTACCTAACACCCATTAAATAAAAACCCAGTAACGGTATCCCTCTCTCACGGCTGTTGCAGGAAACAAACAGAACAATGTGCATAAGCTACGTAGCGCCTACTAAGAAATCAGTTAAGTGGTTGCCTTAATGATGATAATGTCCTTTAGGTGCCAAGTGCATATGATGGAAACCACCACAAAAACCCAATGGATAAGGAAACAAGAGTGAACCCAAGTCTCAAACAGTCTGGTCACGGGGGAAGAGATGTATACTGTATCAGTGAATCAGCACCAGCGAGAGAAAGAAATACTGGGAACACCCATCTGGGTCATGTCATCTGGGTGAGCAGGGTCTGTTAGGAGACTTTTTCCTCTCCTTACATTAGCCCTAAAATATCATAAGATTTTGGGGTGGGTTTTCCGAAAAAAGTAGAAAGGGAACAAAAAACGAGGAATAGAGGTAATTAAAAGTTCCTTCCGATAGCACCACTTTGTCTCCCTCTAGGTTCCTTAGTTTCCCAGGGCTCTGGTGAATAAGACGGGCCAATGTGTTGTGTGACAGTTAATTTTATGTGTCAGTTTGGCTAGGCTATGGTGCCCAGTTGTTTGGTTAAATACTAGTCTAGATATTGCTGTGAAGAAATTTTATTGATGTGATTAACATTTACAACCAGTTGACTCTAAGTAAAGGATTAATATCCTTTACTTAATGTGGGTGGGCTCACGCAATCAGTTGAAAGTCTGAAGAGAAAAATTAAGGTTTCCGGAAAAAGGAATTCTGTAACACAGAAATCCTGCCTGAGTTTCCAGCCTGCCCTATGATTTCAGACTCATGAATGCAACATCAACTCTTGCTTAAGTTTCCGGCCTGCCTGCTTGACAGACTTTGGGCTTGCCAGCCCCCATAATCGTATCAGCCAATTCTTTAAAATAAATCATAGATATAAATACATATTTTAAAAAATCAGTTGCCGTCAAGTCAGTTCTGACTCGTGGCAATATCCCACGTGTCTGCTCTCCATAGGGTTTTCAATGGCTGATTTTTTGGATGTAGACTGCCAGACCTTTCTTCTAAGGGACATCTAGGTGGACTTGAACCTCCAACCTTTTGGTTAGTGGCTGAACAGGTTAGTTGTTTGCACCACCCAGGGACTCCTTGGTGTAGCTTCCATGTAAGGAGGTAACTGGTAATGTGGTTGGGGCAAGCAAGAAAATTATCTGGTAATGCATCACATTACGAGATGGTACCTTGAAGAGCCAAGGCCAATGAGAACAGAACCTATAAATGTGAAGTCACTGGCACAAAGACTTACTCTTGCTACACTTAGCCGGTGAGGGTAGAACCAAGTATTTCCAGCTTTTCAGGAGATAAATGCTCTCCTAAATAAGTAGCAACAAGTATCTTAACTTCCCCAGTACAAATTAAGGCCAAAGAAAATGCCTGCACAAAAACTCAAACATGGTAGAATCTGGAGTAAGCCTTTCTTTGTTGGGGAATTGGGGAATGGGGAGGAAGGAGTTGACAATTTCAGTAACAGACAATAAAACTATGATTTCTAACATTTATTGCATAGCTGCCCTGCCAAAACTTGTGCGTCAGGATCTTTCAATCCACACTTCCAACTCCTACCCCAGCCATTGCCCTACCATCGGGACACCCTGTCCTGGATGGAGCGCTTACAAAAACTAAAAGGGACAAAGGCCTGTCCCAGTGAAAACACAGGCTGAAATCTGAAAGTTAGAAGATTCTCAGCATCAAGGAGAATAGGTATTACACTTATCATTGGCCAAAAAGTTTGCTGTGGAAAATTCCAGGTAACAAATTGTCAGCGTTAACAGGTTTCTTTTGGCTTTGTTTTGTTTTTTCCTCTTTGAAGGACAGATGTCCATCTTGCTGTTTATGAATCCTGGTCAGGAAAAATCCTAGCCAGAGGAGGTGTCACCAACTACATGGATTTGAAGTATTCAAGTCTTTAGAGATCTGGAAGGTTTATTTCTTTACTGTGCTTTAAGTGCAAGTTTACGAATCCAGTCAGCCTCTCCTACAAAAAGTTATACACACCTTGCTATGTACTCCTAGTTGTTCTCCCCCTAATGAGACAGCACATTCTTCCTCTCCATCCTGTATTCCCCGTGTCCATTCAACCAGCTCCTGTCCCCCTCCTTCCTTCTCATCTCGCCTGAGATCTGGAAGGTTTTGATTTTTGTTCCAGAGATCAGTTAAATTTGGCAAAGACCAACCAAGAAAGAGGAGACAATAACACCTGATGGCTTCCCAAATACCCATTAAAGACATGGAAGTTCACGGACTGTTTAAGATGAACCTGGGAGTCTCTGCAGCAGTGGCAGGGATGTACCTGTGTCACTAGATGGTGCCTTGGAGAGCTACGGCCAATGAGAACAGAACCTATAAATCCAAATTTACTGGCACGAAGACTTACCCTTGCCTGCACTTAGCCAGTGAGGACAGGACCAAGTATTTCCAGCTTTTCTGGAGATAAATGTTTTCCTAAATTAGTAGCAATAAGTATCTTAACTTCCCCAGTACAAAAAAGGCCAAAATCCTTTACAATTGTTCCACAGGCTTGGTCTCCCAACCCAGTGTGACTTGGTCTCAGCATCCATAAATGCGTAGGTCCTGGAAAGGAAGCTGAGGTGAGCCTGGAGCAAGAATATACCTCCCAGATTCATTTGGTCAATCTGATTCCAAAACATGAGTAAAATTTCCCATTAGCATCCAGAATGACTTTCTAAGTAAGCTTGTCTTTCATAGGTTGGGATCTGTCTGGGAAAATATTGTACCATCAATCTAAAACATATTCCCTTTAAAAAAAAAAAAAGCCCAAACCCATTGCCCTTATGTCAATTTCAACTCATAGTGAGCCTATAAGGCAGAGGAGAACTGCCCCATTGGGTTTCCAAGGAGCACCTGGTGGATTGGAAATGCCGACCTTTTGGTTAGCAGCCCAATGCTCAACCACTAGCCACCAGGGTTTCCATTTTTAGGGTCACTATTTTTGTGTGCCATCTACTCTCTCCCACTATAGCGTCTACAGTGGATCTCTCTCAACAGTTCCTTAGGACACTACTTGTGATTGTCTCAAGATGGTAGGTCTTATAGTTCTACTAAATTTGGGAAATGATGCATACCGTAATCCCCCTTGTGAAGATTTCTTGGCATGGAACAGCATGTTAAAGATTCTAAGAAGTCATACATTAAAGAAGCTTGTTTAAATTTGTTGAGTCATGTGTTTCTGGTCACTATGAGTCGGAAACGACTTGACGGCAGTGGGTTTTGGTGTTTCTGGAACTCATTAGATCCCAGATTCCTGCACTCCGCCTTTGCTCCCAGCCATGACACAATGAACAACCCGTAGAACTGGTATTTCATAGAGCATAATTTAGATGTCTTCATATTCCTTTCAGTCAAGGATGCCTATCTCAAATTACGGACAATCTAGATTAAGATCCAGTTGGGTGGAACAAGATCTGATGCAAAGAAGCACTCAGGCCAGGCAGAGAATGAGTTACACACTACACTGAGTTCCAAGGGAAGTCTCCAGTCCTGGAGTAAAAATCTGCAAGGACTGTTTGGGTTGCTGTCAGCTGGATTTGGTAGAGGATCTCTGAGGATCAGGCCACTATGAAGTCACTGAAATGGCTACTGGTATGCCAGGTTTCAGGAATGGAAGGAGAAGCTACACCTTGGCCTACTGAGTGCAAACAGCCAAGATAATTGGCATTTCGATGGTCAGGCTGCCATTCTACTGGGATCCAAGGAGCTTTCTGTCGGAGCCTTGCCAGCATGGATATAGGGCTACAAGATGCTAGAACTAAGAGGGGGACGCTGGACAGATGTACAAACCAGCAGGACAAGTACAGCCAGAAGGAAGCAGATAGGATTCAAGGCACAAGGAAACCAGGAATTAAAGTCGGGAATGCGTTGGTGGTACGAGAAAGGTCTATCTGAAATCAGAGGCTGG
Source organism: Loxodonta africana (assembly GCF_030014295.1). NCBI lineage: Eukaryota > Metazoa > Chordata > Mammalia > Proboscidea > Elephantidae > Loxodonta > Loxodonta africana. The sequence goes on along the minus strand of NC_087359.1, from coordinate 76,813,533 downwards.
CCACTGTTCAGGGAGCAGAGGCAGAAAGGAGCAGAGTGTAGACAACAACCACAAGGAGGGGAGAAATGGGATGCTGGGAAGGAGACTTGACCACCACTGCCATTTATTCTTCTTGCTTCTGGGCTTCTCCACAGGTTCAACAATCCTGGCACAGTTTGTCTAGACTCTGACTGGGACCTTGCCAACAGGGGCATCTGATAAACGCTTAAGGCCCAAAGCCCAAGGTGACCTCATGGGTCCATTCTAACCAAAAGACAAGGGACTGTAGACATCTCAGCCAGCTATTTTGAAGGCAATAGGTCTTATATAAAAAATATTTGATGTGACAAAAAATAATACTTCTGTCCTTGTCAGAAAAATGGGAGGGATTTGCAAGGTTGCTTTATTATTTAGGACTAATGACCCAAGAAACAAATTTTACTATTATATAAAACAAAAAAACAATACAAACAAAAATAAAGACACTAAAAAACCCAACACGCACACTAAAGCATCTACGTGGGAATTTAGAGAAACATAGAACGCACTGGTGCGATTTATTCAATACTTTGTTGCTCAGCATGTTGGTAGAATTAGGACAGTCTATGTAAAATGTCTAAAGTAGGAAAGTTTTGATTAAAAAAATAGGCACCATTGCCAAATTCTTTGTTCAGAACGGCAAAATTATTCTGTCGTCCAGTGGTTCTCAACCCTAGATGCATGTTAGAATCACTTAGGTCGCTTTTTTAAAAAAAGTCCCAATCCTGAATCCCCTGCTCAGGCCAACTCAGACTGGAGGGTGGGGACAGGAAGAGCAGGACATCGGTTTTTCTGTTTTTTTTTTTTTTTTTTAAGTTTGTTTGGTTATTTTTTTGTTGCATAACAAACCACTCCAAAATTTAGTAACCTATTAATCTTGGTCATCAATCCACAACTTGGGCAGGCTTGGCTGAGTTGGCTTGTCTACTCCACACAGCATTAGCTCAGGTGACTTGGCTTGGGGTGACTCATTCACATAGTAAATTGGTGCCAGGAGCTGAGCTTCAGGCTGACGCTGAGGGCCCCCATTCCTCTCCAAAGGGCTGCTTTGACTTCCACATAACATGGTGGCTGGGTTCCAAGAGCGAGTGTTCTCAGAGACCCAGGCATAATCTACATGGCTTCTTCTGACCTAGCCTTAGAAGTTCTAGAATATCACTTCTGGCACATTCTATTGGTCAAGAAAGTCACTAAGGCCAACTCAGATTCAGAGGGAGGGGCGTTAGATTCCAACTCTTGATGAGGGGAGAAGCAAAGCACTTGCTGCTCTCTTTAAATGAAGCTCCTGGTGTGTTACCAGGCTTGAGATCCATGGCTGCAATGGATGACTGTATTAGTTTCTTGTTGCTGTTGTAATGAATTACCACAAACTTCGTGGCTTTCAGTAACAGAAATGTATTCTCTCATTTATTCTCACAGTTCTGGAAGCTAGAAGTTCAAAATCAGTATCACTGAGCCAAAATCAAGGTGTCAGCAGGGCTGAGCTCCCTCTGGAGGCTTTAGGGGAGAATCCGTTCCTTGCCTCTTCTGCTTCTGGTCACTGCCAGCACTCCTTGGATTGTGGCCGCATCTTCAAATTTCTCTCTTTCTCTTTGCATTGCTTTCTCCTCTGTGAGTGTCAGTGTTCGATCTCCCTATGCCTCCCTCATATAAGGACACATGTGATTGCATTTAGGGCCAATCCGGATAATCCAGGACTATCTCCTCATCTCATGATCCTTAACTTAAACCATATCTGCAAAGACCCTTCTTCTGAATAAGGTAACATTCACAGGTTTCAGCCATTAGGGCCTGACTTCTTTGGGGAGAAGCATTATTCTGCCTACCACAGTGGTGAAAAACGTATATGTGAGTTCCTGAATCTGGCCCCGGCTTCCTGCATTCCTATGGAATGGGGAGGGATCAGGACCACAGTGAGGAGAGCGAACTGCTTTGATATCCAGCATGCAAGAGCCAGCAGCTCAGGAAAGTGTCACTGCCCATGTTCTTTCACATTTTATCCAGTTATTTCACCCTTTATTTAAAAACAAAAGTTTTATTGAGATAAAATTCATATTTTCTTTTTTAACTCTAAAACTTCAATAAAACAAACTTTAACTTGTTATTGTTTCAATGGGTAGTTTGAAGGTTTTCAAATATGTCTCATAGGCTTTAAAAAACTCAGAAAGGGAAACATAAAGATATTGCCCAATATTGCTAAGACAACAAAGAGACCCAGCTGACGCAAACTCCTTTCCTCTCCCCCAAGGCACATACAACTTTAGGCATGTTTCTCTTAGAGTCAATAAAGAACTGATCACCTGCCAGCTCACCGCACCTTAAAGCAGGCGCATGGATGCTGAAGCCCTGACAACTCAGTAAGGATTGCCCTCAACTGCTAAAACCGCCACTTAATTTACAGTTTATTAATCAATCAACTTTTTTATTTAATTAAATAAATTAAAGCAAATTCATCTAATTAATTTTAACATACATAAAGTACTTGTAATCGTGTGTGCAACCGTAAGTGACATAATGCCTGTAACTCCTACCTCCTTTAAAGAATATGGTGGCAGTTTCAACCTTAATTAGAAGGGGCAAGCAGAATGGGTGTGCCGTTCCCAAAGCTCCCGGTCAAGAGAGCTTTATCAGTGCTGAGGCACCTGCTGGAAGGATCGCTGTTCGAGCGTCTGTGTGTGCCTGCTATTGCAGCGGCATACGGGACTTTGACACCCTGGTGACTCCACGATAACTCCCTCTCAGAGGCCATCTGGCTTGCTTTTCAAAGGGCACTGGGAACCTCACCAGGTCTGGCAGGGAGGATGGAGGGGCAACCCTCTGATGCAGAAGCATATGGCACCAAAGGTGGCAACTAATTCCCTATAACCCAACCAGTTCTAAAGAACCCACCCTCAGGGCGTCCTCATCAAACCGGATCTCACAGAGAAAGGAGTTACTCCAAAGCATGGGTGGCCTCGTCACAGAATTGACTGTGGCCATTAGAAGAGATTCACAAACCAGTTCTAATGCATTCTCAGCCTCTCTCTCTGCAAAGACCAGATTCTAAATAACCTCCTTTTAAACTTATTTAAACGTAAGGAATTTTCCCCTACTTATGTCAACTTCTAAGAATTTCCGTTTTATGTCAACTTCCAAGAATTTCCGTTTTTTTCTTTTCCCACTAGCTGGAGAAAAATCCACACAGCTCACCCCCATTTTCCCTAAAGGGAAGCTATCTCTTATGGGATACTGGTCACTCAAAATGGAAACCCTGGTGGCACAGTGGTTAAGTGCTACGGCTGCTAATCAAGAGGTCGGCAGTTCAAACCCACCAGGTGCTCCTTGGAAACCCTATGGGGCAATTCTACTCTTCTTTCCTATAGGGTCACTATGAGCCGGAATCGACTCGACAGCAGCGGGGTTTTGGGTCACTCAAAAGATGCCGCCACCATCATCACAGGAAATAGGAACCTACGTCTCCAATGCCATCTCCCACTCAGAATAGAAGAGAGTTGAAAAGATTAGCACACCTCTACAATTCTTGGGTTCTCAACCTTCCCTCTTAAGCCCTTTAGGCCATGTGCCTTTCAAATAGATCCTCCCGGCTGCTCAGTGGTCTGTCTGAGAGAGGGAAGGTTGTAACTGCTTCATTTCCTGTTGTCTGAACTTCTGACCTTACGCTCCCACCTGCTTGGAAGGAGCAGTGGATGAGTTTTGTTTCATAGCAGTGACTTTTAATCCCTAACCAAAGTTTACTTAGCGGACTTGTTTAGCCAGCTGATGCGATCCAATCCTTGTATGAGACAGTCACCAATGCCTTGAGAGCCCACGTGAGTCCGCATACTTTGCCTGTGTATCTGAGCTGATGCTTACCATGAGTCAACTGTGTCTGTCTTGAAACCTGATATGCCCACTTTACTTATTACGAGAATCATATTATACAATTAAATATTATGTAAACACATTTTATATGGGTGTGGAGAGGGCTGCTTCTATGGAAACCAAGTTGAATGCATTTATAAGTATCTCTTAACATTGGCATCAAACCACGTATGAGTGTCAATCATGAAGGATGGGAAAAATCTTTAAAAATCTAGAAAGATAACTTTGAATTTTAGGTTTTTAAAGCAGAAACGTTAAAATTTGCATTAAAGGAGTTATTTATGCAAGAATGCTGATGAAGAATGCCAATAAGACTCATCATCAAAAGATTCAAGAACTGACATACATTTATAAATTTTGAGCCACCATGGTGTTTATGCATTTTTGTTTTTTAAATTCCCCTTGACCAACTTTCTTTTTTCCTTTCATGAGAATGAATCAATATTGACTACAATTGTGTCAACTAAGAAGGCTGCACTTACCGCTGTCTCAAGGCAAGAAAGCCAACAAGCTCCTCCCAAACGAGGCAGAGGCAACCGTCCAGGCTGCAGTGGCAGCCGAACGGCTACAGGTCACCTAAGTGGCTGCTAGTAAGAGCAGCCTTCCGGTCAGTCCTGCTCTCCCCTTACACGTCACCGCCCCAGCCCCCAATGTTGAGAAAGGGCACTAGTTCATACCCATCCTTTTTGTAAAACTCCAGCATCATGTTATCCGTGGCGACGCTGAGGGGCCGGCGGGCCTGCTCAGGCTGGCGCCGGTCAGCGGGGTCCATGTCGGGGGAGGGCATTGAGCTGTAGTTGGCATTATGGTTCACATGTACGGGACTCCCGTAGTTCCCTGTAATGTTGAATTCTATCTCTGTGGGGAAGAAAGAAGGGTTGTACATGGTCTCCTCGCCTGTCCCGCTCCCTATAGGCAGGGGAAGGATAAGCAGCAATGGCTTCTCCTTCATGCTTCACCCTCAGAAAATGGTGTCTCATGGTTCAACATTAGGAACTGTGCTGATTTCGTTCACCTTCTTTACATAATTCATCACAATAACAGGCAGAGGAAAACACACATGTGGCCACCTTGATAGGGATTTGATAAAACAATTTCCATTCGTGATTTAAAACAACAAAAACTTAGGGAACAGGAACACATGGGTACTTACTGAAAAAGACAAACTAGCTATTGCAAACCTCATGTTTAACAGTGAGCATCAGAGCAGTCTTAATAAAACAAGGAAAAGCAGCAATGCCTACTATCATTGCTGTTAGTTAACACTATTTGAGAAACATTAGCCAATGCAATTAGTCAATAAAACAAAATAAGAGGCAATATTGCTACGTGTAGATAATGATACTGCCTTTCTGAAAAATCAAAGAGAATAAATTAAAAAGGATCAGTTATATTTAGAGATATCACTAAGGTTGTGGGCTATCAAATAGAGACAGAGAAACGCTCATCCCAGCTTTTCCCTGGCATAGCCTGTCTGTCCACAAAGGTAACGAATCAGCTCATCCACAGAACCTACAAAATTACTGACTTCGGTTTCTGCTTCTTTCATGCCTTTATCTTGATTTCCGACCCTCAGCCAACTTTGTGTCATCAGTAGAAGTCTTGTGAGAGGAGCAGCAGCTCAGATGTCTTCAGTTAGGTCAGCTCTGGTGGATCGCCTCTGATGTACAGGGCGCAGGCTTATTAACGTTTGATCTTCACAGGGGCTGATGGCTTGTCCTTGCACAGCCAAGAGCATATTCTTAACACTAACTAAACATAAGATATGGCACCAGCTTTTTTTTTCAAAGAAAATCCAGAACTTAGTGTATTAACTGCTGTTTCTCCTAAGTTGTTGGCATGGAGAGAGCCGTATTTGAGGGCTGTGACGCTTCCGTGACTCAGAACATTTCTGAAACTCCCTCTCATGGAGCTGCCCTCAGGGCCTAGTTCTGAACCAGGTACAAAAATGGACCTCATTGCCCTGAGCTCCACCTTTCCCTGCTATGGGGCAACTCAGAGGACACAGCCCCAGAGGAGCAAAGGGAATGCACCCCGGCCGTCAGCAAAGGCCCGGTGCATCACAGGCCTCCACTCTCTCTGTATCTACGACGTGAGGGACAGGGACCAGAGGGTCTCTCCTTTCTTCCTGCACCAACTGCCATACTCCATGGATTGAAAGTGCCCCACGGTGTGGGAGGTGAGACCAGTAAAATCCGTAGACAGGGCTATATACTGGCTGTGGACGCCTACGGGACAGAACCTCCCTTGGACAGGCATTAGGAGTTTAGGAAGCTGCCATGACTCTACCTCCTTACCTGGGTGTATCTGTGTATGCGTATATGTGTATCTGTGTGTGCGTGTGTGTGCATGTGTGTGCGTGTGTGTGCGTGCAGGCAGGAGAATTACAAACAAAACAAAAATCTTTGAGCAGTGGTACTTGGTTTCCAAGGCTTGGAACTCACAGTGACACTCCCCACCCCCCCACTCCCCAACTCTCTTGGCCCACACCTGGATGCCACCACGTACCCCCAGGGAAGAACCAGTCAGCATGCTGGATGATGGGTTCAATGATCCCAACGATCTGCAGCGAAACTGTGGTCATCATCTCTGTGATGTTCCTGCAACACACACAGCAGTTAGCAGCAGAAGTAAGCGAGAGGCACTGGGTCTCCTGGCCACAGCGCCCAGGGCAGAGCCCTGGACTCCAGCCCTGCAGACCAACGTTTGAAAGCAGGCTTTCTCTTGGGACGGACACTTAATTTTCCTCAACTTCTCTTTCCCCATCTATGGAATGGGGATAACTGCAGGGGTCCCCCCTTATAGAGACGTTAAATAAATAAAGTATCTGAAATCACAAATATCAGGCACCTTCAATGTGAAGTATGATTATTATAACCACCAGACTTATACTTGTTCCCAATCTTGTACTTGCTTTGGAGCCAGCCCTCTCTCCCCGAGTCCTGGTGTTGGAATGGAGGCACCTATGACAGGGTGTAGGGAGGTCTGGAAGAGTGTGCACAGGCGAGTGTCATATTCCTGGCCCTGACAGTGATTCAGGGAAGACCTTCACTCTCATCTTTGGCTCCGAGACCATCAATGAGAAAGATCTGCAGAAGAATCCTAGGCCCCTCCTAGGGCTGAAACAGGAACAGGCCACAACAGAAGAATGACCTGAAAAGCACCCCTTCTCCATCATCAATATGGCCTCTTCTCACTGTACTCACCCTTCTGCTTGTGGCCACAGAAGGTTGGGTCCTAATACAATTGCCATGTTACTGGGAGTCATCTTGTTTATATCTTGATATTCTGACAGCTTGGATAAAAACTTGATCAAGTATCTGAAAGGAAATTAGAAGCACCAAGATAAATTTGAGCTCAGCATCAACCATGTCCCTCCAGGACGGGATATCAGCTCCTTTCTGGTAGCACATCACACTGACAGCTCAACTCAGACATGCTGCAGTAGAGTGAAGACACGTCGTGGGTCAGGAAATGGGGACAGAGAGACTCAGACCTCATGCGACCAGACATCAACACCTGCTTCAACTGACTCCGGCCAGATAAATTTTCCATCTTTCCTTTTGACTCAGTATATAATTACCTAAATTTCCTTCCTCTTTTCAAACCTTGGTCACCTGCAATCCTCCTTGTGTGCAGAGGTGACAATCAATGCCCATGGAAGCAGTAGTCAAAAAATCAAATGACGTATTGGGCAGATCTGCTGCCAAAAGATGTCACTTTGAGGACTAAGGTGCGTCTTACTCAAGCCATGATGTTTTCAATCGCCTGATAGACACCCAAAAGCTGGACAATGAATACGGAAGATGGAAGAAGAATTGATGCCTTTGAATTATGGTGTTGGTGAAGAATATTGGATATGCCATGGGCTGCCAAAAGAACAAACAAATCTGTCTTGGAAGAAGTACAACCAGAATGCTCCTTAGAAGGGAGGATGGCAAGACTCCATCTTACATACTTTGGGCATGCTATCAGGAGGGACCAGCCCCTGGAGAAGGACATCATGCTTGGTAAAGTAGAGGGTCAGCGAAAAACAGAAGACCCTCAATGGGATGGATTGACACAATGACTGCAACAATGGGGTCAAACATGACGATTGTGAGGATGGCGCAGGACCAGGCAGTGTTTCACTGAGTTGTATACAGGGTCACTATGAGTCAGAACCAACTCGATGGCACGTAACAACAACCACTGGCAGTGACATCGACATGCTGGAGTGGTGTCCCTTGGGCTTACCCTCTGTGGGGTTTTCTGGAAATAAACCATGAAGAAAAAGCTAAACAGAGTTACCATATGACCCAGCAATTTCACTTCCGGGTAGATACCCAAGAGAAATGATAAGGCCACACAAAAATTTATACACAAATGTTCACACCAGCATTACTCATTATAGCCCCAAAATGAAACAACACAAATATCCATCAACTGATGAATGAATAAATGTGGTATAGACACACAACGGAATATTATTCATTCATAAAATGAATGAAGTTCTGATACAGTCTACAGCATGAATCAATCTTAAAAACATGAAGATTTCTTTCACTGGGTGAAAGAAAGAAGCCCAACAAAAAAGGCCACATATCATATGATTCCATTTGTATGAAATGTCAAGAACAGGCAAATCCATAGAGACAGAAAGCAAATGAGTGATTACTGGTGGCTGGGAGGAGAGGAGGGAGAAATGAGAAGAGACTACTAATGGGTGCAGGTTTTCTTTTCGGGGTGATGAAATGTTCTAAAATCAGAGAGTGATGACTGCACAACTCCGAATATACTAAAACCCACTAAATTCTGTATCTAAAAGGGTGAACTTTATGGTATGTGAATTATATCACATAAACCTGTTATTAAAAAAAAAAGAATCAATGAAGAAGCTATGCACAAAAAACAGCTCTGGAAAATCCTACTAAAAATCTGCCAGGCTCTGACAAGAGGGCCCACTGCCCAGGGGCACGTGTTTCTCCCTGGACTCTCAGTTACAAAATGCCATCTCCTAAGCCCGTTTTGCTTGGATCACAGTGAAATGACTTCCTCGGGGGGTTTTATTCATCTTCTGACAGCCCAGCAGAAAGACCACCCAACTCAGGATCCAACCACGTATCACTTGGCTGTCACTGTGCCAACCTGCCCACAGCTATTCTTGACTGCTTCTCACCCTCCAAGAGCCCACACACATTGGACCAGGACATGGCGTCTACAATGACAGCAGACCATCCACAGGCTGGCAGTGGCCTATGATACAGTCATTGTGGTAAAATATGTATGGCACGTATTTTGTCCTTTTAACCATTTTTGAGTGCACAATTCGGTGGCATTAATTACATTCACCATGACGTGCAACCATCAACCACAATGGCAACTGGTTTGGAAACTGAAACTCAGTACCCATTGAGCCATAACTCCCCAGGCCCCCTCGTCCCCGCCCCGGTAGCCACTAATCTACTCCCTGTCTCTGTGCCTTTCTCTAATCTAAATATTTACTTAAGTAAGATCATACAATATCTGTCCTTTTGTATCTGCCTTATTTCACTCAGCATGTTTCCAAGGTTCATCCACGTTGGAGCATGTATCAGGACTTCATTTCTCTTTATGGCCAAGTAACATTCCATTGCATGTAAACCACATTTTGTTCATCCGTTCGTCCATTCATGAACACGTGGGTTGTTCCCACCTTTTGGCTATTGTGAATAATGCTGCAATGAACGCTGATGTACAAGTATCTGTCTGAGTCTCTGCTTTTAATTCCTTCGGGTACATATGCTCTTGGGATTTTTAACCGGAAAACAAAGATAATCAGGCAGTTGGCAGCAGGAGCTGAAGCTGAAAATACACATTGGAAGAAGCACTGCAGCGAGGTGGCAGGGCTGGGAGCGGTGCTGGCGAGAGAGAGTGAGGAGGAAGTAGAAAGTGTGAAGAAGCAGAAACCAGGGTAGAGAGAAGATCTACAGAGTAGCGAGAGGTACAAGCCCGGGTTAGCAGGAAAAGTGAGAGGCAGATGCAGACATCTGGAAGACAACTGGGCCTGGTGAATGCCGGAGCACTAGAGACTATTCCCCACAGTCTGTGCTTCCTGTGGACTAGCTCAAGGGCGTTTCTGCCTCCTATGGCTCCGGGGTGGTCAGTTCTCCCAGGTATCCATGAACACCCAACTTTACAATAAATCTCCAATCTTTTAAAATCACTCGAGTATTCATCTTTGCCCCTTTCAAAGACCGGAGCTAAATTAGCCAATGGCTAGTTACCAACCAAAACCAAACCCACTGCCATCGAGTTGATTCTGACTCATGGTGACCCCATGTGTTACAGAGTAGAACTGTTCCATAGGGTTTTCTTGGCTGTAAACTTAAAGGAAGCAGGTCACCAGGCCTGTCTTCCCAGGTGTCTCTGGGTGGGTTTGAACACCAACCTCTTGCCAAGTATTTGTGCACTTAACCATTTGTTAGTTACCCTCAAAAGTCACATAGCTTCTTCAAGTCTGTCTCATCTGCAAAATGGTAGTAATCATCCTGCCCTGCCTCCCAGAGTCGTTTCAGGGTGGAAACAGCCGGTACATACAAACAACGCTTGGACGCTGTACTGTGGTACACAAGACAGTGACCCTCACTTTTAGCCAGGACTCCATGTGTCTGGGACTTAAATAAACACAGCCAAGTATCTTAAGGGTCCACTCACCGGATGTTGTTGTGATTGGCCTTGGGTAGTTTTTCACAAGCATTCCACAGAGCCTGAAGCCTCTTGTCTTGCTCCTGGATACTGGGGAATTAATAGAAAAAGCCATCGGTTGAACACGGAACAATGAAGTACCACTGGTGGTCACCTTAGCCCATCCCTGTAATAATTGAGCATGAGGAACCAACTGATGTTACTGACAGTATCAGCCAGCTATTATTAACATTTCTTATGATTGCTTCCCCTTCCATGCTTTCCTTCTGTCTTGTCCTGTGCTGTTTTAAAAATAGACTTTGTTTTTTAGAGCAGTTTTAGGTTTACAGAAAAACTGAACAGAAAGTACAGAGAGTTTCCATATATTCCCCCTTCCCATATCCTCCCCACAACTTTCCCTATTATTAACATCTTGCATTAGTGTGATACACTTGTTACAATTAGTAAACCGATACCAATACATTACCACTAACTACAGTCCATACTTCAGTGTTTGCTCTTTGTGTTGTGCAGTGCTTATGGGCTTTGAGAAGGGCATCAAGCTGTGGGTCCACCCTTACAGTATCACAGAGAATAGTTTCACTGCCCTAAAAACGCCCTGTGCACCACCTAGTCAGCTTTCTCCTCTGTCCCCTGGACCCCTGACAAACAAGGATCTCTTTACTGCTTCAGTGGTTTTGTCTTTTCCAGAAACATCCTATAGCTGGAATCCCACAGTATGTAGCCTTTTGAGACTGGCTTCTTTCACTTAGCAACAAGCATTTAAGGTTCCTCCATGTCTTATCGTGGCTTGGTAGCTCCTTTGGTTTTCTTGCTAAGTGATACTCCCATCCACCACCCGTCCGTCGGTTTGCCGTCCTGTGGTGGGTTACGTGTCACTGTGAGGCTGGAAGCTGGGCCGCTGGTGTTTCATGAGCCGACAGTCACCCACAGTGGATGAGTTTCAGCAGAGCTTTTAGACTATGACAGACTAGGACGAAAGGCCTGGCAGTCTACTTCCAAAGATCACCAAATGAAAACCTTAAGGATCACAACAGGACATTGTCTGACTCGCTTGTTTTGAACGTGTCATCAGGAGGGATCAATCTGCTGGAGAAGGACATCATGTTTGGCGAAGTAGAGGGCCAAAGAGGGCATGGGAGACCTTGGTGAGATGGACTGACAAAAGCTGCCATGATGGACTCAAATGTCCCAGCAATCATGAGAATGGCACCGGACGAGCAACGTTTCAATCTATTGTGCAAAGGTTACCACGAGCTGGAGTCCACTAGGTGGCAACAACAACAACGACACCCCACCGTATGGATGTACCACAGTTTACCCATTGACCTACTGACGGACATCTTGGTTGCTTCCAAGTTTTGGAAATTATGAATAAAGCTGCTGTATGTCCTGTGTGATTTTACGAAAGCTTGACTTGCACAGGTCACGATGTCATGAGTGAATGTGTGCCACAGTAGCAAGTGAGGACAGGAGGACAGAGGCCAGAGACCTGCTCTGGAGGAGGAAGGGGACCAAAGGCCACGGTGGCGTCGGGGGTACAATGCTGACACAGAGACACAGGACACTAGGCAGGGAGTTCAGCCTGCTTCTGCTCCCTGGTGGCAGCCTGTTGTCCAGACCAACACGTGTTATTTAATGTGTATTAAGTTCCCCAGCATCTGGCACATAACAGAAGCTTAGTGAGTACAGTACACGAGCTTGATATCCACCAGCTGCCGCGGTGCTGACTCCGACTCATAGCAACCCCGTGTGTGTCAGAGCAGAACTGTTATCCGCAGGGTTTTCAACAGCTGAATTTTGAGGTGCCTTGGACGAAAGGTCTGGTGATCTATTTCTGAAAATCAGCCACTGAAAACCCTATGGAGCACAGCTCTACTCTGACACACATGGGGTCACCATGAGTTGGAACTGACTATATTTGGTTGTTGTTGTTACTCTGCAGCACTCTATCACACAAGCGTTTATCTGGCTTGCCATGATGTGTCCTTGAAATTTCACACCATCCTGCAGTGCCCTGGGAACCCCCGACTTTAGCCCTCACTGTTTCCCTGGCTCCACCTCCAGCTCCTGGAGGTGCCATCCAGGGCTGACCTGCCTGTGTCCTGCTGGGTCTGCCTGAAGTATGATTCCCTGTAAAGGCTGGTGCTTCCCTTTGGTGACACTCAGCTTCTTCACCAGAGGTCAATGATTATCCAACCAACACCCTCGAGAACTTTGGAAAAAGAGTCCAGACCAATTATGCAGTCACTGACATAAAGGTCCAGGCATTGGTATAACTTAAAAGCTCTCCAGTAGACGCTGATGCACACATGGGGATGGAAACCACTGCTCTAAGCGAAATTTCTCTCTTTAGGCAATGTGACCTCAACAGCAAGAGCCATCATTCCCGGGAGTCTTTAGGGACTACGTGCATATCCTCCAGAAGCAGAAATGAGCCCTGTTTTCCTTGGTTCAAAGACACTGACCCCTTGGAGGCATCTGGATCAGTCCTATTTCTTAACAAAGACACATCTTTGCAAGTGAGCTGGGAACCAGGGTCTCTCAGATAGGCCTGCCTTTCTCTAGTCTTATAGGTCAAGGTCACTTGTATGTTCAGTAGTTAAAATGGACAGTTTTGGCCAAAGACTGTGTTCTCCCTTGACTTCACTTTTAGGACCAAAGTCTTGGCCTGGAGAGGCATAAAGTCCTGTGGTTAAGACAATGGCTCTGTGGTTAAGACAACATCTCTGGAACCAGACTCCCTGGACTCGGATCCTGGTTCTGCCATGTGTTGTTGTTATTGTTAACTGCCGTCAAGTCGACCCTGACTCATGGCGACCCCCACGCACAACAGAACGAAATGCTTCCTGGCCCTGCACCATTCCCACGATTGGGTACGGACTAGACCACTGCGATCCATAGGGTTTTCACGGGCTGACTTGTGGCAGTAGATGGCCAGGACTTTGTTCCTAGCCAGTCTGTCTGAGCCTCGAAGCTCCGTCGAAACCTGTTCAGCATTGTAGCAACACACAAGCCTCCACTGGCCAACGGGTGGTGGCTGCACATGAGGTGAACTGGCCAAGAATTAAACCGAGTTTCCCCCATGGGAGGTGAGGATTCCCACCAATGCTGTCTTCTGTCATTTATTAGCCGGGTGATATCTGGCCAGTTACATACCTGTTCTATGCCTCAAATTCCTCATCTATGAAGTGGGGAAAACAGAACAACCCGCTTCATAGGGTTGTTATGAGAATTAAGTGAGTTAAAAACATATAATGAGCTCAGAATCCTGCCAAGCTTTTCGTTTACTCAATAAATGGTACTGGATTATTGACATCACTTCTGAACTTGGCACTCACTCTCCACATGAGATGTAAGAACACCATCCCTTCAGCCAGCCACGTAAGATGCAGAATCTCTACCCTACTGTGGAAAAACAGTACGTATGCAACTTGACTGGAGCTAGCTTTCTCTAACTCTAGACATACAAGCCTGGCTTCACTTCTGGGTCAGCCCCCAGTTCTTAAGGAAGTCGATGGGTTGGCATCAGAGACAAACTTCAGGGTTCTTTCTGACAGGCTAAGCTACCTGCTCTTTAGAGCTACATCCCATGAATAGGAATCTCTTGAAATCATTTCCTTTCCTGGGCACCTAGCTGAGATAGTTATTCACTCCAGTCCTACTCTGATAAAGTGTTCTCTTTCCCTCATCTCTTCTCCTGGACTCTACACTCATCTCCCTGCTGTCCTCCTTCTGGTGCCAATTCATACCCCAATGCTTTCTGTTTCCTCAGTAGCAATGGCCACTCAGTAAAAACAGACTTCTCCAAACGGCAGCATTTACTGAAAATAGTTCTTGCCTATAGCCAAATGGAATGTATAGTAGAGTCCACATGCATGTCTAAACTGAGGAAAGTGGCCGGGAATCAAAAAGGAAAACCATGCTTAGGAGCCACAAATGTGGCATGGCTGTGGCACTGCCTGCTTTGCCCCAGACCACTGGCTCTCCATACATTCTCCATCTTCCCAAGACTAGAGTCTTTAGTCTTTCTTCCTCCTGTGGCCCCCTGGCTGAGGGCCTCTCCCTCTGGCTCATCTTCAGGAGACTGGAACAGGGTCCAGGGCCCACACGCTATTAGTATTATTATTTTTTTTTATTGCGGTGAAAACTTACGCACCAAAACATTCCCCAGCAAAACAACTTCAACATTTATAACTCCACAAACTGTTTTTTGTTAGTTATTAATTACTTCCAACACCTGTCTTTCATTGGTGGCTTGGGTATTATCATGATACTGGAAGTTCTGACAGTGTTATTCGAAGTACCGGTAGGGTCACCCCCAGCAGTCAGGTTTCGGCAGAACTCCCAGACTAAGACGCACTGCGAAGAAAGGTCTGACGATCTACTTTCGAAAGTCAGCCAGTGAAAACCTTATGGATCACAACAGAACACTGCTCAACTTGCTTGCTTTGGACATATCATCAGGAGGGCTTCATTGCTAGAGGAGGACATCGTGTTTGGTAAAGTGTAAGGCCAGCGAGGGCAAGGAGAACCTTGGTGAGATGGATTGGCAAAACAGCTACAACAATGGATTTGAAAATGCCAGCACACACGAGGATGGCCTGGGAATGGACCACATTTCATTCTGTTGTAGAAAAGGTTGCCATGAGTTGGAGTCAACTCAATAGCAGCTACCTACATCTATTTATTAATTAGTTGTTTCCAAAATATACAGTATTATTTTGATTGTGTTGGGTGCTTGTTTTTTCTTTTTACAAAAATGGAGTCTATGTGTCCCTGTTAACTGCTTTATTTCACTCAACAATAAATCTTCATGTCTTATCATGTGTGAAGAGGAGCGGTATCTATTTTTAACTGCTGCACAGCATACCACAGTTTTCATCACTCCCCACCACCCTAATCATGAACCTTCTGTTATTTCTAGGCTTTTGTAATTCCAAATAACTGTACATGCCTCTTCATTGGTAGTTCAGTGGTAGAATACTCGCCTTCCATGCAGGAGACTCGGGTTCGATTCTCAGTCAATACACCTCACGTGCAGCGACCACCTGTCTCTCCATGGAGGTTAGCGTGTTGCTATGATGCTGAACAGATTTCAGCAGAGCGTCCAGACTAAGACAGTCCAGGAAGGAAGGCCTGGCAACCTACTTCCAAAAATTATCCAGTGAAAACCCTATGGATCGCAATGGTCGGATCCACAGTCAATCACAGGGACGGTGCAGGACCAGGCAGCATTTGCTCCATTATACACGGGGTTGATATGAGTTGGGGGCCAACCCCACGGTAGCCAATGACAACAACAACTACAACACGCCTCTCCGGCACACGCACAAGCGTTTCTCCAGGAGAAACACCAAGGAACGGATTGGTGGATCACAGGTTACATGCTCCTCTACTTTCAATAAATACTTCCCAGTAAATGCCCACCCACATGACACCCCAAAACTTGGTGTACTCACTTGGAAGCCTGAATCCACTCGTCATACAGTTCAAAGGTCATGAGAGGTTCCGGCAATTCTCGGAGGTAAGACTTTAGAGCTCCTGGCAGAAAGACAATATTGGCCGTGAGCAGTTATGACATGGCAGAGACATGCTCGCACCCGCCAGCATGGCCCTGTGGGTCACATCCAGGAATGGGCTTCCTGACCATACAGCAAGATCAAATGGTCCCCACGTGAATGGATCTCAGCTTCCGGCAGTGGGTCTGGGACGACCATCTCCTTGGCCTCCCCACTCTTACTTCCCACCGTCCTGGCACACTGAGGAGGCCCCCTTCAAGGGGTCACAACCACCAGGCCTGGAGCTGGACCCTAAGTGGACACATGAGGAGCAGATAGAGGAGGCTCTGGCTCAGTGTCCCTGACATGCAGCCACATCTCCTCATGCTCACCCCTGCCCTGCGAGCCTCTACATCACAGGGAGCCCCTCGCTAAGAGGCTGTGGCCCCACCTGCAATGGCGTGGGGATCGGCCGAGTACTCCTGCACATCCAGCACACAGCAGTCCAGGGCAGCTTTCAGCTTCTTCAGCTTGGATGCAGAGGGGGCGACTCGGAAAAGTCCCTACCAACAGGACAGAAAGGTCAGTGGACAACCTGCAACCGAAGCATGCAAATGCAAAACAGTCTACCCATTCCTCTCCTCAAGACCCCCTAGACACATTTTGCTTAACACCATTATTCGATATTGTAGCTGCCTGTTTTCTAAACATTGTCTTCTTCAGATAATACCAACTTGAGTGTAGGAACCAGGTCTTACCCACTGCTGTGTGCCCAGTGTCTAGGGCCTGGTGTGGCATATGGTACTCGTTCCTTAAGTACTTGTAGGATAAGCAAACCTTGGGCACTGAGACTTCCTGTTTACGTACACTGGAGAATGTGGGTGAGCCCTGGTCAGACTTGAGAGTCTAGTACGTTGCATGTGAAAAGGTCTACAAGGTGTGTGTGTGTGATTGTGTGTGTTGGTGGTGGCAGTGAATGGAGACTCCTGACACCACTGAGTGTGTTATGGATTGAACTGCAGCCCCCACTTCCCCAAAAGGTATGTTGACATCCTAATCCCCAGGAGCCGTGAACATGACCTTGTTTGGAAACAGAGTATCTGCAGATGTTGCCAGTTAACAGGTCATACTGCAGTAGGGTAGGTCCTAATCCAATACAACAGGTGTCCTTCTAAAAAGAGGGAAAAGACACAGAGACAGATGCAGTAGGAAGATGGCCAGGAGAAGTTGAGGGCAAAGACTGGAGTGATGCTGCCACAGGCCATGAAATGCCTAGAGCTACCAGAAGCTGGGACAGGCAAGGAAGGGTCTTCCCCTAGAGCCTTCAGAGACAGGATGGTCTTGCCAGTACCCTGAATTTGGACTTGTGGCCTCCAGCACTGTGAGATAATAAATCCCTGTTGTTTTAAGCCACAAAGTTTATGGTACTTCGTTAAGGCAGCCCTAGAA
Organism: Loxodonta africana; assembly: GCF_030014295.1. Lineage (NCBI taxonomy): Eukaryota > Metazoa > Chordata > Mammalia > Proboscidea > Elephantidae > Loxodonta > Loxodonta africana. The sequence goes on along the minus strand of NC_087359.1, from coordinate 76,796,038 downwards.
TACTAAGCCATGGTGGCCAGAGGCAAGAGGGGAGCCAGGAAGCAGAGGCAGAGGTTGCTGCAAGGAGGGCTGGAAGAGTAACATCACGGGCAGCAACGTGGTCAGAGGGCTGGACCAAGTCGTGGGGTTTGTCAGTCTGGAGGTCCTGGAGGATTGCTGAGAGCAGTGGCAGCCCAGTGGTGAGGACAAGGCAACACTGTAGGGAGCAGAGCAGTGAGTGAGTGGTGGTTTCATGCAGAAGAAGCAGAGAACATTGAGTTTTCTCAAGAAACGGGGCAGCACAGAAAACAAAACCAAAGAGCATGGGAAGGAACGTGAGGGCTGAGGAAGGTTCTCTTCCCTAGGCTAGGAGAAACTCAAGCACATGTGTTGCTAGGGAGAAAAGCAGGAGAGGACACAAGACAGAGAGTGAGGTGTGGTGAGAGGCAGAAGGCCCTGAAAAAGGGCAGAGAGGAAAAAGTTAGGGAACCAGATAGCAGATACAAGAGTCCGTTCAAGAATCAGTTCACATGGACCAGATACTTGATGATATGAATACCGTTATTTTTTAGGTGTAACAACACTATTAGAGTTACAGTAAAACCTGAGAAAGCTGGGACCTGTGTAAGGCGGAAACCTGTCAGAAAGGAAAACTCAACTTCCACTAACACGAGCAAAAGAAAAGGGGTAAGACTGCACCCTGTCAAAGGCGGAAAACTTGTGAGACCCAGAAAAACAGGGCAGTCCCGTTGAGCTCCAGCTCTCACAGGTTGCAATGTATATTTAAAAACATTTCTTATCTTTTAGAGATACACACTCAAGTATTTACAAATGAAATAATATAATATCTAGAATTTGCTTCAAAATATCCAGGACAGATGTGGAGGGCAGAAAACGGGAGATAGAGATGTACAATATCAACCATAAGGTGGGTGATGAGGCTTATTATCTTATCTTTATATGTTAAACATCTTCCATAATGTCAAGAAGGAAAAAAAATGATGGGGAAAAAAAAGGACCAGTTCACCTCCCTCCATGAAGTGATCTCTCAGGGACTGTACAGTCTGTCCCACCTTTTAATGGACAACCAAAAAAGCAAAAACCAAACCCGTGGCTGCTGAGTCGATTGTGACGCATAGCGACCCTATAGGACAGAGTAGAACTGCCCCACAGGGTTTCCAAAGAGTGGGTGGTGGATTCAAACTGCCAACCTTTTGGTTAGCCGCTGAGTTGTTAACCACTACGTCAATGGATGATACCCATGAAAATGCCTGATGTTATAAATTGAACTGTGCCCCTCAAATAGTTACGGTGAAGTCCTAACTTCTGTATCTGTTTGAAATACGGGTTTCTTTTGTAATGTTAAAGAGGTTATACCAGAGTAGGGCGAGTCCTGAACCTCGTCCCTTCAGAATGGTGTCTTAAACAAAAAGCAAGGGGGATGACAGATACCATGTGAGGGCAAAAGGATCACCAAGTATTACCAGCAGACACCAGAAACTAGGACAGTGGCCCACAGAAGGAAATGACCTGACCAAGGTCCTAATTTGTTCTCAGCCTCCAGAGCTGTGAGAAAATACATTTCTGTTCTTTAAAGCCACCCATGTGTGGCACTACTGTTATGACAACACTAAGTAACGAAGACACCTGGTGCAGAAAAAGAGGTCAAAAAGCATTTATTCCCATTCCTTCTGCATATCCACAGTCTAGAACAGGGCCTGGGATACAGGAGGCAAAAAGAAAAAAAACATGCTGGCATTGATCTCAACTCATGGCAACCCCATGTGTTACAGAAGAGAACTGCTCTAGCGGGTTTTCTTTGCTGTAATCTTTATGGAAGCAGGTCACCAAGGCCTTTCTTCCATGGTGGCGCTGGGTGAGTTTGAACCACCAACCTTTAGGTTAGTAGCTGGGTGCGAACCATGTGTGCCACTCAGGGATCTTTTATACGAGAGGAGATAGTCAACATATATTTAAATGTTCATTGGCTGCCTTCTCTTCCACAGCATTTACAGTTTGCTCCAGTTCTAAGGGGCAAAAGACCTACAGACTACTTTAGATTAATCAAGTTTACTTAATAGATACCAGACTCATCTCTCCCAATAAGTTTTGGAGCCTGCTATCTCATACTCTTTCCAACATTGCTGACTAATGAATGCATAAAAACGAACCCAAACCCACTGCTGTCAAGTCGATTCCAACTCATAACAACCCTGTAGGACAGAGAACTGCCTCATGGAGTTTCAAAGGAGTGCCTGGAGGATCTGAACTGCCGACCTCTTGGTTAGCAGCCGTAGCACTTAACCACTACGCCACCAGGGTTTCCAAATGCATAGCATAGACAAAATAAACACTGATTGACTGATTGGTGCAGAGGAAGAAGACAGTGTTAAACAGCCTACACAAGAAGCCAAAAACAAGAGTTATCTTCCAGGAGAGGATTTACACAGCAATAAAAGAGCAGTCGTCAATTTCTCATACACCTTTTTCAGGTGTAGCTGGCTCTTAAAGAGTACTTCCTCATGACTCTATCCATCACATTTTCAGAATCTCTAGAAAAGAGTTATGATTAAAAGGGTTAAGAGATCTATTTTGAAAATTAAGAAACTGGAGGCGGAACCAAGATGGCGGAATAGGCGCTTCCAGTGAGCCCTCTTTACAACAAAGTGAAACTAATGTATTTGTGACAGCTGGGAGCCCTGAGCATCAAAGGCAAGCTTAGAAAACGAACTGAGGGGCAGGGGGAGGAAGAGACCGTTCAAAGTAGACAGGAGTTACCGGACCTGAATCGCAGGGAGACCTCAGGCACCATTCCTGGAATGGCGGTGGTGGCACTGGTGGCAGCAGGCTGGTACTAGCGTTTGGCCGCAGTTTTCTCAGGGAGAAGCAGCCAGCCACACAGCCTACTCACACCTCCAGAACCTGAGGAGAATGGCGCTCTCGGCAAAAGCTAAGTACTTGCGTATCTTTTATCGTGCCCCCCCACACCCCCAAGCTGGCCTCAGCGACTGAAGCCCTGGGCCTGAGATAGACCCTGGTGAGCACCCAGAGCCATCCTCCCGGCTGTGGGGAAGGAAAAAAATTTGCAATTGTAGGGGAAGAGATAATTTGCTAGCTCCATTAACCGGGGAAGCTCAGGGCAGAAGTGGCTCCTGTCCAGGCATAAACCGCCCGTGGACTTTGCGCACCTTTCCCTTCTGCATGCACCTGTGTGGGCCGATTTCGAGAGAACAGGCCCTTGCTGGCAAACTCCAACCATTTCAGCTGTGCGGTGAAGAGGTGGGTGTTTGACGTTTGACATTGCTTTGCCTATTAAACAAGGTCCTCACCTACCCACATCAGGGACCTAAGGACTGGTAGCTCCACTCAGGTCACCAAGCCACCCGTGACAGGGGTCCAAAGATAACTGGTACCTCCCAGTCCTTACAACTAAAACTTTGGGTGCCCATGGTCCCTCTGCAGAACCCAGCCACCTGCATGCTCTGGGGAACAGGGACGCGTTTTCCTCAGAGACACTCGGGGGTCGGTTCTCAGCCCTCTGCCTTGTTCAGAGCATGACTCCCCGCTGCAATCAGATACCGGTATATACACCAATCACCCCTGCCCCTCTAAGATGGCAGGACAGAGCCTGTACCACACACTTGATGATCAGCTACCTGGAAACCTGAGCTGAATTCATACAAGAAAACTGAATGGACTCCTAGACTGATATACCTGATAACAGCTCTAGCCAGCTGGAGACAGGACATCAGAGCTCCAAAGGCAAAAATAATCAAGCTAGCTCACTCAACCAACCCATAGGGGTATACCAAAACAAAACAAAGCAAGCAGCTACGACACAGTAAGCAAGCATAAACTAATAAAATAACTTACAGATGTCTCAGAGACAACAGTCAATATCAAGTCACATAAAGAAACAGATGATGATTGCCTCAAGAGGCTCTCAAAACAAAGAATCCAGGGATCTTCTAGATGAAAGTGTATTCTTGGAATTACCAGATGTAGAATACAAAAGTTTAATATACAGAACCCTTCAAGACATCAGGAAGGAAATGAGGCAATACGCAGGACAAGCCAAGGAACACACAGATAAAGCAATTAAAGAAATCAGAAAGATTATTCAGGAACATAATGAAAAGTTTAATAAGCTGGAAAAATCCATAGACAGCAATCAGAAATTCAGAAGATTAACAATAACAGAATTAGACAACTCAACAGAAAGTCAGAGGAGCAGAATTAAGCAAGTAGAAGCTGGAATTTCAGAACTTGAAGATAAATCACTTGGCACTAATATATTTGAAGAAAAGTCAGATAAAAGAATTAAAAAAAAATGAAGAAACCTTAAGAATCATGTGGGACTCTATCAAGAGAAATAACCCACGAGTGATTGGAGTACCAGAACAGGGAGGGCTAACAGAAAATACAGAGAGAATTGTTGAAGATTTGTTGGCAGAAAACATCCCTGATATTGTGAAAGATGAGAAGATATCTATCCAAGATGCTTATCAAACTCCACATAAGGTAGATCTTAAAAGAAAGTCACCAAGACATATTATAATCAAACTTGCCAAAACCAAAGATAGAATTATAAGAGCAGCGAGGGATAAACGAAAAGTCACCTACAAAGGAGAGCCAGTAAGAATAACCTCGGACTACTTGGCAGAAACCACGCAGGCAAGGCAGCAATGGGATGACACATTTAAAAAATTGAAGGAAAAAAATTGCCTGCCAAGAATCATATATCCACCAAAACTGTCTCTTAAATATGAAGGTGAAATTAAGACATTTCCAGATAAACACAAGTTTAGGGAACTTGAAATAACCAAACCAAAACTACAACAGAAATACTAAAGGGAGTTCTTTGGTTAGCAAATCAATAATATCAGGTATCAACCCAACACTAGAACACGGGGCAGAGCAACCAGAAGTCAACCCAGACAGGGAAATCCAAAAAAACAAGATTATTAAAAAAAAAGAAAAGCTCAGAACAGGGTAACAGCGATGTTATTATATAAAAGAAGACAACGTTAAAATAACAAAGAGGGACTAAGAAATGTCATCACACACCTTCCATATGGAGAGGAAGATATGGTGATACAAAGAAATAAAAGTTAGGTTTAAATTTAGAAAAATAGGGGTAAATAATAAGGTAACCACAAAGGAGATAAACTAACCTACTCATCAAAATAGAATACAGGGGAAAATTAGAGACTCAGTGGAAACAAAATCAACAACAACAAATACGAGGAAAGGACAATATATAAAGGAAATCTACTCAGCACATAAAATTAAGTGGGAAAAAGAAACTGTCAACAACACACAAAAAAAGACATCAAAATGCTGGCACTAAATTCATACCTATCCATAATTACCCTGAATGTAAATGGACTAAATGCACCAATAAAGAGACAGAGGGTGGCAGAATGGATTAAAAAAAAAGATCCATCTATATGCCGGCTACAAGAGACACACCTTAGACCTAGAGATACAAACTAAAACTCAAAGGATGGAAAAAAAGCAAACAACAATCCAAACAAGCAGGAGTGGCAATATTAATTTCTGACAAAATAGACTTTAAAGTTAAACCCATCATAAAGTATAAGGAAGGACACTATATAATGATTAAAGGGACAATATACCAGAAAGATAAAACCATATTAAGTATTATGCACCCAATGACAGGGCTGCAAGATACATAAAACAAACTCTATCAGCATTGAAAAGCAAGATAGACAGCTCCACAACAATAGTAGGAGACTTCGACACACCGCTTTCAGTGAAGGACAGGACATCCAGAAAGAAAATAAAGACACGGAAGATTCAAATGCCACAATCAACCAACTTGACCTCGTAGACATATACAGAACACTCCACCCAACAGCAACCAAGTATACTTTCTTTTCCAGTGCACATGGAACATTTTTTAGGATAGACCACACATTAGGTCATGAAGCAAGCCTTAGCAGAATCCAAAACAATGAAATATTACAAAGCATCTTCTCTGACCATAAGGCCATAAAAGTGGAAATCAATAACAGGAAAGGCAGGGAAAAGAAATCAAACACTTGGAAACTGAACAATACCCTGCTCAAAAAAGACTGGATTATAGAAGTCATTAAGGATGGAATAAAGAAATTCAGAGAATCCAATGAGAATGAAAACACTTCCTATCAGAACCTTTGGGACACAGCAAAAGCAGTGCTCCAAGGCCAATTTATATCAATAAATGCATACATCCAAAAAGAAGAAAGGGCCAAAATCAAAGAATTATCCCTACAACTTGAACATATAGAAAGAGAGCAACAAAAGAAACCCACAGGCACCAGCAGAAAACAAATAATAAAAATTAGAGCTGAACTAAATGAAATAGAAAACAGAAAAACAATTGAAAGAATTAACAAGACCAAAACCTGGTTCTTTGAAAAAAACCAGCAAAATTGATAAACCACTGGCCAAACTGACAAAAGAAAAACAGGAGAGGAAACAAAGAACCTGAATAAGAAATGAGAGGGGTGATATTACGACAGACCCAAATAAAATAAAAACAATCATATCAGATTACTATGAAAAACTGTACTCAAATTTGAAAACCTAGAAGAAATGGATGAATTCCTAGAAGCACACTACCTACCTAAACCAGCACTAACAGAGGTAGAACAACTAAATAGACCCATGACAAGAGATTGAAAAGGTAATCAAAAAACTCCCAACAAAAAAAAGCCCTGGTTCAGGGCGGCTTCACTGCAGAGGTCTACCAAACTTTCAGAGAAGAGTTAACACCACTACCACTAAAGGTATTTCAGAGAACAGAAAAGGACGGAATACTACCACTGATTCCATGAAGCCACCATATCCCTGATACCAAAACCAGGTAAAGATACCACAAGAAAAGAAAATTATAGACCTTTATCCCTCCTGAACATACAGGCAAAAATCCTCAACAAAATTCTAGGCAATAGAATTCAACAACATATCAAAAAAAATAGTCACCATGACCAAGTGGGATTCATACCAGGTATGCAGGGATGGTTCAACATTAGAAAAACAATTAATGGAATCCACCACATAAATAAAACAAAAGACAAGAATCACATGATTCTATCAATTGATGAAGAAAAGGCATTTGACAAAGTTCAACACTCATTAAAAAAAAAAAAAAAAAAACAAAACTCAGCAAAACAGGAATAGAAGGAAAAATTCCTCAACATAATAAAGGGCATTTATACAAAGCCAACAGCCAACATCACCCTAAATGGCGAGAGCCTGAAAGCATTCCCATTCAGATCGGGAACCAGACAAAGATGCCTTTATCACCACTCTTATTCAACATTGTGTTGGAGGTCCTAGCCAGAGCAAGCAGGCAAGATAAAGAAATAAATGGCATCCAGATTGTCAAGGAAGAAGTAAAAGTATCTCTATGTGCAGATGACATGATCTTATACACAAAAAACCCTAAGGAATCCTCAAGAAAACTACTGAAACTAATAGAAGAGTTCAGCAAAGTATCGGGATACAAAAATCAGTTGGATTCCTCTACACCAACAAAAAGAACATCGAAGAGGAAATCACCAAATCAATGCCATTTACAGTAGCCCCCAAGAAGAAATACTTAGGAATAAATCTTACCAGAGATGGAAAAGACTTGTACAAAGAAAACTACAGTACACTTCTGCAAGAAACCAAAAGAGACCTACATACGTGGAAAAACATACCTTGCTCAAGGATAGGAAGACTTTACATTATAAAAATGTCTATTCTACCAAAAGTAATCTATACATTTAATGCAATTACAATCCAAATACCAACGATGTTCTTTAATGAGATGGAGAAACAAATCACCAATTTCATATGGAAGGGAAAGAGGCCTCGGATAAATAAGGCATTACTGAAAAAGAACAAAGTGGGAGGCCTCACTCTACCTGATTTTAGAACCTATTATACCACCACAGTAGTCAAAACAGCCTGGTACTGGTACAACAACAAATACATAGACCAATGGAACAGAATTGAGAATCCAGACATAAATCCAACCACATATGAGCAGCTGACATTTGACAAAGGCTGCAAAACAGTTAAATGAGGAAAAGACAGTCTTTTTAACAAATGGTGCTGGCATAACTGGATATCCATCTGCAAAAAAATGAAACAAGACCCATACCTTACTCCATGCAGAAAAACTAACTCAAAATGGATGAAAGACCTAAATATAAAATCTAAAATGATAAAGATCATGGAAGAAAAAATAGGCACAACGTTAGGAGCCTTAATACATGGCATAAACAGTATAGAAAACATTATAAAGAATGTAGGAGAAAAACTAGATAACTGGGAGCTCCTAAAAATCGAACACGTATGCTCATCCAAAGACTTCACCAAAAGAGTAAAAAGACTACCTACAGACTGGGAAAAAGTTTTAAGCTATGACATTTCTGATCAGTGCCTGATCTATAAAATCTACATGATACTACAAAAACTCAACTACAAAAAGACAAACAACCCAATTAAAAAATGGGCAAAAGATATGAATAGATACTTCACTAAAGAAGACATTCAGGAAGCTAACAGACACATGAGGAAATGTTCACGATCATTAGCCACTAGAGAAATGCAGATCAAAACTACAATGAGATTTCATCTCACTCCAACAAGGCTGGCATTAACCCAAAAAAACACAAAATAATAAATGTTGTAGAGGCTGTGGAAAGACTGGAACGCTTATACACTGCTGGTGGGAATGTAAAATGGTACAACTGCTTTGGAAATCGATTTGGGACTTCCTTAAAAAGCTAGAGATAGAACTACCATACAATCCAGCAATCCCACTCCTTGGAATATATCCTAGAGAAATAAGAGTGTTTACACGAACAGATATATGCACACCGATGTTTATTGCAGCACTGTTTACAATAGCAAAAAGACGGAAGCAACCAAGGTGCCCATCAATGGATGAATGGATAAATAAATTATGGTATATTCACACAATGGAATAGTACACACCAATAAAGAACAGTGAGGAATCTGTGAAACATTTCATAACATAGAGGAACCTGGAAGGCGTTATGCTGAGTGAAATTAGTTGCAAAAGGACAAATATTGTATAAGACCACTATTATAAGGTTTTGAGAAATAGTTTAAACTGAGAAGAAAGCATTCTTCTGTGGTTTTGAGAGGGGGGAGGGAGGTAGGGTGGGAGAAGGGTATTCACTAATTACATAGTAGATAAGAACTACTTTAGGTGAAGGGAAAGACAGCACACAATACCGGGTAGGTCAGCACAACTGGATTAAATCCAAAGCAGTTTCCTGAATAAACTGAATGCTTTGAAGGCCAGCGTAGCAGGGGCAGGGGCCTGGGGACCATGGTTTCAGGGGACATCTAAGTCAACTGGCATAATAAAATCTGTTAAGAAAACATTCTGCATCCCTCTTTGAAGAGTGGTGCCTGGGGTCTTAAACGCTAGCAAGCAGCCATCCAAGATGAATCAATTGGTCTCAACCCCCCTGGATCAAAGAAGAATGGAGAAGACCAAGGACACAAGGCAATTACAAGCCCAAGGGACAGAAAAGACCACATGAACCAGAGACTACGTCATCCTGAGACCAGAAGAACTAGATGGTGTCCAGCTACAACTGACGACTGTCCTGACAGGGAACACAACAGAGAAAACCCCTGAGGGAGCAGGAGAGCAGTGGGATGCAGACCCCAAATTCTCGTAAGACCAGACTTAATGGTCTGACTGAGACTAGAAGGATCCCTGTGCTCATGGCTTCCAGAACTTCTGTTGGGCCAGGACAAGAACCATTCCAGAAGCCAACTCTTCAGACATGGATTGGACTGGACAACGGGTTGGAGAGGGATGCTGGTGAGGAGTGAGCTACTTGCACCAGGCGGACACTTGAGACTATAGTGGCATCTCCTGTCTGGAGGGGAGACGTGAGGGTAGAGGGGCTTAGAAACTGGCAAAACGGTCATGAAAGGAGAGACTGGAAGGAGGGAGTGGGCTGTCTCATTAGGGGGAGAGTAATTGGGAGTGTGTAGCAAGATGTATATGGGTTTTTGTGTGAGAGACTGACTTGATTTGTAAACTTTCACTTAAAGCACAATAAAAATTATAAAAAACAAACAAAAAAATCAGACTGAGAAACTAACCCTATGAAGTCTCAAACTATAAAAATCAAAACACCCTTTCAGAACCAGCCTTATAAGGAAGAAAAACTGCTGGAAGCAAGTTCCAAAATAAGAGGATAGGGACAAAGGAGAAGGGAACGTTGAAGTAGATCTCAGTAGTAGAGCCATTTGATCATCAAAGTGACCAGCCAACCGGTTGCCACTGAGTGGATTCTAATTCATGGTGATCCCCTGTGCTGCAGAGTGGAACTGCTCCACAGGGTTTTCATGACCATGACCTTTCAGAAGCAGACCACCAGATTTTTCTTCTGAGGGGCTTCTGGGTGGGTCTGAACCACCAACTTTTCTGTGAGGCCATTTAAAAAAAAAAAAAAAAAATCAATTTTTTAAGACAGCAGAAGAGGGAGCTGTGGAGCCATGCAACCCTTAAGACTATCGTGGCCTAACTCTCTTTCCTAAAGCGATAGGAAAACTCATTTCACTTAAAAATAATCAAAGCCCGTATAGAATTATTGGAGCCCTGGTGGTTCAGTGGTTAAGAGCTTGGCTGCTAACCAAAAGGATGGCAGGCTGAATCCACCAGCTGCTCCTTGGAAACCCTATGGGGCAGTTCTACTCTGTCCTATTGGGTCGCTATGAGTCGGAATCAACTTGATGGCATTTAACAACAATAACGACAACATACAGAATTATTAATAAAAAAAGAATTAGGGAAGCTGGCGGAGTGCACACTGAAAGAGAGAGTGGGGGGAAGGAGCGGGCTGTCTCACTAGGGGGAGAGAAATTAGGAGTGTATAGCAAGATGTATATAAATTTTTGTATGAGAGACCAACTTGATCTGTAAACTTTCACTTAAAGCACAATAAAAATTAAAAAAAAAAAATTTACAACAAAGATAAGAACATAAGGGGGCAGGGAAATCAAGTTAATGGAAATGGAACACCAGACCACAAATGTGAGAATGTTCACGGATTGTGAAGAATGTAACCAATGTCACTGAACAACTTGTGTAGAAATTGTTGAATGGGAACCTAAACTGCTATGTAAACCTTCCCTGAAAATACAACAAAATATCATTATTTAAAATTAAGAAACTTATTAAGCCAAAAAAAAAAAATCAGCAGCATGCCCAAAGCAGTTGCCATCGGTGGACTCTGGCTCCTAGCAGCCACACGTGTGTCAGAGCAGAAGTGTGCTCCATACAGCTCTCAGTGGCTGATTTTTCCAAAGTGGATCTCCAGGCCTTTCTTCCAAAGGCCCCCCGGGTGGACTCAAACTGCCAACCTTTTGGTCAGCAGCTGAAAGTGTTAACTGCACCACCCAGGGGCTCCCGAGTCCTACTAAACATGAAGAGAGAATGAAGGACGGCTGGAGGGTGGCCCTAAGTTCCTCATGGTCAAGCAACACCAAAGCATCTCCCCAGTCCCCACTCTCCCTGAGAGAGTGAAGGCTCCTGGGAGAAAACAGGCAGATCTGTGTTGTGCGGGAGAGGGAACTGTGAGCGCAGGGGTAAGGGGTGACAGAGACAGGAGAGGAGAAAAAACCCCAGGGCTCTGTCTGGGGAAGAAGCAGCCTGGCTGTGTGGAGACCCACCTCCTCCTGCATCCCACACTCCAGCAGCATCGTCACACACGCCTCGATGGGGAAGGCAATCTCCCGGCCACTGATGGTCAGGTGCTCCTCCAGGGGCTTCCCGAAGGAAGGCTTTTCCACCCAGGCCTCTGACAGGGAGAGGCAGAAGCAGCCAGCAGTTAGTGCAGGTCAGGTCGCGGATTCAGGACAGTTTCTTTCCTCTTGTCATTCACATCTTCCTAAGTCTAGCTCAGAAACCGAGTCTCCATTTTTGCAGCGTGGGCAACAGTGGAAAGGGAGGGCAGGGCCAAGGACCGACCCGCTGTATCCAAGGCTGCCGGGCTTCATGTCACATGTGCACACCCACACAGTCACATCCACATGGACACACACCCCCCCGTACATGCACACACACACCTACACACTCACACACATACCCACGCACTCACGTACACACACATGTACACTCACCTACGCACACACCCATGCAGTCACCTACACACACCCATGCAGTCACCTACACACACACCTATGCACTCGCCTACACACACACACCCATGCACTCTTCTACACACACACACCCATGTACACTCACCTACACACACACCCATGCAGTCACCTACACACCTATGCACACTCACCTACATACACACCCATGCACTCTTCTACACACACGCACACACCCATGTACACTCAACTACACACACCCAGTCACCTACACACACCTATGCACACACCCATGCACACTCACCTACACACATGCATGCACTCACCTACGCACACACCCATGCAGTCACCTACACACACCCATTCACTCTTCTACACACACGCACACACCCATGCACACTCACCTACACACCCATACACACACACCCATGCACACTCCTACACACACACCCATGCACACACCTACACACACCCATGCACACTCTCCTACACACCCATGCACTCACCTACACACACCCATGCACACTCACCTACACACATGCACACCCATGCACTCACCTACACACGTGCACACCCATGCACACTCACCTACACACCCATACACACACACCCATGCACACTCCTACACACACACCCATGCACACTCTCCTACACAGACACCCATGCACTCCTACACACACACACCCCATGCACACTCACCTACACACACCCATGCACACTCTCCTACACACACGCACAGCCATGCACACTCACACACATTCACACACCCCTGAATCGTCCCTTTAGAGACAAGCATTGAACACACTTTGCTTCGCGGTAACTGGACCAAGTCCCCAGCTTCTTCAATTCTACAGGCTCATTTAAATGTGACCCTTTGGGGCAGAGAGTAAGGGTGCACAAAATAAAGGGGCTCATCTTGTCTCGTGTGGGAAGTCAAGCAAGCTCCCACCCTCCCACCTCCAACTTACCCTGTTGTGCTTTTATCTGAGGCAGCACAGCCTGCAGGAGCGTCAGTGACTTCCTGTGGTATTCAGCTTGCACTTCGATTAGCTGAGAAGACACATGGGCAAGTATTATTCTTTGCCAAAGGGTAGAAAGCCCAGGCTGCTGTGGCTTGCAGAGTGCCCCTGCCTGAAGGGACTGCCTTGCACATGAGGGAAGGACGTAGAGTCCCTGCTCCCTCCTCCAAACCCATAAAATGATGGGCCTGCCTCCTCTTTAGCCTCGTAGCAAAGGAGTGGTGGCGAGTAGAAATTCGGGAGGCACGTGAACCACAGGAAATTGGGGGCCACCCCGGAGCTGGAGCCTGACTTAGAGAGCTTGCCCTCGTTCACCGTTACCGTACCTCACACCCCATCTACCACACAAAAGGGAACAAAGATGTAAGTGCACATATGGATAAGATACTTAGAAATCCATTTGCCTACAAGATCTAGTTAAATGCCATTAGTTTACATGTAGCCATGTTGTTACAAAGTTAGATCAATAATATATAACTGATCAGAAAGCTTGTGGCTTTCTGAGAGGTGAAATCACTCTTGCCAGTGATGTAGACCAAAGATCAAACTCCTTCAAGGTATTCTAATCTGACATTCTATTAACAGAAAAGCTGCTAAAATGTTGGTAAGAGCAGATGCAAAACCATGAACAATGGCTATTCCACTTATTTTCGGGACCCTTCCCTGACCAAAAAAAAAAAATACTGAGAATGTACTGGGGGCTGGGAGGAGTAATAGCTCTGTGTGAACACCTGATGTGGAAGATACTATTATCTTCAAGTAGGACAAAAGTAAAACAACATGGAATTTAAAAAAAAAATCAGAATATTGAAATAAATGGTATACAAATGATAATTAGTCTAATAAAGATCAGAATGTCAAGGGTTCCATTTGTTTTAGAACCACTAAAATTATATATCTGTTGTTGTTAGGTGCCATCAAGTCGGCTTGGACTTATACCGACCCCATGTACGACAGGACAAAACACTACCCGGTCTTTCGCCATCCTCACAATTGTTATATGTGAGCCCACTGTTGCAGCCACTGTGTCAATTCATCTCATTGAGGATCTCTTTTGCACTGATCCTCTACTTTACCAAGCATGATGTACTTCTCCAGGAACCGGTTCCTCCTGATAACATGTCCAAAGTGAGATGAGGTCTCGCCATCCTTGCTTCTAAGGAGCATTCTGGTTGTACTTCTTCCAAGACAGGCCTGTTCGTTCTCCTGGCCATCCATGGTATAATCAATATTCTTTGCCAACACCATCATCCAAAGGCATCAATTCTTCTTTGGTCTTCCTTATTCACTGTCCAGCTTTCACATGCGTTAAGAGGTGAATGAAAATACTATGGCTTGGGTAGACGCACCTTAGTCCTCAAAATGGCATCTTAGCTTTTTAACCCTTTAACGAGGTCTTTTGCAGCAGATCTGCCCAATGCAATATGTTGTTTGATTTCTTGACTGCTGTTTCCATGGGCGTTGACTGTGGATCCAAGTAAAATGAAATCCTTGACAACTTCAATCTTTTCTCTATCACAATGTTGGTCCAGTTGTGAAGATTTTTGTTTTCTTTATGTTGAGACGTAATCCATACCGAAGGCTGTAGTCTTTGATCTTCATCAGTAAGTGCTTCAAGTCCTCTTCACTTTCAGTAAGCAGGGTCCTGTAATCTGCATATTGCAAGTTGTTAACGAGTCTTCCTCCAATCCTGATTCCCCGTTCTTCTTCACATAGCCCAGCTTCTTGGATTATTTGCTCAGCAAACTGATTGAATAAGTATGGTGAAAAGACATAACCCAGACGCATACCTTTCCTGACTTTAAACCACTCAGTATCCCCTCGTTCTGTTCGAGCAACTGCATCTTGGTCTCTGTACAGGTTCCTCATGAGCGCAATTAAAAATTATATATTACCTTCACAAATAAAAACCAATAGGTTGTGCTTAAAAAAATACTACTATTTTAAATATGCTTTCCAATGTAGAAGTAAATGCGTATCGGCTCCTCTGAACTCCTGGGTCACTAATGAAAATTTGGGAGGACTGCTAAGAGCTCACAGCTATTCTACCACACTCATCCAGGCATTTTCAACTTTTCAGGAACTCTCCTCCTTTCTCATTCCTTTATTTTCTCTTTATTGTTCCATTACTTCCCTGACCATAAAGAAAAGTTTTAGGTCTATTCCCATTTTTAATTTTTTTTAAGTTTATAACTTTTCTCTCTATAGTGTCTTTCGACTGGCCTTGCATTTGCCCCAGTAAAGGCCAGTGTCCCAAACATTCAGACCAGGTTTTTTCTCTGCTCTCTATGTCTGCTTTCATTGATGAGAGGCAGGCAAAGAGGCCACATCAACCATCCTTTACCTACTTGTCACCATCTTCGGCAAAAGGCTAGATGAAAACAAACTTGTGCTTTACGGGGGATTATCTTCCCGTTCTCCAGGTCCTCATTATCATGGATGAGCATTTCTCAACCTCTGCACTACTGACGTTTCAGGCTGGATAATTGTTTGGGGGCTGTCATGTGCACTGCATGACTTTCAGAAGTGTCCTTGGCCTCCGCCCACTAGATGCCAGTAACATCTCCCCAGTTGTGACAATCAAAAATGTCTCCAAATATTGCCAAGTGGCCCCTGGGGGGAAGGGGCAAAGTCATCTCCAGTTGAGAACCACTGGCATAGTTCAGAGTTGCAATAATCCTCAGGGATGGGGTTGGATTTTATTCTTAAAAAAAAAATTTTTTTTATTCTTAGGTTGCGAGAAAACCACACAGGTAGAAAGGTCAAAGTCCCAGCCTTTTCTGTGATATGCTCAGCCAAGGGGCCCCTGAGTCCAAGCCCACATTCCCTTCCTGGCTGCACCATGACTCTTACAAACAGTCTCTGAGCACTCCCACCTTTCTGGAACCTTACCTTTTGAAAGTAGTTTGCATAGTCTATTTCTTTGGCCACAAAACTGTACATGTCAGCTGAGAGCTGGTCCTGTGGAAGACAAATAAACAACGAAGGTAAAACACATGTGCGAAGGTGGCTAATGCAGGGGTCCGGGCACCACACGGGAAACAGCCTTAACCATCTCTTAACCTAGGTTTCAATCACACTTGACTCATCACAAATTTTTCCCATGGGCATTTCCTTGTTTCCCAACTGCAACTCTAGAGAATGAATAAGTGTGAGAAGAACACCTATGCCAGGAGTTTCCCCAGGGATTTTCACACATGGGCCACGTCTATAGTGAAGCTGGTGTCGGGGAGAGATGTACGAGGGATTTCCATCCATCTCTCCAGCTTGTGCCACTATCCTGAAGCAAACTCCAAGTTCTAAACAGTGTTGCTGCCCTCCTCCCCCTGCCATTTCTTCTCCTGGATCATTTTAGTGCTTGGCTCTCTTTCATTCTCATTGCCAGCTGGTGGATCCCAGCATATGGGAGAGGGATGGAAATGCCACAGCTGGAGGAAGAGTGGATAAGGCAGGTAGGCAGAGAAAGGACTGCTGACTCAAACCTTGGCCAACTCTCGGCTCATCCAACATCACACACAAATCTAACAGTGTTGATAGTCCTAGCCATTTAGCTCTCTAGGGGTTCATACAGCAATGGCCTCATGCTGCACCTGAATCTGGTGTCTTCTCCTCAGAAGAGAAGAGTTTCCGGTTGCACAGAATCACCCACAGCGTGTATAATAACAGCACATTTCGAGCAGAATGTGGGGTCTGTTAGTAACCATACTGTTTAGCACATCTCTTCTCTGAACCTGTGTGTTCATCTAGACAATGGGGTGGGGTGGGGGATGTTATGGTCTCTATGGGTCCTCCCTCCTGGGTGGCCCTAGGCAGGAGATCCTTAGAAGAGATGGCTAGGTGAGAAGAGAGTAGCCTACACATTCAGGTGAGGTAAACACAAGGACAAGAAAGCGCACTAGACCCATTGCTGTCAAGTTGATTCTGACTCATAGCAACCCTATAGGATAGAGTGGAACTGTCCCATAGGGTTTCCAAGGAGGGCCTGGTGGATTCGAATTGCTGACTTTTTGGCTAGCAGCTGTAGCTCTTAACCACTATGCCACCAGAGTTTCCCAGAGAAAAAAGAAAAGGGAAACATGAATTAGACTTCATTGAGAGCAAGCAGTCTAGGTGCCGGGCACAATGTTAGGTGGAATTCTCATCTAACTCTCTTATTTGCGACGAATATGCGCCAAGAATTGAAGGACTTTTACCTTTCCTATCCACCACTGTCTGAAAAGTGTTCAACAGGAAAAAAAAAAAAAAAAGTGCTGCCGTTGAGTCTATTCCGACTCATAGTGACCCTATAAGACAGACTAGAAATGCACCCACAGAGTTTTCAAGGAGCAGCTGGTGGATTCGAACTGCCGACCTTTTGGTTAGCAGCCAAGCTCTTAACCACTGCGCCACCAGGGCCCCTTAGTAACAATTTGATGAATGAACAAATGAAGAAACTGAGGCCTAGAGATGGTAAATTCCAAAAGGGATAAAACAGGCTTGAAGCCCACCACATCTCCCTTTCACCAATGGATCCCTGAAATGGATGCCTTTGTAGGGCTGCTGAGTCAAACAAAGACCACAGAGAAAGAGGTTTTGTTGGGTACCAACCTCGTCTGCCATCCCTCACAGCTCTGCTCAGGAGCGGCTGTCACCAATCTGGCAGTGGTGAGGGGGACATTCCATGTTAAGGAAAACAGCCGAGTGATAACAATGGCTCAGCAGACAGAGGAAAGGAAGGCGCCCCTAAAAGGCTAAATGCCAAATCAAATATACCATCCGCATCTCAGCATTTGAGCTTCTCCAAGAGATGATGTTACAAAATACAGACCTTCCATATGTGACCCCAGGAAGGGATTTTTCAAAGGTACAATTGCATTGCTGTGTTATTATGCCAACAACAGGGATTCCAAACAGGACACAATGCAAATAAGAAATAAAAGTGGGAAGTGTAAAGCGGATTTCCATTTAAGTCATCAGAAAATTTTCTTCAATAGGAGAAAAATAAACTTTCAACTGTAATCACCAGAGTTTAATGTGTTAAAAAAAAAAAAGTCTTCATTTGCTTTCTGATGATTATGCAACGAATTTGCACTCAGAAAAATACAAATAACCAAATTCTCCTGTATTTCCACCCAAAAGAAAACCCAGTGCCATCGAGTTGATTCCGACTCATAACAACCCTATAGGACAGAGCAGAACTGCCCCAGAGTTTCCAAGGAGTGGCTGGTGGATTCGAACTGCCAACCTTTTGTTTAGCAGCCGTAGGTCTTAACCACTACACCACCAGGGTTCCTGTACTTTCACCACACACAGAGAATCTCTATGAATACTCTGTTCATTTCATATCTATTCTGAATAGTCACATATGTTTTTATTTGATTGCCTGACTTTCGCAAGTGGGACCAGACTGCTTTGTAGCTTATTTACCCCCAGGTAAACATGCTGTCCAATGGCTGCATGGTATTTATTAGATGGACGGGCTGCTGTCTCTATCATTGGATATGGTTTTTCCAGTGTTTCACGATTAAACATAACTGAATGAATACCTGCTTATACAAGTTTGCACCCAGCTATCGATGATTTCTTAGGATAAATTCTGTAGCTAAAAACTATTCCCGATTACATACTTCCTTACAGTTAGATTAAAAAATATCAGAAAGGTCATTATGAATTGGGACATTAAGGCTTTTGATATATATCGCCAAATATCCACTGGAAATAAAGATCACCGTTCATACTATGAGGCATAATCCATAAGTGTTCTGTTTTCCATAATAACCTCTTAATTTTGTTTAATCACTATTAAATTCATATGGGAAATTTCAATAACATGTTCTGAATTTGCATTCTTTTGATCTGAGGTTAACTTTTTTCTAGATTTATTGTCTTTGTGCTTGTCCCATTGTCCATTTCTTGTTGGCACCGAGTACCCACTTTCTTATGGGAGTCTTCGTCTATTTATGCATAAGATTTCTAAGAGTTAAAAGCTTGACTGCTAACCAAAAGGTCGCCAGTTCAAATCCACCGCCGCTTCTTCGAAACCCTATGGGGCAGTTCTGCTTTGTCCTAGAGGGTCACTATGAATCAGAATTGACTTGACGGCAACAGGTTTTTTTTTTTTTTTTCTTTTTAGATTGATGAGATCATTCACTTTATCAAATACTGCTAATATTTCTCCCCAATTTTCCACTTGTCTTTTGATTTATAGATTTTTTTTTTTTTGGCACTGTACTTTTATTATGGCTTTTCCATGTATTCAAACCTATTAAATTTTTCTCTTTGTGATTTCCCTCTGTGGCAATATGCTTAGAAAGGGCTTCTCAACCAACTATATATATGTGTGTGTATATGTATATATATTCCATAAGGAATATAACATTTAAATCTTTAATGAATTTTGGGATTTAATTGGGTACTTGGGTCCCTGTGTAGTATAAACAGTTTGTATTCAACTATTAATCTAAAGTCTGACGGCTCAAACCACCCAGTGGCACGGTGCCAGAAAGGCCTTGCAATCTGCTTTCCTAAAGCTCTGAGCCAAGAAAACCCTACGAAGCGGTCTTACTTTGTAACACATGGGGTCGCCATGAGTCAGAATCCGCTCAACAGCAATGGGTATTAGATACAAAATGTTGATTTTTTTCTAAGAGCTAACCAAATAACTCAGAATCATTCATGAATAGAGTAGATATCCCCACGGACTGGAAATGTCAACTTCATCAGATGAACATTTCATATACTTGGGTTTTCTTCTGGCTGGAATGGCTTATTTTTTTTGTTGATTTATTTATTCTTGAAATAGTTGTTGTTAGGTGTCATCAAGTCAATTTCAACTCATAGTGACCCTAAGTACAACTGAACAAAACACTGCCCAGTCCTGTGCCATCCTCATAATCACTGCTATGTATAAGCCCATTGTTGTAGCCACTGGCCAATCCATCTTGTTGAGGGTCTTCCTCTTTTTCGCTGACCCTCTACTTTACCAAGCATGATGGTCTCCTCCAGGGACTGGTCCCTCCTGATAAAATGACCAAGGTATGTGAGACAAAGTCTCGCCATCTTTGCTTCTAAGAAGCATTCTGGTTGTACTTCTTCCAAGACAGATATGTTCGTTCTTCTGGCAGTCCATGGTATATTCAATATTCTTCACCAACACCATAATTCAAAGATGTCAATTCTTCTTTGGTCTTCCTTATTCATCGTCCAGCTTTCGCATGCATGTGAGGCAACTGAAAATACCGTACATTTTGAGAGATAATAATTCAAGCTACAATAATTAGCCCAATTCATTTCCATTATGTATATTCACCTGTTGCCGTCTCACGTTCCGACTCCTGGCAACCCTATGTGTTTCAGAGTAGAACTGTGCTCCACAGCGTTTTCAAAGGCTGTCATCTTTCATACACAGATTGACAGGCCCTTCTTCCAAAGTGTTTCTGGGTGGATTGGTATCGCCAACCTTTCTGTTAGTAACCAAGTACTTATTAACAGTTGGCGCCACCACAGTTCTAATCAAATTAATTTTGGGGAAATTCAAATTTTTACACTATTGACTCTTCCCATCTAGGAGCATATTATATCTTTCAATCTTATAAAGCCTTCTTGGATTTCCTTAACAATATTTCATAACTAGCCTACATTTCATGATTTAATGGTCCGATTTTAAGTATTTCTATTGTTCAAAAAAATCCCCAAGATATTTATAAATACTGATCTCTTAAATAGTTTTTCTTGGTACAACGTAAAACTTCTGATTTCCAGTTTCACATATTTGAGATGAGGATCTTTGATGCAGGTCAATTTTATCTTTCAATGCTTACCTTTTTTTTCTTCCAGAATCTCCAGTCATCTATATTCTGGCTTTCCACTGTTTATCTTCAATATATGCCATCTTCAGCCCTAGTGGCCCAGTGGTTAAGAGCTCGGCTGTAACCAAAAGGTCAGCAATTCAAGTCCACTAGCTGCTCTCTGGAAGCCCGTGGGGCAGTTCTACTCTATCCTATAGGGTCACTATAAGTTGGAATCGGCTTGAAGGCAATGGGTTTGGTTTTTTTTTTTTTTTGTCTGTTTCCTCTCATTGTTTTCATCCCTCTTTGGTTCTTTCCTTAACGTTCTAAAAAAGGCTCAATCTTTTCTCTACATCATTGGTTCAATTTTCTGCTGTGTCAATTCTGTTCTTTATTAACAGCAATTTCATCAAGGCATTCAAACATGGTAATAATAATTTCTGATCTCATTCAATTCTCTTTCTATCTCATTTGGTGATTCTATCTCACCGTTATCTATTGTTTCCAAGGTGCATATTCCCTTGATTTCACTTGGAACACCAAGATATGTTGTCTAAAACTTATTGCTACTGTTAGCAAATCTTTTTCAACAGTGTTCTAATTCTTGAGTACTTTATTTTTTTTCTAACTTGGAAAAACAATCTATTGAGGACTTTAAAAACTTAAAATAGTAGGAGTTTCTTTCTTGTCCCTCACTGTACACTTTGACAGAATCATCTAGAAGCTAAGCTCTGTTAGGTGTAAGCTTAGTGACTCAGCAGCCTGTGGAGGTGGGGGAGGGAGCAGCACCCAGATGCCTAGTCAACTGCACTGCTACACAATTACTATTTCTCTGTGTTTGTAAAATCACCAAGCCAGGGAGCATCCTTCTGCTTATAATGTGCCCTGTCCTGCATTTTCGGTAAATAGGAATACCCCATCCAGCTTTCTTAGTGGTACTCTGCCTGACGTGTCAGGGATGCTCCCAGCACTGTGTCAGGGGAACCCACGCCCAGTGGAAGCTCTGCCACCAGCTAGCTTCCTGCTTGGTGTGGCTGTGCTTGCCCCTAGACCTCATGGGGTACAGTCCTCTGGGAGAAGGACTTCCAAGTAACACAAGTACTCCTCGCCATTCCACAGCCTTCCAAGTTAGGGGGTAGCAATAGGTTCTGCCACGGTCTCATTTACTTACTTACCATGACATAAAACTAATATTGTAACTAGAGGCATTACAAATCAAGACTCAGTGTTCTCTTTTGGTCTAACCAGACAGTGCCATATCGAGTGGCATGGCGATGGCCCTCTCACCTAATTCCTGGGCGAATGTAGATATACCCCCCTATTTTTACAACATGTGCTCATTTAAGTCAACTGAGAAAGGCAAAGAAGGTTAGACACCTACATTCCAGCTGCCATCTTTCCTGGGTTCAAGTTTGATTTTCTCAAAAAATGAAGATAATACATTAGAGAAGAATAAGATGGAAAGGAAGAGACACAAGTTAAAAAGGTGGAGGGTGGGTGGAAGAGAGGAAGAGAGAGGAAGTGGGGGAAGAGAGAGGTGGGGAGGGAGGGAAAGGAAAAGGCTCTCTAAGCAGGAGAAATAACCTGGGTGGAGCAAGGGCGAGAATACAAGGACTAGGATGTAGGGAGACAGCACCTCACAAGGGTAGACACAAGCAGGAAAGGTAAAGGTAGAAAGTATTACCTTCCAGAGAAAACCCCAGGGCTATAAACTCAAACTTTGACTATACTTTGAATGAAAATACAGCAAAACAAAAGTGATACTGCAGTCATTAGGTGGATTAATTTTATGGTCACCAGCTTCTTTATAACTTCAAGAGACTGTATCTTGATCTATGTATAGGTTCCACTGAGCACATTAAGTGTTCTAGAATTCCCATTTTTCCTAATGTTATCCATAATTTCCTAGGATCCACACAATGGAATGCCTTTGTGTATTTGATAAAACACACATAAACGTATTTTCATTACTCTTTGCTTTAGGCCAAGATCCATCTGCCAACAGCAATGATAACCCTTGTCCTGCATCCTCTTTGAATCCAGTCTGAACTTCTGGCAGTCCCCTGTTGATGGACAGCTGCAGTCATTTTTAAATTATCTTCAGCAAAATTTTGCTAGCATGTGATGGTAATGATATTATTCAATAATTTCCACATTCCATATAATCACCTTTTTTTGGAATGGGCACAAATATGGACCTTTTCCGTTCGGTTGGGTAGGTAGCTCCTTCCAAGTTTCTTCACATATATGAGAAAGCACTTACAGCACTGGTTCATTTGCTGAAGCATCTCAATTGGTATTCTGTCTAGTCCTCGAGCCTTGTTCTTCACTTAATTGTGCTCATAGGGAATCTGTACAAGGATCAAGAGGTAGTTGGTTCAAACAAAACAAGGGAATACTGCATGGTTCAAAGTTAGAAAAGGTTAGGGTTAGGGTTGTCTCGTTTCATTTTAATTACTCAATCTGTATGCTAAACAAATAATCTGAGAAGTGGACTACATGAAGAAGAATGCAGCATCAAGATTGGAGGAAGTCTAATTAACAGCCTGTGATATGCAGATGACACAACCTTGCTTGCCAAAAATGAAAACTTGAAGCATCTACTGATGAAAGCCAAAGACTATAGCCTTCAATGTGGATTATGCCTGAACAAGAAGAGAACAAAAGTCCTCACAACTGGACCAATAAACGACATCAAGACAAATAGTAAAAAAAATAAAATTGTCAATTATTTCATTCTACTTGGATCAGCAATCAATGTCCAAGGAAGCAGCAGTCAAGAAATAATGTATTGCACTGGGTAAGTCTACTGCAAAAGACCTTTTCTTTTGCTTTTTTAAATAATATTTCATTGTGTTTTAGGGGAACATTCACACAGCAGTTTAGGTTCCTATTCAACAATTTCTACATGAGTTGTTTAGTGACATTGGCTACATTCTTCACTGTTTTCTTTCTGGTTGTTTCCATTAATCTAGTTTCCCTGTCCTCTTAAACTCTCATCTTTGTTTTAAAGCAGGGCTGTGAACTGCTTCTTCCTGGTTCAACCATGGCCAAGGAAGCAAAACCGGAACAGAACCAAATTTTTAAAATTTGAGAAAACTGGAATGATGACTGGTATGGAAAAAATTATAGGTCAAAGCCCTGATGGAAACCTAATTGCCAAAAAGACCTTTTCTTAATGTTTTAGAAAACGAAGATATTTTGATGACTAAGATGCATCTGACCCAAGCCATGGTCTTTTCAATTCCCTCATATGCTTGTGAAAGCTGGAAAATGAAAAAGGAACACAGAACTGATGTGTTTGGATTGTGGTGTTGGCAAAGAATACTGACTACACCGTGGACTGCCAGAAGAATGAACAAATCAGTCTTAGAAGTGAGGATAGAGAGACTCCGACTCGCTTTTTTGGGGGACATTATGTTCGGTTTTATGTTTGGTAAAGTAGAGGGTCAGTGAAAATGAGGGAAACCCTAAATGAGATGGACTGACACAACAGCTGCAACAATAAAGTCAAACATACCAATGATCATGAAGATGGCGCAGGACCCGGCGATGTTTTGTTCTGCTGTACATAAGGTCACCATGAGTCAGAGCCGACTCTGGGGACTAGCAACATCTTCTTTGTTTTTCCTTCATTCCATACAGGTTCTTTCTTACTTTCTCTCCTCTTATTGAAATATTACGAACTACTTATATCTCTTTAGATATATTGGTTTGGGGGTCTTTTATAGGGCCCTGGAGGAAAAGAAAAAGCAGGTACATTTGGAACGAGTGGGGCTTGTCTCCTTTTGACGTATGGAAGCCAAACAGGGATTTGATGGGCTCCTGAAAGGAGTGCAGACAAAGAAGTGCACCAACCCATCTGCCTGAGGTCCTAGCTGCTTCTATCTCATGGAACCCAACATAACTAGGTTTTCTTGATGGGCTAAAGCTCACTTGGTCCCAAAGATCAGGGAAGCTCTGCTTGGCCCCCTCAGTGCCTCAACAAAGAGGAATCAAACTGCCACTTTGTTCACCTTCAGCCCACAAGAGTTCAATTTCTGGTTTGCCACAGTTTAGGAGGTTCTTGTCTTAACTGCTGAGGAAAAACCAATCCATGAAGTTACAAGGAAAAACAATCCATTAAGGAAACCCAGAAAGGAGAAGGAGAAAGACCAAAGTTGATATTTAGAAAAACTAACAGATGAAGTACAAAGTAGAGTCAGAAGAGAGTTTTAACAACAAAGCCAATGAGTGCTCTCAAGAGGATCAGCTCAGCATACAAGTAAGACTGCCCACAACAGAGTGTGTGGTTTTATTAATTGGGTATAAAGACTGTAAAGTTCATAGATGTCACAGACTAGCCAAGATAACCAAGAAAAAGAGTGGGGGTTGCCTTACTAAACATTGCATTTGCTGTATAATCATTTATAATAGAAATTGTACAATGCTGGTGCAGGGATAAACAGATTATTGGAACACAGTGTGTCCAGGAATAATCCTGAGAATTTCTCTTCAGGGAGAGGTGGCTTATTTAATAAATGGTACTGTATGACATAATTGTCTGTCCATCTGAAAGAAAACAACAGACCTCTACCTCACACCACGTACAAAATAAATTTCAAGAATTAAAATGCACAAAATGGGGGACGGGGAGTACTACAAGTAAATTAAAGCAGAAAATGTTTTTAACCTTGGGGTGCAGGATATCTCCTTCCTAATGGACGAGATGGGCCACCCAGGACCTTTCCTTGTGTAAAGGAAACACATATTAGGAATCTATTAAGTTGTTAATGGAAGATGTCCACATAAACAAAGTCAAAAGACAAACTGCAGACTGGGAAAAAAACCCGCAACACGACAGAAAGAAAAAATTTAATATTCCAGATATACAGAGAACGTTCATAATTCTAAAAAAATAGAAATATGGGGCCAATTATACAAATAAGCAATTTACCAAACTGGAAATGCAAATATCTACTAAATATAGAAGAGATACAACCATTAATATTCATGGAAATTAAAATTAAAATAACAGAGATAGCTTTATTTCCCAGCAGTTTGGCAAAAACTGAGAACTTCAGCAGCATACATTACAGGTAAAGATGAGGGGGAATGTGCGTTTTCATACATAGCTGGTGGCAATGTGAACTGCAACTTCCTTTTGAGAGAGGTAAACTGCCAATATCTATTAAAAGAAAAGATCAGATATAGTCTTTGACCAAAAATATAGGCTTTGGGGAATCTAGCCTATAGAAAAAAATTACCAGTGTATGAGGATATACATATATATGTCTTTACTGTATCATTTTTGGTGATGGCAAACAAACACACGAAAATCCCACACCAGTGTGAATGTCCTTCGATAGGAAAACAGTTAAATAAATCACAGAGTGTATGTGTTCCTGTTTTGGAATACATTATCATCTTATTAACAGACTCTAACTCTAGCTTCCTTCTGCTGTAACTTTTATGGTGGCTTGGCATGTAAGCAAATGCACTGTTCACAATGGAGTCTTAATAAATATTGGTTGGGAGGGTGGTTTTCACCTTCTTTGGAAACGGAAGGGTTGCTAGGCAGAGGGGATGTTTCTCTCGATATATTTTTGTATTTTTTGCTAGTTATGGTAAACAAGTATAACTTTTATAATCTCTGTAGAAGAACTACATATACACATACATATATACATAGATACATCCACATATACATATATAGAAAGAGAGTACAACAGCAAAGCTATAAAGCTATACAGGAATGTATAAAGCTATTAACTGTTTATTCTGATGTATGTGAATATTCATATTCAGCATTCCCTCCTAACATCATCCTCTCTTGTCTTTTTAAAAAGAAATTAAAAAAAACCATTCTTAACTGAAGAATATAGATCCATGGTAGACAGGTAGAGAATACACAATGTGAACTAAGGAGGAGAGAGGAGCTCTACTTCGCAGACAGATATCTGCCATTTACACGGGAGTTCAATGACAAACCAGCGCTACTCACGCTGAATCCTGGGTCTGAGGTGTTGGTCTTACTTTGGTTGGTGGTTCCGTAGTACTACAGGTTAAGAGATAATGCATTCTTTAAAATCTTTCAATGTTTCTAATTCAAGAGGGAAACTCTGACTCTGAATGTCACCTGAATGTGAGGTCAAAGCCACCTGGACAGGGTGGCTGTGATAGACAAGCCAATGGGCACACTGACAAGACGAGGACAGCCATGAAGAATAGGCACCACATGCAAAGTGCTTAAACCAGCTGCCATTGGGTCAACTCCAGCCCATGGAGACCCCATGCGTGTCAGCGTAGAACTGTGCTCCATAGAGTTTCAATGGCTGATTTTTTTTGGAAATAGATTGCCAGGCCTTTCTTCTGAGGTGCCTCTGGTTGTAGTAGAACCACCAACCTTTTGGTTAGCAGCTGAGCATGTTATAACCATTCATAACTCCCAAGGACTCCTCTCTAATCCTGTATGTAATTAAGGCAATAGGTACCCGAAACAGTTACATAAACATGATATTTTTGTTTCTTAGGTCTAAATACAGAAACCCTGGTGGCACTGGGTTTTCTGGGTAGGTCTAAATACAGTCGGTTTCCTGGAAACCCAAGCTGACACGTATGAATGTCTCTAAGGGTGCAGATACACAGAGTATCATGAATGGTGTATTGCTAAGCAAGTCCTATAAAATGTCTGTGGGGAGAGCAGAGAGGAAGCATTTGGATGAGTACAATGAAGGGTAACATTCCATGAATGCAACGTCCCAGTTCTAAGAATGATGCACTCCTGTCTTAAAAAATGGGAAGTTTCTTTTTCTATGAATATCTCCTTGCCTAGCATTTCAACTTCAAAGAAAAGTGTCCTCCGTGAGGCAAAGAACTGATAAGGTGACTCAAGAAATATTAAGAGGTGATCAAGAAAACAAGCACTTTAATATCAACAGTGAGTGAAGCCTCTTCCAGTTGTCTAAATTTTCAACCATGCTGCGCGGTCTAGAATTTACTGCCGGGGAATCAGATGACTTACAAAAGCATCATGCGGGAACAACGGCCATTTCCTCTTCACCTACTATGTAGGAACACCAATGACAAACCCACTGCCACCCCCCGTCAACTCGTTGGGATCATGCTCGGCTTTTTGGGGACACCAGCAGGCAAGCACAGGGACACCTGGCTGAATTAGATGCTCAGTAATAGGGTTTTTACAGAACTCCAGTGAACAAAATAGGAATCCCTTCGGGATCCCTAGTCTGTCCTAGTAGAGGAGCAAAGAAAGCGGGTACCCTGCAAATCTCCACTCTGTTGGCAGCCTCCTCCATTTCTTCCCTGAGGGCATCAGCTTTGGCACCCGCAGGCTGTAAGTTGCTGGACAAACCTGAAGACTTGGAAGTCTGCTGCCACCTGAGGGAAAACAGGAGGAAAAAGGAGATGTGAGATAGGTAGAGCCTTCGGGACATTGTGGGATAATGAAGAAAATACCTGGGTACAAAAGCACTCAGGAACTACATACACATCCTTACTTGACAGGAGAAGTAATACAAAAGCCCTAAGTACTGCTGCTGCTGCTGCTGTTGTTATAGCTGCTGTCAAACTGGCCCCCAACTCATGGCAAGACCGTGCACAAGGGAAGGAGACACTGTCCAATCCTGCTCTATCCCCATGATCAGCTGTGGATTGGACCACTGTGATCCACAGGGTTTTCACCGGCTGATTTTTAAAGTAGGTCACCAGGCCTTTCTTCCTGGTCTGTCTTAGTCTGGAAGCTCCACTGAAAGCTGTTCAGCATCATAGTAACACACAAGGCTCCAGTGGTAGATGGGTGGTGGCTGCACATGAGGTGGGCTGGCTGGGAACCAAATCCAGGTCTCTGCATAGAAGGTGAGAATTCTACCGCTAGACCAGGCGAAGGGAGACGCGCAGCAACACCGGGCGAAGAGAGACGGGCGGCAACGCCGGGCCGAGGGAGACGGGTGGCAACACCGGGCCGAGGGAGACGGGCAGCAACAGCTACCTGAAGCTGGGGATCTTCAGACCCTGCAGGCGGGATACGCACTCGCCAGTCTGCCACCGTATTTCCCTACAGGCTTCCAAAAGCTAAGTCCGAATGACAATCGCCATCACTCTCTTTTAAGCACAGACTCTGTCATTCATTTGGAGTTCATGGGTGACACAAACTGTTAACGTGCTCAGCTGCTAACAGGAAGGCTGTAGGTTCAAGTCCACCCAGAGGTACCTCAGAAGAAAGGCCTGGTAATCTACTTATGAAAAAGCAGCCAATGAACAACCTACGGAACACAGTTCCACTCTGACATTCAGGGGGTCACTGTGAGTCCGAGTCTACTCAACAGCAGCTGGTTTGGTTTTTGGCTTAGGCCATTCACGTATGTTCCCTGACTACCCTGTGGGCATGAGTTTGGAAACATTCACCTACTTGGCAGAAGCAAATGACATATGCCAAGTACAAAGATAAGCAGAAAAGATTAAAAACAATATTGAAAGTAAAAATCTACACTGGTGAGCACAAGACAACTTACTAATATCAACATTTAGGTATCTCATTGGTAACTCCTTAAGCATTTATTTTTATGGGGAGAATACTGCCGTCCTGAGGAAGCCACACGGGGGACTTTCATGGGAAGTACAAACATTTCTGGCCATTATGTCATTATCAGGAAATTACCAAAAGGAGGCCCTGAAAGAAGGTTCTAATTACACAATATTCCGGCCCAAGCAGTCAATGGGAGATAAAAGGATCCATGGTGGGGTCGTCTTCCTTTGAGTTTATAAACTTAAAAGGCTTACAGGGGCCAGCAGTTAAGAAAAATTACTAAGTGAGCCATTATCTTAAAAACTAGTCCTTCCACTTGAGTATTTATTTCCTACTTTTGAGAGAGACATAAGACATAAAACTATTTTCTCAACTCTAAGAAAAACAGCAGTGTAGTTGTGATGACCAACAGCAGCTGGAGCCTGGCTTCAGTCTTAGGAAGTCACCAGGGAGGGGGGCTTGGGGGGCCTGAAGGGTGAGCGCTGACCTGTCCAAGAGGGGAGCTGCTCTCAGCTCCAGTTGACAATGCCCAGGCAGGAGCATGGCTGTGGGTTACCAGACGTTTCAACTGACAAGAGAAACTGGAGATGTTCATTCTAAATCCACTGATGAAATGTGGCAACAAATTAAACACACATCTTTTAAATAAAACACCAGCAGAAACCCTGGTGGTATAGTAGTTAAGAGCTACGCTGCTAATCAAAAGGTTGGCAGTTCAGATCCACCAGGTGCTCCCTGGAAACTCTACGGGGCAGTTCTACTCTGTCCTATAGGATCGCTATGAGTTGGAGTCGGCTCGACGGCAATGGGTTTAAAACGCCATGCAGGCCAAAACCGTAGGGACCAAACCAGCTGCTGCTGCTGCCTCGGGGGCCATCAGTCTGCAGCCTCCAGCACAGAGGTAGAGTGCGTATCACCCTCCTTCTGAGAGTCAAGGATCTAATGATGGTGTTTACTCAATTCTTCTTTTCTGTTTTGTGAGGTCCAAGAAAAAGAGAAAAGTGCAGGGCTCCATGACACGAAAAAGAGAAAGCAAAGCACTCTTTGTAATTAGCAAAAAAGTAGTGAAATAAAAGACTCTTTGCCTCTTAAAAAACGCACCCATGGGAAAATTACTGAAAAAGGCTTAGGGACAGCAGGATGGCCTGGTGTTCCACAGGTGGACACGTGTCCTGATACCACGCTAAGAATTCAGGGGAAATTAAGAGAAGAAACATTCTATTCAATGACATTTCAATATCTAGGCTGAAATAAGTTAACAGATAAGGACTAGTGAGACTACTTGGATAATTCTTTCTTACAAAGGTCTTGAGTAAATATTTAATACTGCCCACATTTAACTATTATAAATTAGGAATTAAAGTTTTTTTTTTTTTTCTTTATATGAATAAAATATGAGATGCCATGGCTGCAACCCAGATCCCAGACATAAGCCTTCAGGGTGGGCTGTGGGATCGAGCTCCAACCACCTCCTGTTCGTGTTACCTGTAGGAAAACAACTAGCCACTGACAAAAACCTGTTGCCGCCAGTTGATTCAGATTCATAGCGACCCTACAGGACAGAGTAGAACTGCCCCATATGGTTTTCAAGGAGTGCCTGGTGAATTCGAACTGCCAACCTTTTTGGTTAGCAGCCATAGCTCTTAACCACTATGACAGCAGGGTTTCCATAGCAGAAAGAAAATGTGGTGACCGCGTACACTAAGCTGATCTCTACCGGTTTGCAGATCTGGATTAGATTTACAAAAACAAAACAAAGATCCCAACTGACTTATACTAAATACAGAAGAAAAAAAAAAAAGATATTTTCCCAAGTTATCTCATTCTTCCCTTATTTTCTTTTTTTTTTCATTCTTTAGTCGATATGCTGGTGCTTTGAAAATCTACACTTTTTCTCTCCCTTTAGAGGGAATTGTATTTGAAATAGTAATCCATTTTGATATTATAAAAACAGTAATAATAAGATTCCAAGAAAGGGCCCCTTTATGGAAACTGAATAACGAAATATCAAGGGAAACCTGGAAGAATATATACAGGTAGTATTTTGGAAAACGTGACATTAATTATGAATTTCAAGGTACAGTGGTCACCTCAGCCGTTATTCCACATATAAACTCAAAGGTTGGACTGCTCTGCTGGAGAGGAAACAGGGATCTGGACATAGTCCAAGAAGAGTTTGAGCTTTGCAATTTGACGAGGGAGGAAGATTATTTCCTCCACTCAAGGAAGCTGATGTGACACCGTCATTCTCACGTGGCTACGACTATCTGGCCTGAGCGAGATGAAGACAAGACTGAAGCCTCAGTGAAGGGCAGATGAGAAAGAAGGGCCAGAAATGGAGGTATGGAACTTCAGGTACCTGGGGAAGGATAAAGAAGACAACTGCAAGGTCACTTCTGGGTAGCATGAAGTCTAGAAGAAACAGGAAAGTTTCTTAAGTGGGACATTTATTGTTCCATCTGCCCAGTCTTCTTGTTTGCTCTGTCATCGGAATTCCTCTCTGTTATAGACTAAATTGTGTCCGTCCAAAATACTTGTTGGAATCCTAACCCCTATACCTGTGGATGTAATATAACGCGATGTACCTACCTTATATCTAAAGTAATGCAATAGTCACCTTCCATAATGCAATATAATTCATCAGTTGAGATCATACCAGTGTACAGTGGATTCTAAACCTAATCATTTCTGAATTATAAAAGCAGCAGAATGGGCAGAGACACATTCAACACTAGGGAAGACAGATGACCATGTGAGGAATTAAGTCAAGGAACCACAGAATGTCTGAGACCACATACAGGGAAGGAGTAGGGAAGACAGGTGGCCACGTGAGGATTGTCTATGAGCCAAGGGAACCACAGAATGTCTGAGACCACATACAGGGAAGGAGTAAGGAAGACAGGTGGCCACGTGAGGATTGTCTATGAGCCAAGGGAACCACAGAATGTCTGAGACCACATACAGGGTAGGAGTAGGGAAGACAGGTGGCCACGTGAGGATTGTCTATGAGCCAAGGGAAGCACAGAATGTCTGAGACCACATACAGGGAAGGAGTAGGGAAGACAGATGGCCATGTGAGGAATTAAGCCAAGGAACCACAGAATGTCTGAGACCACATACAGGGAAGGAGTAGGGAAGACAGTGGCCACGTGAGGATCATTTTTGAGCTAAGGAACCACAGAATGCCTGAGACTACATACAGGCAAGGAATCAACACAGCCAAGACCCTGATTTGGACTTCTAGTCTCCTGAATTGTTAGAAAATAAATTTCTGTTCTTCAAAGCCACCCGCTTGTGTTTCTGTCATGGCAAAAACAGGAAACTCTTCTGGAGTTTCTGCTCTAATATGTGGTCCAAAAGGGAGCTGCCATTTTTTGCCTGATCCTCCCAATGACCGGCTCAGGAGAGGGTCCCTGATATAAGTCCTATCAGTACCCAAACCTCATCACCTCAGCCAACTGGCTGGTCAAGAAAGTGGGAATTATGTAAGGCCTGGACCAATGGAGCCTCCTTTTCCCTTAGAAAAAGGAAGAGGGCTCATGCTGGGGACACACAAGCCCCAAGGGGCTTCAAGTGACCATGAAGAAAACAGATCTATCATGGATTGAATTATGTCCCCCCAAAAAAGGTGTATATCAACTTGGCTGGGCCATGATTCCAGGTATTGTTGTGATTTTCCTATATGTTGTAAATCCTGCCTCTATGATGTTAATGAAGGAGGATGGGTGGCAGTTGTGTTAGTAAGGCTGGGCTCAATCTACAAGACTGGATTGTGTTTTGAGGCAATCTCTTAAGATATAAAAGAAAGAAGCCAGCAGAGAGACAGAGGGGCCTCATACCACCAAGAAAGCAGTGTCAGGAGCAGAGAGCATCCTTTGGACCTGGTGTCCCTGTGCCTGAGAAGCTCCTGGACCAGGGGAAGATTGATGACAAGGAATCTTCCTCCAGAGCTGACAGAAAGAAATCCATCCCCTGGAGCTGACACCTGGAATCTACTAAACTGTTAGAGAATAAACTTCTCTTTGTTAAAGCCATCCATTTGTGGTATTTCTGTTATACCAGCATTAGATGATCAAGGCAAGATCTAAGAAAAAGATACCTGTAGGTAGAGAGAAGCAGAGGTGGGGTGCAGAATGACTCTTGACAGCAAACAAGACTTGGCAGCCAGTCCCAGAGGTACTCAAACCTGCCATGCTCCAGAATCTCACTTAGCTACTCGCTTCTCTAATTCCATGAGCTGCCCAGAAGTCTTCCAAACACTCCCTTGTTTTGCTGACTTTGGTTCACATGCTTCCAAAGAAAGTAGGGGTAGGGCTCAGAGGCAGCAGTTCAGCAGAGGTATAAGGTGCCCTGGACCCAAAAGGGTTGACCTTGAGATGCATGTCCAATAAAAATAAAGGCTGACTTTGGGAAGTAACGGGGCTCCTTCTTTAACCACCACTGTGATAGTTTTATGTGTCAACTTGACTAGGTTACAGTTCCCAATGGTTTGGCCAAACGCTTGCCTAGGTGATGTGATGTGATCAGATGTAATATAATATCATCGCCTTCCATAACATTTCATAATGTAATACAATGTCAATCAATTTGTTGAAAAGGCATTTCTTTAGGGTACATTCATTGTCCAGAGTATAAATGGTTATTTTGGCAGAATTCTTTCTCTCTCTTTACTCGCTGTTCTTTCTGCCTGACCTACAGATCTTGGGATGCAAGCCTGCAGTAGTATCCAGATTGTTGCCTAACCTACAAAGTTTGGACTAGCAAGCCCTGCGCCCCACAATTGCAAGAGCATATTCCTTCAAGTAAATGAATAAATCACCTCTCTCCCTTTACAGATGTATATATATATATATCTATATATATGTATATATCTGCTTGCTGAAAGTGAAGAGGGGTTAAAGCATTTACTAATGAAGATCAAAGACCACAGCCTTCAGTATGGATTACACCTCAACATAAAGAAAACAAAAATCCTCACAAATGGACCAATGAGCAACATCATGATAAAGGGAGAGAAGACTGAAATTGTCAAGGATTTCACTTTCCTTAGATCCACAATCAACACCCATGGAAGCAGCAGTCAAGAAATCAAACAACACATTGGGCAAATCTGCTGCAAAAGACCTCTTTAAAGTGTTAAAAAGCAAAGATGTCGCTTTAAGGAATAAAGTGCTCTGACCCAAGTCATGGTGTTTTCAATCATCTCATATGGATGTGAAAGCTGGACAATGAATAAGGAAGACCAAAGAAGAATTGATGCCTTTGAATTATGGTGTCGGCAATGAATAATGAATATACCAGGGACTGACAGAATGAACAAATCTGTCTTGGAAGAAGTACAACCAGAATGTTCATTAGAAACAAGGATGGTGAGACTTTGTCTCACATACTTTGGACATGCTATCAGGTGGGACCAGTCCTGGAGAAAGACATCATGCTTGATAAAGTAGAGGGTCAGAGAAAAAGAAGAAGACCCTTAAAGAGATGGATTGACACAGTGGCCGCAACAGAGGCTGCATAACAACGACCATGAGGATGGCTCAGGACCGGGTAGTATTTCGTTCTGTTGTACATGGGGTCGACATGAGTCAGAGCCAACTTGATGGCACCTAACAACAACAACACCTCTGCTTCTGTTTCTTTGGAGAACCCTAAACCAACCCATCACAGAAAAGATGCTTGTGTATCATTCGCATTCCACTTAACCCACGATCTTTAGTTGAGCATAAATGACCCTTAACTCCATTCTTCCCATCTATAATCCTACCGATATTTTAAGTTTCAGTCGTCTCTAAAAATATTAAGGTGTATATAACTGGCTTTGGAACTACCAACCAAAATGGGCTGACTGATGACAAGGACTTTCCCCAGAGTCGACAGGGAGATGAAGCCTTCCTCTGGAGCTCGCACCCTGAATTCTGACTTCTAGCCTCCTGAACTCTGAGAGAATAAATTTCCATTTATTAAATCCATTGTGGTATTTTTATTATAGCAGCACTAGGTAACTAGACAAAGCAAAGATGTCACCTTGAAGACTAAGGTGTGCCTGACCCAAGCCATGGTATTTTCAATTGCCTCATATGTACATAAAAAGTGGACAATGAATAAGGAAGACTGAAGAAGAATTGACGCCTTTGAATTGTGGTGTTGGTGAAGAATACTGAATATACCATGGACTGCCAAAACAATGAACAAATCTGTCTTGGAGGAGGTACAACCAGAATGCACCCTAAAAAGCAAGGATGGCGAGACTGTGTCTTACATATGTTGGACATGTTGTCAGGAGGGATCAGACCCTGGAGAAGGACATCATGTTTGGTAAAGTACAGGGTCAGAGGAAAGAGGAAGACCCTCAACAAGGGAGACTGACACAGTGGCTGCAACAATGAGCTCAAGCATATGATTTTAAGGATAGCACAGGACCAGGCAGTGTTTCATTCTGTTGTGCATAGTGTCTCTATGAGTTGGAACCGACTCGATGGCACCTAACAACAACAACAGGTAACTAGACAGGAAGGTGGAGATTTCCTTACCAAATTCCAGTATACAAGACACAAAACAAAAAAAACCAAACCCGTTGCCATAGAGTTGATTCCGACCCATAGCGACCCTATAGGACGTAATGGCCTAAAAATATGAAAAAGTTTGTTAAATCATGGATATCCCTAAATGACACATCTCTAAGCATTCAGAACGCACACACCACTTGGTGTCACCATTAAAAACATAGCAGTAGACTAGAGAGACCATGTGACCAGGGGTAACTCTCCTCCTCACAAAAAGAGTAAAGAGAAAACGTGTCAGTGGAGATGGTGATGACATGCTAGAAGGTCAGCATTCGGCTTTCCGTTGGAAGCTCTATGCTGAAATTTTGACTTTTCCTCACAGAAGCAAAGACTTCAGGGCTAAGACACCCAGGTTCCCTGCGAAGGAAATCACTCTACAAACCCAGAAGCATAGTGTCCACCATCCTCATAGTGGGACAATCAGCATTCTCCAATCATCTTACAGGACTCTCGACACACGGGACATGACTACTGGGGTCATGGGAGGCAATTTCAGGTGGTAGAGGTACAGTAACACCAAGTCGATACCCCCATCTCTACTCTTCCAAGTGCATCAAGGAGACAGCCTCAGGCTTGGGCCAGGAGAACTTGAAGGCCTCTCCAACTCTTCCTCCTCTTCCTTTTCAGTAAAGGAGGTAAGCTTCAGGATCACAGCCTTCCATAGACGACAGCATCCAAAATCTAATGACACTGGCTTTGCTTTCATCCTGTTTACCTTTAAGCTTACCTGGTATTTGTTGCAAAGGACACTGCTTCTGAAGTTATAGTACTGATATAAAATTTCTTTCTAAAATAAATTTATTTTGAAAATGTGACTCAGTTTTTTTTTTTTTTTTTTTTAGTGTATGCACAGATGGCAAAAATCATTCAGGTGGACTGAGGTCTGGGAAACACTAAATCACCTAAGGAATCCCTTGTTCTCTGCAAAGCTAACCGTTTACTTCTAGTCCCGGAGAACCGCCCTATACTTTTTATTGATCCAGAGGCAGCACTGCAGTCGCACAAGCATCAGTTTCCTTTTGAAAAGCGCTCTGCGATGGCTGCGGCAAACATCTGATACTCAGCACAACGTCCTCAGGTCAAGCCACAAATGCTGTTACTACCTTTTTTCAGGTGAGAAAACTGCCAACCTGCGAAAGAGAATGTTGTGACCCAGGTTACAGGTGTAGCTGGTCTGGGTCTTCTGATTCTCAGTGCAGAGCCCTTTATCCTACATCTCTCTGCCCAATCATACTAGTTTTTGTTTTTATTCAAGAAAATTCAAACAAGATATGAAGATTATTAAAACTGACCTACAAAAGACCTGAGGTAGAACCCACATAGTTCCTTTCATATTAACACTTATGAGCCTGTATTCTTTCAACCTGCACACGTACACTCACACATGCATGCACACACCGCTGTAAAAGAACGCATGTGTGAACAGTCATGACACATGACAGCTGCAGTCAATGCCACTGGGGATCCTGCCACTCTTCTGCTATCCTAAGAACTTTCTGGTGGACCCTGGGAAATGGCTGCAGGAAAAGAGCGGCACTGGAGGGTCTCAACTTCTCTCAGAGTGGTCTTGGGTTTAGAGAAGAGATATCTACACTCTCTATCAGCTTCAGGAAAAGGGGAACAAATCTCCAGAGAAGAAATTCTTCCCTCATTTTGTTGTTACCAGTCTTCGAGCCAGCCTCAACTTATGGCAACCCCATGCACAACAGGATCAGATCACTGTGATCCACAGGGTTTTCGCTGGCTGATTTTCGGAAGTAGATTGCCAGTCCTTTCTTCTCAGCCTGTCTTGGTGTGGAAGTGCCACTGAAACCTGTCTGACATCATACCAACACGCAAGCCTTCACTGACAGACGGGTGGTGGCGTTTGAGATGCACTGGCCTGGAAGTGAACCTGGGCATCCCACATGGAAAGTGAGAATTCTACTCCCTGCCCTCTTTCCTCATTATAAATTCCACTAGCATCTGTCCTACCTCTTTGTTTCTTGTACCCCAGCTGTGCTTGCCTTCTTTCTATGCATTGAATATGCCAGACTTATTCCAACTTCAAGGCCTTTGGTTTGCTCTTCCTTCTGCCTGGTACAGTTTTACTTACACCAGATCTCTACATAGCTGCCTCCTTGTCATCACCTCAGTCTCAGATCTAGTGTCACCTCCTCAAAACACCCTTCTCTGTTTACCCTACCTAATGCTGTTGCCTCTTTCCCCATCACTGTCTTCCTTAATACATTTTCTCTGTATGACTCATGGCTTTCTGAAATAGTCTCATTTGTTCATTTGCCTACTGTTTATCTCCCAAATTAGCCTGCAACCACCATGAGAGCAAGGACCTAGTGTCTCTACTTCACCACTACTATCTCCACAGCCTGGCACATAGTAGGTGCTCAAGAAAAACCTGCTGAAGGAAAACACACACACATATCAACATACAATATGATTACCATTCTGCCAGAGAAGCACAGAT
Source organism: Loxodonta africana (assembly GCF_030014295.1). NCBI lineage: Eukaryota > Metazoa > Chordata > Mammalia > Proboscidea > Elephantidae > Loxodonta > Loxodonta africana. The sequence continues at coordinate 76,757,573 of NC_087359.1, read as the reverse complement.
GAGAGCAGAAAAACTCTGCCGTACCTTGTCCGTGAGGAATCCATGTCCAGCACCAACTTTGCTAAATGTTTCCTCTGTTTTTGAATATTTGGGATTTCCACCTGTGGTTGTGGGAGATAAGAGTGAAAGACATCATCCAAATGATGATCAAGGTCAATTCTTATAGGACAATTGACAGTCACCCAACATGTTTGCTAGGGGTCTCCCAAACCTTATTTTGATTGAATTCTTGATTACTTTTCCTCAGGTAACCTCTGCTCACTCTTTGTTGGCCATCCGCCAGGCCCTCCATCAACCCAGGCCAGCTCAGAGGTGGCAGTACAAGGGCCAAAGTGTGAATGAAATACATGCAGGGGACATTCCATAAGATCTGATCCCCAGACCTAATTCCCAAAGGAAAGTGGGAATGAAATTAGTATGAATTTTTAAATAAATAAAATTTGTCCAAAGTAGATAATGAGTAAACATTGCCGTAGCTTTTCTCAGCTATGAGAAGTTTCTCCATATTGGTTGTATGGAGATGCTTTATTTATATCTTTGTTTCTGAAAATGACTTCGATGAACATTCCAGCGCAGGATTTTGGTTTTAGGCCCAGCAAAAGTAGGGCAGGTTGTGAGGATTAAAAAGAGAAATTGGCCATAAATCGAACTACTGAGTCATCTTAGGCTGGGGCTTTCATATAAGGAAACACTGTGAGGAAAATCCAATGTTCTATGCAGTGCTTTCTATTCATTCTTCTGTCCAGGGATGAGTAATGTACTGAGTGTAATAATGTTCATGAGGAAGGAAGGGAAGGGCAATGGTCAGCTGGGCACCCTGAGTCACCATCTACCCACAAGGCAAAGCTAGAGAAGCCCATGGGTTTCTTGTACAAATGGGCCAAGTGAGTCTCAGCACCCAAGTCAGACCTGCTCTTTGGGTTTGCCCAAGCTTTGGCCGGAGCCCCCAGACCACCTTTCTGAAGAACAGAGGGCCTCTCATGAACGGTCTAGGCTAGGAGATGACCTGTAACATAATGAGCTCTGAGAAGTCTAGAGCTGGTCTATGTCAAAGGATCATATTTAGGATTTCCCCCTTGAATGACAGGCAAGTGCATGTTGCTGTGATGCTGGAAGCTATGCCACTGCTATGTCAAATACCAACAGCGTCACCCATGGTGGACAGATTTCGGTGGAGCTTCCAGACTGAAAAAGACTAGGAAGAAGGACCTGGTGAGCTACTTCTGAAAAAACTGGCCAGTGAAAACCTTATGAATAGCAGCGGAACACTGTCAGATACAGCGCTGGATGTGAGCCCCTCAGGTTGGAAGACACTCAAAATACAACGGAGGAAGAGCTGGCTCCTCAAAGTAGAGTGGACCTTAATGACGTGCATGGAGTCAAACTTTTGGGAGCTTCATTTCATGATGTGGCACATCTCAAAATAAGAAGAAATGGCTGAAACATCCATTAGTAGTTAGAACATGTAATGTACGAAGTATGAATCTAGGAAAACTGGAGGTTGTCAAAAATGAAACAGAACACTTGAAGATCAGTGTCCTAGGCATCAGTGAGCTGAAACAGACGGATACTTCCCAATACGAATTGAATAATCATATGGTCCACTACGCCAGGAATGACAAATGGAAGAGGAACGGTATCACATTCATTTTCAAAAAGAACATTTCAAGATCCATCCCGAAGTACAATGCCGTCAGTGTGCAGTGGGATGGATCGCTTTTACAAGGCATTTCTCACCATGATCTTGTAACTCCCACCCAAGTGCTTGGGTGGGACTATGCAAATAAGCTAATTGTGGCCCACAAGGGATTGGTCAGTTTTGCCACCCTGCTAGGCTTAAAATGAGCCATCCCACAGGCAGGAGGAGAGGATCTCACCGCCATCAAGGAAGAGGAGCCAAGAGTGAAGTGCGAGTTTTGGACATGGGATCCCTGCACTGAGAAGCTCCTGGAACCAGGAGACCGAGAGAGAGAAAGAGAAAGAGACAGAGAGAGACAGACAGAAACAGAGACAGAGAGACACAGAGACAGAGAGAGCTGTAACATCAAATGGTAAGAAGCAGAGGCAGAGAAATGGCGGCAGCAGAGCTAGGAGACCAGCAAGGGACAACCCAGCCCACGGAGTGAGAAGGCTGAGTGCCTTTGGGCTAAGGCTTAGTAGTGGGGTGAGGTGCCTCTGGGCACTTATCGCAGAGCTAAAGGGGCTTTGTAACACTTGCCTGAGCGAGGCAGAGGGGCTGGAGAGAGCCATGCCTGTAGGCACGACTGAGAAAAGGCTGTCCTGATTGAAGAACTGTATCCTAGGTTTTTCTAAACCCGAATTGTAACCTATACTTCCCTAATAAACCCCATAACCATGAGTATTGTCTGTGAGTTCTGTAGGGCCATTTCAATGAATTGTCAAACTCAGCAGAGAAGTAGAGAGTGCTGTGGGAAGGACATTTTGTGTCAGAAATGGTAAAGATGGCAGAGATGAGGCATGTCTGACCTCTGCCTCATAGGAATCAGCCTTGGGCTGTCAGTGTTGATTCTCCTTCCCCCTTGTGAAGTTACAGGAGGTCAGACGCCTCCACCACTCCATTTTTACACAGTGATAGGATAATAACCAAATGTCTACAAGGAAGATCAGTTAATACGACCTTTACTCAAGTTTACACATCGACCCACTAATGTCAAAGATGAAGAAATTGAAGATTTTTACCAACTTCCGCAGTCTGAAATTGATCAAACGTACCACCAAGATGCATTGATAATTATTGGAGATTGGAATGCAAAAGTTGGAAGCAAAGCAAGATCAGTAGTTGGAAAGCATGGCCTTGGCGGTAGAAATGACATCAGAGATCGCATGATAGAATTTGCAAGACCAACAACCTATTAATTGGAAATACTTTTCTCAACAACATAATCGGCAACTATACACGTGGACATCACCAGATGGAATGACTATATGGGAATAAAATCAACTACATCTGTGCAAAGATATGATACAGAAGCTCAATATCATCAGACAAAACAAGGCCAGGGGTCACCTGGGGGACAGATCATCAACTGCTCATATGCAAGTTCAAGGTGAAGCTGAAGAAAATTAAAACAAGTCCACTAGAGCCAAAGTACAACCCTGAGTACATCCCACCTGAATTTTGAGACCATCTCAAGAATGGATCAGACACACTGAACACTAATGACTGAAGACCAGACAAGCTGTGGGATAACATCAAGGGCATCATACATGAAGAAAGCAAAAGGTAATTAAAAAGACAGGAAAGAAAGAAAAGACCAAAGTGAGTGTCAGAAGATACTGAAACTTGCTCTTGAATGTAGAGTAGCTGAAGTGAAGAGAAGAAATGATAACATAAAAGAACTGAACAGAAAATTTCAAAGGGCAGCTCGAGAAGCCAATGTAAAATATTACAATGACATGTGCAAAGACCTGGAGTTAAGAGAAACGAAAGAGAAGAACGTGCTCAGAATTTCTTAAACTGAAAGAAGTGAAGAAAAAATTCAAACCTAGAGTAGCAATACTGAAGGATTCTATGCGCAAAATACTGAACAACACAGGAAACATCAGAAGATGGAAGGAATACACGGACTCATTATACCAAGAAGAATTGGCCAACGTTCAACCACTTCAGGAGGTAGCATATGATCAAAAACCAATGGTACTGAAAAAAGAAGTCTAAGCTGCACTGGAGACTTGGTGAAAAACAGGGCTCCAGGAACTGATGGAATACCAATTGAGGGGTTTTAACAAATGGATGCAATGCTGGAAGGCTTCACCAGTGTATGCCAAGAAATCTGGAAGACAGCTACCTGGCCAACCGACTGAAAGAGATCCATATACATGCCCATTCCAAAGAAAGGTGATCCAATCGAACGTGGAAATTAGCAAACAATGTCAATACCACACACAAGAAAAATTTTACTAAAGAGAATTTGAAAATGTTTGCAGCAGTACATCGACAGGGAATTGCCAGAAATTCAAGGCAAATTTAGAAGACGATGTGGAATGAGGGATATCATTGCTGACATCAGATGGCTCTTGGATGAAAGCAGAGAATACCAGAAAGATGTTTACCTGTGTTTTATTGGGTATGTAAAGCATTCAATGGTGTGGGTCATAACAAATTATGGATAACATTGCAAAGAATGGGAATTCCAGAACACTTAACTGTGCTCATGTGGAACGTACACATGGACTAAAAAGGCAGTCATTCGAACAAAGCAAGGGGATGCTGAGTGGTTTAAAATCAGGAAAGGTGTGCATCAGAGTTGTATCCTTTCACCATAGTTGTTCAATCTGTATGGTGAGCAAAGTAATCCGAGAAGCTGAACTATATGAAGAATGGGGCATCAGGATTGGAGGAAGACTTCCTAGCTACCTGTTATAGGCAGATGACATAACCTTGCTTACTGAAAGTGAAGAAGACTTGAAGCACTTACTGATGAAGATCAAAGACAACAACCTTCGGTGTGGATTACATCTCAGCATAAAACAAAAATCCTCACAACTGGACCAATAAGTAACATCATGATAAATGGAGAAAATATTGAAGTTGTCAAGAATTTCATTTGACTTGGATCCACAATCTACGCCCATGGAAGCAGCAATCAAGAAATCTGACAACGTATTGCACTGGGCAAATCTGCTGCAAAAGACTTCTTTAAAGCGTTAAAAAGCAAAGATGTCACTCTAAGGACTTAAGGTGCACCTGATCCAAGCCATGATATTTTCAATTGCCTCATATGCATGTGAAAGCTGGACAGTGAATAAGGAAGACCAAAGAAGAACTGATACTTTTGAACTATGGTTCTGGCAAATAATGTCGAATATACCATGGACTGCCAGAACAGCAAACCAATCTATCTTGGAAGAAGTACAACCAGAATGCCCCTTAGAGGCGAGGAGGGTGAGACTTTGTCTCACATACTTTGGACATGTTATGAGGAGGGACCAGTCCCAAGAGAAGGACATCATGTTTAGCAGAGGGTCTGCCGAAAAAGAGAAAGACCCTCAATGAGATGGATTGACACAGTGGCTGCAACGATGGGCTCAAACACAGCAATGACTGTGAGGATGGTGCATGTCTCACTCTGTTGTACACAGGGTCACTATGAGTCAGAACCAACGCATTGGCACCTACAACAGCAACCCTACTGAATACTTTTTACCAGTTACTGTCAAATCGACTCTGACTCACAACGATTCATGTGTGTCTGAGCAGAACTGTGCTCCACAGGGTTTTCAATGACTGAGTTTTCAGAAATATACGGCCTGGTCTTTCTTCCAAGGTGCCTCTGGGTGGTCTCCAATCTCCAACCTTTTGATTAGCAACCGAGCATGTTAATCATTTGCACCACCCAGGGACTTGAATATTTTTAAGCACTTATAAATATTTATCCATACATCCGTCCCACCAACAGCACCAGCGGATGTGGAACTGCTGGGGTAGTACGAGAAGAAACCAGAGATGGTTTGGGGCAATGCCTTCTAATATGGTAGCCCCTACTCACATGTGGCTATGTAACTTTAAATCTCAAGTGATGAAAATTAAATAACATTTAATTAAAATAAAAAATTTAGTTTCTCAGTTGCTCGACATACACATGTGGCTATTGGTTACCCAACTGTGTTGATAAAGAACATTTCTATCACCGCGGACGTTCTACTGGAAAGTGCTGGCTGGTCAGATTTTACACGACCAACACACCAGGGTTTAGGGCAAACAAACTCTCCAAACATTTCCTTTCTCATTTCACAAAATTTCACTTGGTTGAGGCTAGCAAAATTGTCACATAGACATTCAGCTTATTTTTTTTTTTTAATTGTTTTACTTTGTGTCCTTTAAAGTCCAAAAAGAACAGGGCTTTATAAGCATAAACCTTAAGAGGCTTTACAGAATCTACTGGGCACAGGAGACTGGGGACATTTTCATTTCACAGAAGACTGGAAACTGGTGAATGGCTGGGCTGGTGACTACAGTCAAGACCCTAACTCGCTGTAATGCCAGCAGAGGAGAAGAATGTGGGTGGGAGAAGAGGATGGCAGGCAGCTGAAAGGGCCACCATATTTGGGAATCTTGGCCAGGTGGTGAGATGATTCTCCAATCATCGTATGCGACTCCTAAAATGTGGGACTCGAATGATGGGGCTATGGGAGGCAATTTGAGGTGGTACAGGTACAGTAACACCAAGTCAATACCCCCTCATCAATCCACTCTCTATTCCCCCCAAAACATTAAGGAGACAGCCTCAGGCTTAGGCCAGAATAACATTAACACCTCTCCAATTCCTCCTCCTCTTCCTTTTTAACAAAGGAAGACAGGCTTCAGGACCACAGCCTTCCACTGGCAACAGGATCCAAAATCTAATAACACTGGCTTTGCTTTCATCCCGTTTACCTTTATGCTTACCTGGTATTTGTAGCAAAGGACCCTGCTTCTTCAGTTTACGGTAGTTTAACAAATTTCTTTTTAAAATAAATACATTTGAAAATGTGACTACATCAATATTAATCATTGATGAAAAACAGTGTCAGGGAGTAGGGTGAGGGCTGGAAACAGTAATAATGCTGCAGGATGAGTAACTTTCCTGCTCACTAACATTTTTTTAATGCTTATTTTCGTTCCTGCTCGTACCTCAGCCAGCAAAAACAGGGGCTCAATCACATCTCTCTCTATTTGCAGTTCGAAATGTATCAGCTCTTGTGCCAGCTTGTCCTCGGTCTCTCCACAGAGTTTCAGCATCTTCCTGCAACAGAAAAAAAAAAGCACACACTAAATATCCTAGAATTTCACCTGCTTCGTACTCTTGTCACCTCCTGGCTCAGTAGACTTTCTTGAGGCGGAGCTAATATGTTGGTTGGTTTCCGTGACATCCCACCGACCAACTTGCTCCACCTGCTTCATCTCTGAGATTATCGATTTTTCATTTGATGCTGAGAGTCTACTGTATACCTGGAGTGAAAGGGCACACGTGGGAAAACAGAAGAGAAATCTGGGAGCAGCAGCAGACTGGCAGATACCAAACCCACAGGACTCAAAGGAGCCAGATGCTACTATCTCCCCTGAGGGGATGGAAGAAACAAGCGAAAACGGATCCACTAACAAATTAGTATCTTCAAACACATACCAAACACTCAATTTCAGCAGGTTCTAATAGAAAGAAAACTCTTCTATCTAAGTCATCAAAACCTATTAGTACTGGGTGTGGCACTGGGTGGACTGACAGTTATCCAATGGAAAAAGCATTCCAAAATGAAGGAGTGAATAACAGGAAACCTGAATGAGAAGAAGGTTATGCCATGTTCCTAGATGAGGGGATACCATATTTAAAGGTGTTAACTCCCCTTAAATGGCATACAGTTCGTCCTCACTTTTCACAACACCATGTTAAATGAAACTCATGTAAAAACCTTTTCCAAGTCAATAAAAGGTTGAGCAGTGAGATCAGAAAAGTCTCTGCCACTTTTCTCATCTTTATCTCAAGACACTGATCCATCCTTGATGTGAATGAGTTTCATATTCTTGAACTAGTCTCTTCCAGAATAATTATTATTCTGAAGTTAGTATGTACCTTTCCTGTCCATATTTCTGCACTTTTACTGCATATGTATATGTTTTACATGTAATATGTAATATTGCTGCTTTGCCTCATTAAAAAGAAAGCTTACATCAACGGTTTAACATTCAATGTATCCTACTACTTGCACTTAATTCATCGTATGTTTTGGGCTTATCCATCTTGATACATGCAGAACGATTCCATTTTTCTACATAAAATTACATTCTATGAATATACCACTATTTATTAAGCTCTTCCACATTCAACAGGTTGTGTGTGTGTGTGTGTATGTGTGGTGAAAATATACACACCAGAACATCTGCCAATACCACAATCTCTACATTTATAACGCAATGACGCTGATCACTTCTTCATGTTGTACAGCCATTATTGCTGTCCTCTTCCAAGTATTCCACCACCGTTAACATAAAGCTCAATGCCCCTCAAAACGTTCCCTGGCCCCCTCCATCCTACCCCTGGTTACCATTAATGATCTTTGGTTTCTACATATTTGCTTCTGTCACATAAGTGAGATCATACAGTCTTTGTCCTTTTGTGGCTGACTTATTTCACTCAGCATGATGTTTTTAAGGTTCACCCATGTTGTGGCATGTATTAGGACTTCGTTTCTCTTTATTGCTCAGAGGTATTCCACTGCATGTATGTACCACGTTTTATTCATCCATTCATCTGTTGCTGGACATTTCGGTTCATTCCATCTTTTGGCTACTGTGAAAAGTGCTGCCACCAACACTGGGGTACAGGTTTCTGTTTGTGTTCCTGCTTTCAGGCCTTCTGGGTGTATACCTAGGATTGGGACTGAAATTAATAGTGTTTGCTATCACATGTAGTGCTGCAGCGAATACGCTTCTGCAGTCTCTTTCTGCATGTGCGAGCACGTGCGAGCGTTTTTCTGTGTGAAGGAGAGAGGTTCTTAAAATCTGGCAGACGTGGCCAATGGCTCTGCAAAGTGACTGTAGTGACTGACCCTCTCAACCAGGGTGTATGGGAGTTCCCATTACTCTCCACCTCTGCCAACCTGTGGAATCAGTAGGCTATGTAATTTCTGCAAAACTGGTGGATATAAATATTATCACATTCTGGTTTTAAGCTCCATTTCCTCAACTACTGGTGAAACGGTATCTTTTCATGTTTTGGGCCCCTCAGGATTACTCTTCCATGAAGTTCCTGCCATTCATATTCTTTGGCTACTTTCTGTGGGATCTCGTTATTTGAATTCATTTGTAGCAGTTGTTCATATGCCTACACATACCTGTATGAATATATAATGGATTCTAATTCTTTTCCATTGTTGTTGCAAATATCAATTCTCAGGTGTGGTTTATCTTTGGACGTTTTTTAAATCTGATTCTTCTGGTACTTATCTCCATTATTTCTAATGCTCTTCTTCCTTTATTAATTTTAAGCATTATCTACTGTCAACTATAGAAACTGCAAATGGAGCTACTGTTACATTTCCCCTCCCTTCTTCATTTATTTATATTAAAAATTTTTTTTTTTTTATATCACTAGATATTCAGTATTTACACTACATTATGACTCTATACACTATTCAAAGCTAAGCCTGGTAGTAACTATGATTACTGTTCTTTCCTGTGCATTATTTGTTCCCCCGGAGTTAAAAATTATCTTGTTATGGTTTGCCTGTTAAGCTTTCTATGTACACAAGTGAACCCAAAACTCTCTGCTACGTTTCTAATCTTTCTTTCAAGACACTAAACTATCCTTGATGTGAATGAATTTCATATTCTTCAGTTACTCTCCCAGACCTGTGGCAATCTGGGTTCACATTACCTTCTATCTCTCAGGCACAGCTATCCTTCTGGAATCTTCCTTTACCATTCTCTGGGACTCTCTCGGCCTCTGCCCTGTGCTGAATCTCCTGTTTACTGCATCCTGTGTCTACATGTTTCTTGATTACCTTCCCATTATGGAACTCATCTTGCTGAGAAAGAGTTTGTGGGAAGTCAAATTTTTGAGATCCTGCATGTTGGAACATTCTCTTTTACCCTCACATTGACTGATAGTTAGGCAGGATATTGAAAGGTACAGTGGACATCATTTTCCTCCAGAATTTTGAAGGGATTGTCCGATAATTTTCTAGCAGCCGGTAAGTCTAGAAGTATTCTGATTTCTGATCCTTGGTATGTTAAAATTCTTTCACTAGAAGGTCATCAGTATTCACGATAGTGAGCTGTGGCGTAAGTTTATTTTCTTCCATTGTATTATGTGCTCAATAAGTCCTTTCAATATAAACTCATGTCCTTCAGTTCCAGAAAATTCTCTTGGATTTATTATTTCCTCCTCTACTTTTTTTCCTTTTAATTGTGCTTTAAGTGAAAGTTTACAAACCAAGTCAGTCTCTTATACAAAAATTTATATACATCTTGCTATGTACTCCTAGTTGCTCTCTCCGTAATGAGACAGCACATTCCTTCTTGCCACCCTGTATTTCCATGTCCATTCAGCCCGCATCTGTTCCCCTCGCCCTTCACATCTCCCCTCCAGGCAGAAGCTGCACACATAGTCTCATGTGTCTACTTGATCCAAGAATTCCACTCACCAATATCACTTTCTCTCCAATAGTCCAGTCCAATCCCTGTCTGAAGACTTGGCTTTGGGAATGGTTCCCGTGTTGGGCTAACAAAAGGTCTGGGGACCATGACCTCTAAGGTCCTTCTAGTCTCAGTCACACCATTATGTCTGATCTTTTTACAAGAATTTGAAGTCTGCATCCCACTACTCTCCTACTCCCTCAGGGGTCCTCTGATGTGATCCCTGAAAGAGAAGTCATTGGTTGCACCTGGGCACCATCTAGTTCTTCTGGTCTCAGGCTGATGTACTCTCTGGTTTATGTAGCCCTTTCTATCCTTTGGGCTCATAATTACCTTGTGTCTTTGGTGTTCTTCATTCTCCTTTCCTCTAGGTGGGTTGAGACCAATTGATGCATCGTAGATGGCCGATTGCTAGTGTTTAAGACCCCTGACGCCACTCTCCAAAGAGGGATACAGAATGTTTTCTGAATAGACTTTATGAAGCCAACTCACTTAGATGTCCCTTGAAACCATAGTCCCCGATCCCCCGCCCCTGCTACGCTGGCCTTCAAAGTGTTCCGTTTATCTAGGAAACTTCTTTGCTTTTGGTTTAGTCTAGTTGTGCTGACCTCTCCTGTATTGTGTTTTCTCTTTCCCTTCACCTAAAATAGTTCTTATCTACTATCTGATTAGTGAAAACCCCCTCCCTGCTCTTACAACCATCAAACAATATTTTCTTCTCTGTTTAAACTATTTCTCGAGTTCTTATAATAGTGGTCTCATATAATATTTATCTTTTTGCACCTGACTGATTTCACTCAGCATAATGCTTCCAGGTTCATCCACATTATAAAAGGTTTCACGGATTCATCAGTGCTCTTTATTGATGCGTAGTATTCCATCGTGTGAATATACCATAATTCATTTACCCATCCATCCCCTGATGGGCACCTTGGTTGCTTCCATCTTTTTGCTATTCTAAACAGTACCACAATGAACATGGGTATGCATATACCTGTTCATGTGAAGGTTCTTCTTTCTCTAGGATATATTCCAAGGACTGGGATTGCTGAATCGTATAGGACTTCTATTGCTAGCTTTTTAAGGAAGCGCCAAATCGATTTCCAAAGTGGTTGTAACATTTTACATTCCCACCAGCAGTGTATAAGTGTTCCAATCTCTCCACAGCCTCTCCAACATTTATTATTTTGTGTGTTTTTTGGATTAATGCCAATCTTGTTGAAATGAGATGGAATCTCATTGTAGTTTTGATTTGCATACGATCCTGAGAATTTCCTCATGTATCTGTTAGCTACCTGAATGTCTTTAGTGAAGTGTCTGTTCGTATCTTTTGTCCATTTTTAAATTGTTCTTTTCGTTCTTTTGTAAATTTGTTCTTTTGTAGATGAGTTTTTACAGTATCTTGTAGATTTTAGAAATCAGACACTGATCAGAAATGTCATAGCTAAAAATTTTTTTCCCAGTCTGTAGGTAATCTTTTTACTCTTTTGGTGAAGTCTTTGGATGAGCATAGGTGTTTGATTTTTAGGAGCTACCAGCTATATAATTTCTCCTCTACATTGTTAGTAATGTTTCATATACTGCTTATGCCATGTATTAGGGCTCCTAGTGTTATCCCTATTTTTTCTTCCATGACCTTTATCGTTTTAGATTTTATATTTAGGTCTTTGATCCATTTTGAGTTTGTTTTTCTGCATGGTGTGAGGTATGGGTCTTGTTTCATTTTTTTGCAGATGGATATCCAGTTATGCCAGTACCATTTGTTAAACAGACTGTCTTTTCCCCATTTAATTGACTTTGGACCTTTGTCAAATATCAGCTGCTAATATGTGGATGGATTTATGTCTACATTCTCAATTCTGTTCCATTGGTCTATGTATCTGTTGTACCAGGACCAGGCTGTTTTGACTACTGTGGCGGTATAAGAGGTTCTAAAATCAGGTAGAGTGAGGCCTCCCACTTTGTTCTTCTTTTTCAGTAATGCTTTACTTATATGGGGCCTCTTTCCCTTCCATATGAAGTTGGTAATCTGCTTCTCCATCTCATTAAAAAATGTCATTGGAATTTGGACTGGAATTCCGTTGTATCTATGGATGACTTCTGGTAGAATAGACATTTTTATAATGTTAAGTCTTCCTTTCCATGAACAAGGTATGTTTTTCCACTTACATAGGTTTCTTTTGGTTTCTTGCAGTAGTGTCTTGTAGTTTTCTTTGTGTAGGTCTTTTACATCTCTGGTAAGATTTATTCCTAAGTATTTTACCTTCTTGGGGGCTACTGTAAATAGTACTAATTTGGTGTTTTCCTCTTCATGTTCTTTTTGTTGGTGTAGAGGAATCCAACTGATTTTTGTATGTTTATCTTGTATCCCAATTCTCTGTTGAACTTTCTATTGTTTCAGTAGTTTTCTGGAGGATTCCTTAGGATTTTCTGTGTATAAGATCATGTCATCTGCAAATAGAGATATTTTTACTTCTTCCTTGCCAAACTGGATCCCCTTTATTTCTTTGTCTAGCCTAATTGCTCTGGCTAGGATTTCCAGCACAATGTTGAATAAGAGTGGTGATAAAGGCCATCTTTGTCTGGTTCCCAAACTCAAGGGGAATGCTTTCAGACTCTCTCCATTTACGATGATGTTGGCTATTGGCTTTGTATAAATGCCCTTTATTATGTTGAGGAATTTTCCTTCCATTCCTATTTTGCTGAGAGTTTTTATCAAGAATGGGTGTTGAACTTTGTCAAATGCCTTTTCTGCACCAATTGATAAGATAATGTGGTTCTTGTCTTTTGTTTTATTTATGTGATGGATTACAATAATATTTTTTCTAATGCTGAACCATCCCTGCATACCTGGTATGAATCCAACTTGGTCATGGTGAAAATTTTTTTTTTATATGATATTTTTTTGAATTTTATTGGTTAGAATTTTGTTGAGGATTTTTGAATCTAAGTTCATGAGGGATATAGGTCTGTAATTTTCTTTTTCTGTGGTGTTTTTACCTGGTTTTGGTATTAGGGATATGCTACCTTCATACAATGAGTTTGGTAGTATTCTGTCCTTTTCTATGCTCTGAAATACCTTTAGTAGTAGTGGTGTTAACTCTTCTCTGAAAGTTTGGTAGAACTCTGCAGTGAACTCATTGGGCCAGGGCCTTTTTTTGTTGAGAGTTTTTAAATTACCTTTTCAATCTTTTCTTTTGTTATGAGTTTATTTAGTTCTACCTCTGTGTCAGTTTAGGTATGTAGTGTTTCTAGAAATTCATCCATTTCTTCTAGGTTTTCAAATTTGTTAGAGTACAATTTTTCGTAGTAATCTGATATGATTCTTTCAATTTCAGTTGGGTCTGTTGTAATATCACCCATCTCATTTCTTCTTCAGGTTCTTTGATTCCTCAGCTGTTTTTCTTTTGTCAGTTTGGCCAACGGTTTAACAATTTTCTTAATTTTTTCAAAGAACCAGCTTTTGGTCTTGTTAATGCTTTCAATTGTTTTTCTGTTTTCTATTTCATTAAATTCTGCTCTAATTTCTATTATGTGCTTTCTTCTGGTGCCTGAGGGTTTCTTTTGTTGCTCTCTTTCTATTTGTTCAAGTTGTAGGGATAATTCTTTGATTTTGGCCCTTTCTTCTTTTTGGATATGTGCATTTATTGATACAAATTGACCTCTGAGCACTGCTTTAGCTGCGTCTCAAAGGTTTTGATAGGAAGTGTTTTCATTCTCATTGGATTCTCTGAATTTCTTTATTCCATCCTTGATGTCTTCTATAAACCAGTCATTCTTGAGCAGGGTATTGCTCAGTTTCCAAGTGTTTGATTTCTTTTACCTGCTTTTTCTGTTACTGATTTATACTTTTATGGCCTTATGGTCAGAGAAGATGCTTTGTAACATTTTCATGTTTTGGATTCTGTTAAGGCTTGCTTTATGACCTAATATGTGGTCTATTCTAGAAGATGCTCCATGTGCGCTGGAAAAAAAAGAATACTTGGCTGCTGTTGGGTGGAGTTTCTGTATATGTCTATGAGGTCAAGTTCTTTGATTTTGGCATTTAGACCTTCCGTGTCTTTTTTGAGCTTCTTTCTGGATGTTCTGTCCTTCACCGAAAGTGGTGTGTTGAAGTCTCCTACTATAATTGTGGCGCTGTCTATCTCACGTTTCAATGATGGATAGAGTTTGTTTTCTGTATCTTGCAGCCCTGTCACTGGGTGAATAAATATTTAATATGGTTATATACTCCTGGTGTATTTCCCTTTAATCATTATATAGTGTCCTTTATCCTTTCTGATGGATTTAATTTTAAAGTCTACTTTGTCAGAAATTAATATTGCCACTCCTCCTTTTTTTTGATTGCTGTTTCCTTGATATATTTTTTTCTATCCTTTGAGTTTTAGTTTGTTTGTCTCTGTGTGTCTCTTGTAGGCAGCATATAGACGAATTGTGTTTTTTTTATCCATTCTGCCACTCTCTGTCTCTTCACTGGTGCATTTAGTCCATTTACATTCAGCATAATTATGTATAGGTATGAATTTACTGCCATCATTATGATGTCTTTTTTTCTGTGTTGTTGACAGTTTCTTTTTCCCACTTGATTTTTTGTGCTGAGTAGTTATCCGTATATATTGTTATTTTCCTCTTCTTTGTTGTAGTTGATTTTGTTTCTGCTCAGTCTCTAATTTTTTTCTTGTATTTTATTTTGACAAGTAGGATTGTTAATCTCCTTTGTGGTTATATTAATATTTACCCCTATTTTTCTAAGTTTAAACCTAACTTTTCTTTGTGTCGCCTTATCTTCTTCTCCATATGAAAGATCTATGACTACATTTCACAGTCCCTCTTTACTGTTTTAATGTTGTCTTCTTTCACATTCACATAATGACATCGCTGTTTCTGTTTTGAGCGTTTTTTATATTGATTTATTTTTGTGATTTCCCTGTCTGGGTTGACATCTGATTGTTCTGTCCAGTGTTCTAATCTTGAGTTGATATCTGATATTTTTGATTTTCTAACCAGAGAACTCCCTTTAGTATTTCTTGTAGTTTTAGTTTGGTTTTTACAAATTCCCTAAACTTCTGTTTATCTGGAAATGTCCTAATTTTACCATCATATTTGAGAGACAGTTTTGCTGGATACGTGATTTCTTGGCTGGCAATTTCTTTCCATCAATGCTTTATATAAGTGATTCCACTGCCTTCTTGCCTGCATGGTTTCTGCTGAGTAGTCTGACCTTATTCTTATCGACTGTTCTCTGTAGGTGACTTTTAGTTTATCCCTGGCTGCTCTTAAAATTCTCTCTTTATCTTTGGTTTTGGCAAGTTTGATTATAATATGTCTTGGTGACTTTAAGATCTACCTTATGTGGAGTTCGATGAGCATCTTGGATAGATACCTTCTCATCTTTCACAATAACCAACCCAACCCATTGCTGTCAAGTCGATTCCAACTCATAGCGATCCTACAGGACAGAGTAGAACTGCCCCATAGAGTTTCCAAGGAGCGCCCGGTAGATCTGAACTGCTGACCTTTAGGTTAGCAGCCATAGCACTTAACCACTACGTCACCAGGGTTTCCTCTTTCACATTCGCAGGGAAGTTTTCTGCCAACAAATCTTCAACAATTCCCTCTATATTTTCTGTTATCCCTCCCTGTTCTGGAACTCCAATCATTCGTAAGTTATTTCTCTTGATAGAGTCCCACATGATTCTTAGGGTTTCTTCATGTTTTTGAATTCTTTTATCTGATTTTTCTTCATATATATTGGTGTCAAGTGCTTTATCTTCAGTCTCACCAATTCTGCCTTCCACTTGCCCAATTCTGCTCCTCTGACTTTCTACTGAGTTGTCTAATTCTATAACTTTACTGATAATCCTCTGCATTTGATTGCTGTCTCTCTATGGATTCTTCCAGCTTATTAAATTTTTCATTATGTTCTCGAATAACCTTTTTAATTTCTTCAACTGCTTTATCTGTGTGTTCCTTGGCTTGTTCTGTGTATTGCCTGAGTTCCTTCCTGATTTCTTGAAGAGTTTTGTATATTAATCTTTTTTAATCCCATATCCAGTAGTTCCAGAATAGCACCTTCATCTAGAAGTTCCCTTGATTCTTTGTTTTGAGAGGTTGTTGAAGTGATCATGGTTTGCTTCATTATATGATTTTATACTGACTGTTATTTCCAAGCCATCTATAAGTTACTGTATTAGTTTATTTTATGTTTGCTTACTATAATATCTAGCTTCTTGCTTTGTTCTGTTTTGATATGCCCTAATAGGTTGACTGAGTGAGCTAGCTTGATTATTTTCTCCTTTGAGGTTCTAACATCCTGTCACCAGATGGCTAGAGCTGTTACCAGGTATATGAACCTAGGAGTCCATTCACTTTTCTTGTATGGATTCAGCTTAGGCGTCCAGGTAGTTGGTCATCAAGTGTGTGGTACAGGCTCTGTCATACAGTCTTAGAGGGGGAGGGTGATTGGTGTAGGTACCGGTATTCTGGTTGCAGCAGGGGTCATGCTCTGAACAAGGCAGGGGGCCGACAACCGTGCCCTGAGTGTGAGGAAAGCGTGTCCCTGTTCTCTAGAGCATGGGTGGGTGGGTTCTGTAGGCAAGCTTTGGGCACCCAATCCTTTTGGTTGTAAGGACTGGGAGGTACCAGTTATCCCTTGGACCCCTGTTGCGGGTGGCTGAAAGACTTGAGTGGAGCCACCAGTCCTTAGGCCCCTGATGTGGGTAGGTGAGGACCCTGTTTAACAGGCAAAGCAGTGTCAAACATCAAACACCCACCTCTCCACCGTACAGGTGAAACAGTTGCAGTCTGTCAACAAGGGCCTATTCTCCAGAAATAGGCCCACACAGGTCCATGCAGGTGGGAAATGTATTCCAAGTCCACGGATCACTTGTGCCTGGGCAGGAGCCACTTCTGTCCTGAGCTCCCCAGGTTAGTGGAGCTGACAGATTATCTTTTCCCCACTTGTGAATTTATTCCTTCTCCAAGGCCAGAAGAATGGCTCAG
The DNA here is from genome assembly GCF_030014295.1 of Loxodonta africana. NCBI lineage: Eukaryota > Metazoa > Chordata > Mammalia > Proboscidea > Elephantidae > Loxodonta > Loxodonta africana. Next base: position 76,740,436 of record NC_087359.1, on the reverse strand, counting down.
AGTACACAACGGGACCTATTTCAGGCCCAGGGAAATCAACAGCCACTGAAACCAGCTTGAGGGCTGGGGGTGCAGTAAAATATATGCAAGTACTTAGCTTTTGCCAAGAGCACCATTCTTCTCTGGTTCCAGAGATGTGAGTAGGCTGTGTGGCTGACTGTTTCTCCCTTAGGAAACTGTGGCCATACGCTACTACCAGCCCACTGCAGCCTGAGGGTTCCAGGCAATTTTGGTCTGGAACTCCTCTCTGTTTCTGAACCATCTCTCCCTCCCCTTGCTGTTTGGTCCTTTTTCTAACTTTGCCTTTGACGTTCAGGGCTTCTAGCTTGTCATAAATGTAATAGTTTCACTTGTTTTTTTAGGTTCACTGGAAGCATCTGACTACTCTGCCATCTTAGCCCCACCCTTCTCTACTTTTCTAATAACTTCTGCTGTTCAAGCACAGGACTTCCTGGATTGGCTCTTTAATTTTCTAACTTTTCTATTTTCCATCTCTTTGCCTTTTTGGTATCTTTTCTGGATAAGTTCTTCAACTTTATGTTTCAGACTACTGAGATTTTCATATCTGCTGTCATACTTTTATTTCTATGAGCTTGTTTTAAACTCTGAATGTTTCTTTCCTACAAATATTTCTTATTAACATCATGTTCTTACTTCACGGATACATTATCTTCTCTTATCTCTTGAAAACATAAGTGGGACTTTTTTGAAATTCTCTCCTCCCCCACACAATTTCTATTTCTTTCAAAGTTGAATTGTTCCAGATTGCTTTGGTCTTTATGTTTCATGTCAGAGCCTTTCCTCAGTTGTCTGGTGATCTTTTGTGTGTGTCTGTATTTAAGAGCAAAGATCAAAAAGCTCACTGTTTGTGTGTGAAGCTCATCAGCTATGAGTTTCTTTGTAGGATCATTTGGCTAAGCCATTCACTGGAGAACTGTGCTCACTCCAATGTCTTTGGATTTTTAGGTCATTCTTGTGCAGGTTGGACTTCCCAGAGATAGCTCTTCTGAGTTCCTTCCTAGAGGGTAAAAACTTGGGTGGCATGAGTGGGGAAGAAGGCTGAGGAGCCTCAGCATCCTGTATTAAGTCGCTCATCTTCTACTTCACTGATTGGTACCCTTGCACTCTAATGTCCCCCAGTCTAAGATACAGTTTTACCCCTCCAGAGGATAAATCTCCACTTCTGCTGTGGTAGGGGGTGGGGGAGTGAGAGACTCCCAGAGATGTGGCATGAGGAGGGGTCCTGGTGATCTAAGTGCTGCTTCAATAGCTTTCAATCATTACTCATTATTTCAATGAACCATCCCACTCCCAAAGACCTACTATTCCACAAATACCTGGTGTCACCAATTCCTGAGCCTTGTAATCATGTCATGGTGGAAATTATGCTGCATCTCTGCAAACCCTACTTCAGGTTTGTGATTCAACTTTCTTGGACTTGCTAAATCAGTTACCAATTGTTCATGTGCTTTACAGCTCACAAAACGTTGCTGCTGTTGCCTTTTCTCCTGCTTTTTCCAATCTTTGTAGGCTTGTGTTTTTTTTAAAAAAAAAAAAATCCCTTTACTGCAGCTTTAGTGGATTGTGGAATGGAATAAATTAGATGTGCACATTTAATCTACCATCTCTATATGGAAGTCCTCCATCCCTCTACTTTCAACATTGCTGGGTCATTATGTTTCAGATATCTCTTAGAAATAGCATATGATTGGACTGCTTTTTTATCTACCAGAAATATTCTGTATTTTGAACAGCTCGGTTAATTCTATCTACATTGCTTATGATTACAGGTTATAATGCAGAAATTGCTATGACTTTAATTTTCTGTTTTCTATAATGTTTTTTCTTTGTTTACTATTTTCTCTTGTACCTTCTTGTCTTAGTTTTCTAGTGCTGCTATATAACAAAAGTACCACAAATGAATGGCTTTAACAAACAGAAATTTATTTTCTCACCGTTTAGGGGAGCTAGAAGTCCAAATTCATAGTGCTGGCTCACAGGGAGGGCTTTCTGTTGGCTCTGGATGAAGGTCCATGTCAATCAGGACAACCTCTTCTCAGCCATGTCCATAGGCAGGCCTCTCTCTGGCCATCAGCCCCTCGGCCCTGTGTCTGCCCTGCTTGGGCAAGTGTTGCAAACCTCTTTAGCTCAGCCGACAAGTGCCCAGAGGCACTCCACTCCACCAGGAAGCCTTCTACCGGAAGGCAGTCATCTCTCGCTCCGTGGGTTAGCTCCTGCTACATCTCACGCCGGTCTGCTGGTTCTGCTGCCACCACTTCTCACCGTATTGCACTGTCTCTGGTTTTACAGCTCTCTCTCGCCATGTCTTTTGGTTTTAAGAGTTTTTCAGAGCAGGGGTCCAAAGGAGACATTCTGCTCCTGTCTCTTTTTCTTGGTGGTACTGAGGTCCCAATCTCTGCTGGTTTCTCTCTTTATTTCTTATAAGATGAGAGGCGTGACTCAAGTAAGGGTGTGACTTGAATAAGTATGGTAAAGGTGGTGACTGGGGTAAGGGTGGTAACTTGAGTCACATCCTCTAGTAAGGCGGTGACTCAAGATACATCTCACCCTGATCCTGCCTCATTAACCTAACAGACAAGTCACTCCCAAATGGGACCACAATGACAAGCACAGAGGCTAGGACCTACAACACATCACAAAATGGGGGATAATTACATCAGATTACAAAATGGAGGACAACCACACAACACTGGGAATCACGCCCTAGCCAATTTGACACATATTTTGGAGGCCACAATTGAATCCATAACATTCTACCCTTTGGCCCCCCAAAATTCATGTCCTTACCACATGTAAAACACATTCACCACATCATATCATTCCAAAAGTTTTACATCCGCTCCAAGTCCAAAAACCTTCTGCAAAATTCCTCTTCGCCTGTGAACCTGTGAAATCTAGAATACAAGTTATCTGCTTCCAAAGTACAACGGTGGAACAGACACAAGGTAGACATCTCCATTACAAATGGAAAGAAGAGATAAGAGGTATCAAGCAACTCCAAAACATAGCAAAACAAATTACATTAGCTAGGTCCTCTGGGCAATGGCCCTACCCTCCAGACTCTGGGTGTTATACATGCTCTCTAAATTCTGGATGGAGACCCCTTTGCTCTGGGCTTCAGCTCCACCTTGCTGGCCCACTCTATTCCCTTGGCTTTGGGCAGCTCTATTCTGCTAGTCCATCTGAGTGGTGATCCCACCCCCTTAGCCTTGGTAGGCCCCATTCTTCTGCTGTGTGGGCATGGCTACCCTGCCCCCTCAGCTTTTGGTAGAGATTCCATTCTCTTGGCCTTTGAGTATGGCAGCCTCGCTTCCTCAGCTCTGAGTGGCAGCTCAATCCTCTTAGCCCACCAGAAGGGCAGCCCCACAACTCCAGAGCCAAGCTGGTGGAGATCTGACTCTTTGAAACCTAGAAAGCTGTGGCTCCACCCTTTGAGATCTAGGAGACCATGGTTCCACCCTTTGAAGCCTAGTCAGCCCTGCTACTGTGCTCCTTCAAACAGTTCTGCTGATCTCCGAGTTGCACCAGACATGGTTCTTTTCTTTTCTTGGAAGACAACAGATGTCGCCCCTTTGGACTGTTTCCTGCCTGTAGAATTCCAAGAGGTAGACAGCTTTTTTTCCCTTAGCTCCGTCTCTGTTCCCTCCAGTCTAAACTGATGGATGTTCTGCTGTGATAGTGGTTACATTCATCACTCAAAAGCTTAATTTCTTTAAGAAAAGATTGTGTAGCCACATCCTTGGTGAAAATTCTAGTATACGTGTCATTAGTTTGTACAACAGAATTTTCCAAATCTTGAAGTTGTTTCCATTTCGCACAGTTAATTTTTAAGTTCACCTCCTTCCTCTTACATTTTACTGTAAGTGGCAACGAGAAACCACACAGCTCCTTTAAGATCTTGCCTAGAAATCCCATCGGCCAGGTATGTAAGTTCATCACTTATAACTTCTGCCTTCCACGAAGCATTCTGAACATAATTCAGACAAACTCTTTGCCACTTCATAAAAAGCACCACCACTGTCCAATCACGTGTTCATTATTTTCTTTCAAAGCCTCACCAGAAGCACATTCAACATCTAGATTACCAGCAACATTCTGTTGCTGATGCCACATGTATTCTCTAAAACGATACTTTCTCTATAGCTCTCCTCACTTCCTTCTGAGCCCTCACCAGAATTGCCTTTGACATCCATAATTCTACCAACAGTCTTAATCAACAAAGACAAGGTGGGCATGGCTACCACAACCGACAGCAGAGTCAAAGTAGTAATCAGACTAGTCTGCCTCATGTGGACTTATGGCATTGGGTACTTAGTCAAAGTGTCCATAGGAGTGAAATAGATGAAAAACCTACTAAATATTTACTTGACCTGCACAAGCAGAAGAATTCTAGGCCAACTGAATGGCAGTCTAACTTGAATCACCAGAGTAGAGTCATGACCCCTCAATTTCCAGACTTGAGCCAGTTTACAGACCCACAACCCCTTGAATGAAGGGGAGACTGGGTCCCCTTGAGGAATAAACCGGCTGTATTGTCAAAAATTTATAGTGTTGATTTTCTTCCCAACCTTGCCCAAAGGGATTTACAACTTTTTATGAGAATGATTATTCACTGGAAAAAAGGAAATAATCAGACTTTTCATGGATTACTAGACACTGGCTCTGAAATGATACTAATTCCAGGAAACCCAAAACATCACTGTGGCCCACCAGTCAGAGTGGGGCTATATGGAGGTCAAGTTATTAATGGAGTGTTAGCTCATGTCAGTCCCACACAGTGGGGCCAGTGGGGCCCCAAACCCATCCTGTAGTGATTTCTCCAGTTCCAGAATGCATAATTGGAATAGCCATACCCAGCAACTGGCAGAACCCCCACACTGGATACCTGACATGTGGAGTAAAGTACATTTCCTACCTAGAAAAATAGTGAACCAAAAGCAATATCGTATTCCTGGAAGAATCACAGAGATTACTGCCACCATCCAGGACATGAAGGATGCAGGGGTGGTGATTCCCACCACATCCCCACTCAACTCGCCTATTTGGCCTGTTCAAAAAACAGATGGATCTTGAAGAATGACAGTGGATTATTATAAACTTAACCAGGTGGTGACTCCAATTGCAGCTGATACTCCAGCTGTGGTTTCATGGGTTGAGCAAATTCATATATCTCCTCATACCTGGTCTGAAGCTACTGATGTGGTCAATGCCTTTTTCTCTATTCCAGTTTTGAAGGATCACCAGAAGCAGTTTTCCTTCAGTTGGCAATGCCAGCAATACAGCTTCACTGTCCTATCCCAGGGGTATACCAACTCTCCAGACCTATGTTGTAATTTAGTCCACAGGGACCTGTCTCGCCTTTCTCTTCCACAAGACGTCACAGTGGTCCATTACATTGACAACATTATACTGATTGGTCCTAGTAAGGAAGAAGCATTAATGAGTCTAGACTTATTGGTAAGATATTTGCATGCTAGAAAAAAATTTGCATGCTAGAGGGTGGTAAATTAGTCCTACAAAAATGTAGTTGTCTTCTACCTCAGTGAAATTTCTAGAGGTCCGGGAGAGTGGGGCATGTTATGATATTCCTTCTAAAGTGAAGAATAAGTTCTTACAGCTATACCCTCCTACAACACAAAAGGAGGCACAATGCCTGGTAGGCCTCTTTGGGTTTTGGGAAAAACATTTGGTTATGCTATTCTGGCCTATCAAGTGACTCAAAAAGCTTCTGGTTTTGAGTGGGGCCCAGAACAAAAGACGGCTCTGCAACAGGTTCAGGCTGCTGTAGAAGTCGCTCTGCCACTTAGGCCATATGATCTGGCTGATCCAATGGTACCTGAAGTGTTAATGGCAGATAGAGATGCCGTTTGCAGTCTCTGGCAGGCCCCTATCGGTGAATCACAGTGCAGACCCTTAGGATTTTGGCACAAAGCCTTGCCACCCTCTGTAGATAACTATTGTCCTTTTGAGAAACAGCTTTTGTCTTGTTACTGGGCCTTAACAGAGACTGAATCCTTAACCATGGGCCACCAAGCCACCGCAGAGCCTGAGCTGCCCATCATGAACTGGGTATTGTCTGACCTACAGAGTCATAAAGTTGGACGTGCACGGCAGCACTCCATCATTAAATGGAAGTGGTATATATGAGTCTGGGCTTGAGTAGGGCCTGAATGCACAAGTAGCTGCATGAGAAAGTGGCTCAAATGCCCATGGTCTCCACACCTGCCACACTGCATTGCCCCTCCCAATCTGCACCTATGGCCTCATGGCCAGTTCCTTATGATCAGTTGACTGAGGAAGAGAAAACTCATGCCTGGTTTATAGGTGACTCTGAGCAATATGCAGGCACTACTCAAACGTGGACAGCGGCAGCACTGCAGCTCCTTTCTGGGACCTCCCTGAAGGACAGTGGTGAAGTGAAAGCCTCCCGGTGGGCGGAACTTCGAGCAGTGCATCTGGCTGTTCACTTCGCTTGGAAAGAAAATGGCCAGATGTGTGACTGTATGCTGATTCATGGGCTGTTGCCAATGGTTGGGCTGGATGGTCAGTGATTTTGAAAGGAACATGACTGGAAAATTGGTGGCAAGGATTTATGGGGAAGGGGTATATGAACAGGCCTCTCTGAACGGGCCAAAGAAGTGAAAAATACTTGTGTTTCATGTAAATGCTCACCAAACGGTGACCTCGAGAGAAGAGAATTTTAACAATCAAGTGGATAGGATGACACGTTCAGTGGAAACTGGTCATTTTCTTTCCCCAGCCATGCCTATCATTGCCCAAAGGGCTCATGAATCAAGTGGCCGTGGTGGCAGGGATGGAGGTTACGCATGGGCTCAGCTACACGGACTTTCACTTACCAAGGGCAGCTTGGCTACAGCCACTGCTGAGTGTCCAACCTGCCAGCAACAGAGACCAAAACCGAGTCCCCAATATGGCATCATTCCTCAGACGATCATGCAGCAACCTGGTAGCAGGTTGATTACATTGGACCACTTCCATCATGGAAAGGGCAGCATTTTGTCCTTAGTGGGATAGACACTTGTATATGAATTAGCTTTCTTTGCACACAATGCTTCAGCCAAAACTACTATCCATGGACTTACAGAAAGCCTTAACTACCATCATGGTATCCCACACAGTATTGCATCAGATCAAGGGACTCACTTCACAACAAATGAAGTGCAGCAATGGGCCCATTCTCATAGAATTCACTTGTCTTATCAAGTTCCCCATCATCTTGAAGCAGGTGGCTTCACAGAATGATGGAATGGCCTCCTAAAGACAATCACAGTGACAGCTAGGGGACAATACTCTGTAGGCTTGGGGAAGGGTTCTCCAGGAGGGTGTATATACTCTACATCAGCATCCAATATATGGTGCTGTTTCTCCCATAGCCAGAACTCACAGGTCCAGGAACCAAAGGGTAGAAAAGGGAGTGGAACCACTCACTATTACCCCTAGTGACCAACTCACAAAATTCTTGTTTCCTGTCCCCGCGACTCTATGTTCTGTGGGTCTAGAGGTCTTAGTTCCAAAGGGAGGAATGATGCCATGTGGAGACACACCACTGATTCCATCGAACTGGAAATGAAAAGTGCCATCTGGCCACTTTCGGATCCTCATTTCTCTGGATCAACAGGCAAAGAAGAGAGTCGACATACTGGTTGGTGTGATTGATCTTGATCACCAAGGAGAAATCAGGTTGATATTACATAATGGCGGTAAAGAGGAGCAATTATTTGGAATACAAGAGATCCCTTCGGGCATCTGTTAGTACTACCACGCCTGTGATTAAATTTAATGGAAAACTACAGCAACCCAATTCTAACATGACTATTAATGGCCAAGACCCTTCAGGAATGAAGGTTTGGGTCACCTTACCAGGCAAAGAAACACAACCAGCTCAGGTGCCTGCTGAGTGTAAAGGGAATACGAACTGGGTGGTGGAAGAAGGTAGTTTTAAATACCGGTTACAACTACGTGACCAGTTACAGAAACGAGAACTGTAATTGTGATGAGTATTTCTTTGTTCTTTTATTATATGTGTGTGTGTGTGTGTGTGTGTATCTCAAAGCTGAAGCTGAAGAAAATTCAAACAACTCCACTAGAGCCAAAATATGACCTTGAATGTATTCCACCTGAATTTAGAAACCATCTCAAGAATAGATTTGATGCACTGAACACTAATGACCGAAGACCTGATGAGCTGTGGGATGACATCAATGACATTATACATGAAGAAAGGAAAAAGTCATTAAAAAGACAGGAAAGAAAGAAAAGACCAAATGAATGTCAGAAGAGACTCTGAAACTTATACTTTAACATAGAGCAGCTACAGCAAATAGAAGAAATGATGAAGTAAAAGAGCTGAACAGATTTCAAAGGTGGCTCAAGAAGACAATGTAAAGTATTATAATGAAATGTGCAAAGACCTGGAGTTAGAAAACCAAAAGGGAAGAACAGGCTTGGCATTTCTCAAGTTGAAAGAATTTAGGAAAACATTCAAAAGTTGCAATACTGAAGGGTTCTATGGGTAAAATATTGAACGATGCAGGAAGCATCAAAAAAAGAAGGAAGGAATACATGGCATCACTATATTAAAAAGAAGTGGTTGATGTTCAACCATTTCAGGGGGTAGCATATGACCAAGAACCAATGGTGCTGAAGAAAGATGTCCAAGCTGCAGTGAAAGCATTGGTGAAAAGCAAGAACTCAGGAATTGACAGAATATCAATTGAGATGTTGCAACAAACGGATGCAGCTACTGAGGTGCTCGCTTGTCTACGTCAAGAAATTTGGAAAACAGCTACTTGGCCAAACATCTGGAACCCCCCCAAAAAAAACCACTGCCGTTGAGTCTATTCCGACTCATAGCGACCCTACAGGACAGAGCAGAACTGCCCCATAGGGTTTCCAAGGAGAGCCTGGTGGATTCAAACTGCCAGCCTTCTGGTTAGCAGCCATTGCACTTAACCACTATGCCACCAGGGTTTCCAAAGATCTGGAAGGGATCCATATTTGTGCCCACTCCAAGCAAAGGTGATCCAACAAATGCAGAAATTATTAAACACTATCATTACTATGAGTCAGAATCGACTCGACGGCACTGGGTTATCATTACTATCACACACAAGAAAAATTTTGCTGAAGATAATTCAAAAGCACTTGTAGCAGTACATAGACAAGGAACTGCCAGAAATTCAAGTTAGGTTCAGAAGAGGATGTGGGACAAAGGATATCACTGGTGATGTCAGATGGATCTTGGTTGAAAGAAGAGAATACAAGATGTTTAATGTTTACCTGTGTTTTATTGACTATGCAAAAGCATTCAACTGTGTGGATCATAACAAATTGTGGATAACACTGCAAATAATGGGAATTACAAAACACTTAATTGTGCTTATAAGGAACCTACAGATAAACCAGGAGGCAGTCCTTCTAACGGAACACTGGAATACTGCATGGTTTTAATCAGGAAAGGCGTGAGTCAGGTTTGTACCCTTTCCCCATACGTATTCAATCTGTATTCTGAGCAAATAACCTGAGAAACTGGACTATATGAAGATGGATGTGGCATCAGAATCAGAAAGAGCCTTGATAACAACCTGTGATATGCAGATGACACAACCTTGCTTGCTCAAAGTGAAGAGGATTTGAAGCACTTACTGATAGAGATCAAAGATTACGGCCTTCAGTATGGATTATACCTCAATCTAAAGAAAACAAAAATCTTCACAACTGGACAAGTAAAAAAAAAAAATTTCTTTTTTTTTTTTTTTTTACGGACAAGTAAGCAACGATAAATGGAGAAAAGACTGAAGTTGCCAAGGACTTGATTTTACTTGGATCCACAATCAACACCTATGGAAGCAGGAGTCAAGAAATCAAACAACGTATGGTGTTGGGCAAATCTGCTGCAAAAGGCCTCTTTAAAGTGTTAAAAAGCTACCATGTCACTTTGAGGACTAAGGTGTGCCTGACCCAAGCCATGGTATTTTCAGTTGCCCCATGTGTATGCAAAAGCTGGACAGTGAATAAGAAAGACCAAAGAAGAAACTGATGCCTTTGAATTATAGTGTTGGCACAGAATAGTGAATGAACAAATTTGTCTCGGAAGAAGCACAGCCAGAATGCTACTTAGAAGCAAAGAGGCAAGACTGTCTCACATACTTTAGACATATTATCAGGAGGGACCAGTCCCTGGAGAAGGACATTATCCTTGGTAAAGTTGAGGGTCAGTGAAAAAGAGGGAGATCCTCAATGAGATGGATTGACACAGTGGCTGCAATAATGGGCTCAAACATAGCAACTATTATGAGGATACCACAGGACCAGGCATTCTTTCATTCTGTTGTACACAGGGTCATTACAAGTTGGAACTGACTTGATGGCACCTAACAACAAAATCCCAAGAATTTTTGTTTTGTTTCCTCCTTTTTCTCATCACTCATAATATATAGGATGTAAACTGGGCTAGTGCATTTTCAGTTGTCTACATGTTGGTTGTATGACTTTACAATTGTCTTTATTTAGAGATCATGCATGGCTTAAGAGATGGTATACAGCTGCCAAGTTCACAAGGGGTGGACTGTGATAGTTAACGTTAGGTGTCTACTTGGCGAGGCCATGATTCTCAATATTATTTAATTATCTTGCATTTTGCGATAAAATGTAATTACCTCCATGACGTGATCTGATGTGATCAGCCAATCAGTTATAAGGAGAGTTTTCCTGGGAGTGTGGTCTACACCCAGTGCATATATGAATGTTCTGGCAAAGCTCACTGCTTGCTCTGAATCCTGTTTCCCATTCGTCATCATCTGACCTCTGGTTCTTGGGACTTGGGGCAGCTTGTCATCTGACTTGCCAACTTTGGTATTCTCTAGCTCTATCAACCCTGTGAGCCAACAGCCTGCCGTCTGTTATACCATTATAACAGCAGCCTGTGGACTGATCTGCCAACTTTGGAATTTGCCAGCTTCTGCAGCCCTGTGAGCCAGCGGCCTGCCATCTGCTCTGCCGATTCTGGGTTCCTCAGCCTTTGTAACCACATGAGTTAGGAGCAGTCTCCAGGCGATGCCTGACTTTGGGATTTGCTAGCCTCTACAACCGCGGGTCGCTATGAGTCGGAATCGACTCAACGGCAGTGGGTGGGCTTACAACTGCATGAGTAATTTCCTTGAGATACATATCTCTCCCTCTCTATTATACACACACACACACACACGCTTCACTACTTTTGCTTCTCTAGAAGATTCAGCCTAAGACACATTTCTATCTTTTTTTCTATTTTCTTTATTTCCTGTTTAACTCTTTTCCTAGTTTGGAAATTATGCATTCCATTTCCATTCTTTTTGTGGTTACTCTTACTTTTCCAATATGTGCACCTGACTCGAAATTTAAATGTAGTACCTTTATCCTCTTTTGAAACAATACAAGCATTTGGAACATGATTTCTCTCTCCAATGTTACATGTTATTAACCAGTGTTTTAGTTTCATTTGGCTTTCTCTCCAAAATTAGTTATTATTATATTACTATTTTCTTTATATCAATGCTTATTTATATTTCTTTATATACTCACTAATTTCTTTACTCTACCTTGCTACTTGCATTTCACTCCTTTCTTCTGGATATACAGGTAGTCCCCGACGTACGATGTATTCAAGCAGGGTCGATTGAACAGTAAACGAGGCACGCACTTGCTTACAGTAAGCAAGGTACACACAGGCTTAATTGTGTTTACTTACTAACGTAGTGCATAATTTCACACGGGTTCACTACATTTTTGAAATGGTGAAAAACAGGTGAATTTATACTCTACAGATTAGTAAGTAAGTGCAAGTAAGCCTGTGCCTACCTTGGTTATTGGGTAATTTGTCCCTGTAGTCAAGTTATGATGAACCACACTTAGAACTGACAGTTTTCTGCTTGTTTTGTACATCTTATTGTTAGTAATATGTACTACATACAGTGTTGCAGCACGTAATTTGCTGATGTTATTATTCTCACGCAAACCACCAAAGACAGATAAAGATCAGATTTACAAGGATACTGGTAATAAAAGGCAATAATAATGAAAACTAAAAAAAAAAAAAAAAAATGAGGTATTTGACTTACATCAGAACTGACTTATGACAGAGTTGTCAGAATGGAAGCCTGTCATAAACTAGGGACTACCTATAATCTGGTTCACATCATCGTAACTGGTTCTTTCAGCGATATGGGGTAAAGAATCGAGTTTACCATAAGTGGCCTTCGTCCTTGGCTCCTGAGAAACAACTCTTGGAGTAACTGGGGTACCCTGGTCTGGGACTTCTAGGCAGGGGCAGGTTATCCAATAGGAAAGGTAAGCACAGTGCTTACTGCGCTTACCAGGTCATCTGTAGCGAACAACTGCTTTGTAGTGACATTGTTCACTGCAGATTAGTATAAGTAAGCCTTGCTTACTGGATCACCTGCCCCTGTTAGGGATTGTAAATTTGAAAAGAGGCTTTGATTCTGTAGGAAGGTGCTGTGGGGTTGGGACAGAGAGAGATGGCAGCCATACCCAGAGGCAGAATCTTTGATGTAGTGAAAAAATATGAAATTGTTCAATACAGATGATCTGGTAAGCAAGGGAAGCACTGTGCTTATCTTGTCTATTGGATAATCCTCTCCTGCCTCTAGGCTACACTGGAGGATTTGTGCTGGTGAGTCGGGGCTGACCAAACCAGGAAAGACTCAGTTGGAAGGCTCATATCAACTAGCCCCAGGAGGCATAATTTAACTTACCATGCAGGACTGGCCAAAAAAAAAAGCTTGAAACACCAAGGCTCAAAGAGCTTCCTGGTTGGCAAAGCGAGTATGACATGCCCTCTCTGAGACACGACTGCTCTGCATTGGGAACTTTCCCAGACCTCGTCCATCATGTCTTCCTTATGCTGATGCTAACTTATATCCTTTTACTACAATAAAACTGGTAGTTTTAAACATAATATCTTCTGTAAATTCTGTGAGTCGTTCCAGTTAATTAACAAACCAAAGGACAGTGTGCTCTTAAGTCGTAAGGTCTGACCTAGCCACAGGTAGCTAGGGACAGAGAGAGAGAATACCATGTGAGCAGCCAGTGTCAGAAATGATGGTAAAGTAGAAAAACAGGGATATAACTGACCTCTACCTTCTGGGAATTGGCTTTATGCTGATTCTCATCTATGAAGCTATTGTCGCAAGTGAGAATATGGAAGTAGTAAATTTTCTAAATCTTTGGTGAAAATATTTCCGTTATTCTTGAATAATTTAGTTTATCATAGAATTTTAGGTTTCTTATGTTTTTGCTCATTATTGTGAAGACATGCCTCCATTATTTCCTGGTACTTTATTTTTGCTGACCAATACTCTGCTATCCTTCTAGTTTCTCTTCCATAGGTAATCTGCCTTTTTCTCTGGTTGCTTTTAAATTTTTCTCTTTTTTGTTAATAGTCCACAGTTTGACTAAAATATGTCCAAGGATGGATTTCTTTATGTTTACCTAAATTGGGACTTTTTGTACTTCCTAAATTTAAAGACATGTTTTTCTTCAAATCTAGAAAATATAAAATTCAACCATAACCCCCCCTTTTCTCTGTTTTCTTCTTCAGGAACTCCTATTAAACTCTTCTCATTCATCATTCACGTCTCTTAATGTAATATTGTCTATATCCTTATCTCTTAGATTTCATTCTGCTCATTCTAGGTGGTGACTTCAGACCCGTTTTCAACTCCACCACTTCTCTTTTTGTATGTAACCTCCAGTTTATCTCAACTAAGTTTTAAAGTTATGATAAATATAATTTTAATTTTAAAAAGTTCTATTTGGAAGTTCTAATACATGTTATCACATGAATGAACCTTGAAAACATGTTGAGTGAAATAAGTTAGCTACAAAACAAATATTGTATGATTTCATTTATATGCTAGAATAGGCAAAGGTATAGAGACCAACGTTTATTAGTGGTTTCCAAGGGCAGGCAGGATGGAGGGGGAAAGGGGAACTCTTTGCTTAGGGGGCACCGAGCTTCTGTTAAGGGTGATGGAAAAATCTGGAAACAGATAATGGTGATGGTTGAACGACATGATAGACACAATTAATGTCACTGAATTGTACATGTCAAGAATACTGAAATGGCAAATGTTTTCTTAAATACACATTTATCACAATTTAAAAAAAAAGTTCTATTTGGTTTTTCTTCAATTTTGTCTATTCTTTTTTCATATCATTTGATTCTTTTGTCAAGGTCTTTTTGTCTTTAATTTTTTAAATTTCTTTTTAAACATATTGTTTGATTATTTTTTGTTCGAAGGTACTAATTCTCCTATTGATTGTATTTGTTAACTCTCCCTCATAAATGATTCTATTTTTAGTTTGTTTCATTGTGAGCGCAAAACCAGCAGGTTGTTCTTCTGGGACAGGGCGGTTTCATATTTGCTACTGCTGGAGCCTGAGGGATTTCAATTGTCCTTCGATGGTTTTATGTTAATTTTTCCACTGGGGAGTTGCCTCCCCACACAGACAATGTAACTTTGGAGCTAGTGTTTTGATTTCACACAAGTAACCTTTCCTTTTTCTCCACCCAAGTACCCAGGTGGACTTCAGGTGACCTCAGTGCTTCCCTGAGGAATTCTGGTCCCCTTTTTACAGATGGGAACGTACCTGGATTTGGCACAAGCCCACGTACAGTGTCACCTTACCCGAGAAGTGTGTCATCTCCCAGGATAGCTGACCCTTCCATCAAGCATTGAGCCAGTGTCGTCAGAGGCAATTTTTTCTGAAAGAGAAAACAAACATTTTAATGAAAACTATTTTCAACAGTAACCTGCATACTCTGAAGTAGCAAAAATACAAATACTTGCCCATATACTATTTACTAGCTAAGAAACAAACTGACTAAAGTATGTTACAAACCTAAATATTCCCAGTATAGCATGACGGTTATCATTGAACCTAGTGGCCGCGCAGACTGAGGTATCATTTGCTCTCTTCTCCTCCCCTTGCTCTCCCTACTTCACCTATAAGGACATTGAGCCTTAGAAAGATTAAATTGCCCAAAGATCTATAAAAGCTGCTAAAATGTGCTTCCATCACTGGCAAGGATCCATGCTAAGACAGCCAGTCCCAGGTAAGAAGGCCTTAGCAAGCTTTATCCTGCCCAGTGATCTTCTGGGACAAAAAGGGGCAATTAAAATAAAGTTCCCTCCAACTCTAGAGCTCCAATATAACCTAAGGGGAAGGGAAGACAGAAGGTCAAACACGCACACACACATTCTCACAATCCATATCCCTTATCTCTGAGAGCTGCCGTCCACTATTCTCTCATTGCTGGCCCAGGCAACTGGCTCTTCAGCGCTTCACCTTCCAAGAGACTTCAGTGCCCAGCACTTCAGGATGGCCTCTTTGGTCTAACAGCGGGGGCAATAAACATAACGGCAACTTACACTTATTTAACACCTGATTGTGTTAAGCACTATGCTACGTATTTGCATCTAGCTCTCGAAACAACCCTACTGGGTAAGAAATCATTGTTGTTATTAACACTTTACGAATGAAGAAACCAAGGCTTGTAGAGGTAATTAACTTGACTAAGGCCATGCATAAATAGGACGCAGTAGAGTTTTCGAGCTGGGCTTGGACCTTGGAGGGTCAGATTCCAGAGCTCACACTCCGAACCATCTTGCGAAATTGCTGCTGCACAAGCAGGAAGATCTCAAATTGGCCTGCCGGTGTATTAGGCAGGTTCTGTGCCTAAAATACTCATGGACCATCCATTCCTGTCACAATTTATCTTTAGCACTGCCTGAAGAATGCAGCGGCGGTAGAGAGACGACATCTCTGCTCCTGTGCAGCTTCATGTCAGTGACAGGCAACAGTCAAATGAGCAAATGAACGATCACAAAAACTTCAGATAATAATATGTGCTATGAAAAAAAAATGTATATATATATGGAAACCCTCGTGGCATAGTGGTTAAGTGCTACAGCTGCTAACCAAAGGCTCGGCAGTTCAAATCCGCCAGGCGTTCCTTGGAAACTCTATGGGGCAGTTCTACTTTGTCCTGTAGGGTCGGTATGAGTCGGAATCGACTCAACGGCACTGAGTTTGTTTTTTTGGTATGAAGAAAATAAAATACGGTGATGTGATGGAGGGGGGTGTGGAGTGAACACATTAGGTAGTCAGGAAAAGTTTTACTGAGAAGGTGGCATCTGAGTTGAGAACCAAACAATGTGAAGTTGCTGGCCATGCAATGCTGGGTCCAAACATTCCATACAGAGGGTAAAGCAAGTGCAAAACCCCTGAGGTGGGTTTCAGCTGGCACTGTGTTCAGTAACAGAAGGTCAGTGTGGCTGGAGAATAATGACCGAGGGGGAAGGACACAAGAGCTGAGCTCAGAGATGCAGGCAGCAGACCTGTCACTTGGGGTCTATGAGCCAAGGTCAGGAGTTCGGATTTTATTCTATAATGGGAACACTTTGGTGGGATTTATACAGAAGAGCGGCATTAGCTGGCTTCCACGCTAAACACTCACTCAGACCATTTTAGAGAATGGATTATGAAGGGGAAGGGTGAGGGGTAGGAGTCAAGGGTGGAAGATCTTATGGGAACCGTTGTGTTCAGGCAAGAGATGACAGTGTCTTGGACTAGAGAGGAAAAAGCACGTAAATGGGTATTCTTTGGAGGTGGTGCCAGTTGGACTTCCTGAAAGATCAGATGTGGAGAGTGTGGAAACTGAAGAATAAATATTTAAGATAAAGCTAGCATTTAGAGTTGAGCAATCACGTAGATTTGCAGTACTACTTTAATTCTCCTCTTTCTTTGCTAGATCTTCTGAGCTTAAAATGCTTTAGACTCAGGGGTACTTGATCCAACAGCCTTTTGTCTCCTCACCCTGTATTTTCTCCCTGGGTGATTCATCCACTCTCATAGATTCAACAGTCACTCAAGCCAGAGACCTTGAAACCCCTTTCCATACTCACATCTATTTGATTACTAAGTCCTGGATATTATACCTCCAATATCTACCAAATCTGTAATTGCCCTCTGTCTTGACTGTCCCCATCCTGCCTCAGTAGACTGCTCCAATATTTACCAAACTGGCGCTCCTATTTCTTCCACTGCTTTAATCCAGTATTCACACAATGCCAACAGATGTGATTGTGATACCCCATGTAATTAAAACCGTGGCTTCCCACTGCTCTGATGGATAAGGCCCAGCTCCCAACGATGACCTTCAAGGTCCCTGCAGTCTCATCTCTTGCCCTCATCTCCTTTCCTTCCATACCTTAATCAATCTGGCCACTTCCATGTTTCCCCAAAATGCCAAACTCCTTCCTGTATCTGGGAACTTTGCACACACCACACCCCGTCCTAGGAGTGCTGTTACCCCTGCGGGTGCCAAAGCCTTTTGTTTATACTCAAGGAAACGTTGTACTATTGAATTCTGAGCAAGCTGTTCTTTTAGCACTTTTCTGGGTAGTGCCTGCTTGCAGTGAGCCTGTGAGCTTCCAGAGGACAGGGATCTTTGGCATGCATACCACCTTGCACAGCAGACCTGGTACTTCCTAAATATTTGTTGAGTAAGGTGGAGAAACACTCTCCCACACTAACAGTTTATTTGTTGAACTTGACTTTGTGATGAGAAAAGCAAAGATTATGACAAAACAAACATTTTTATAACATTGAGAGTCTTAACCAAAATGAAAACCTGTGAACTAACAGCAGTTCGCCTTGATTAAGGGGGGCAAAATGGAAACATAATTCATGTCCTCTCTATTCCCCATCCCATCCAAGGAACCCAGTTCGGCTAAGTACCCATGGGGTAATACTGCTCTGGTCACTGAGATTGTGGCAAAAACCACTCCCCTTACCCCCACCCCTGCATGGTAGTGAGCCACAGCTTTCACACCTCAACCTCTAAAGGCTGATGATAAAAGCTGAAGCATGTCAAAGCATAACAGAGTTGCTATGAGCTGATGAGCTTGTTGAAAGAAAAGTGATGAAAGCAACAGTTTACCTGTCTGAAACGGAACACAGAAGCCTTCTGGATCCCCTCAAGGTCCCCCCACGTGCTGAGACCGCCTGTAGGGCAGGTGCATCCGCCGCAGGCAGCCTCAGCCTCCGCGTCCTGCCCCTCCCTGTCCAGTGCGGGACTGTTGCTCCTTCAGCCGCCCTTCCTCTGCCTGCCCCCTTCTAGTTGTTGTTGTTAGCTGCAGTCGAGTGGGCTGACTCATGAAGTTTAATGGGACGAATCACTGCCTGGTCTTACTCCAGCCCCATGATTGGTGGCAAATCAGGTAGCTGTGATCCACAGGTTTTCACTGGCTGATTTTCAAAAGTAGATCACCGGGCCTTTCTTTATAGTCTGTCTGAGTCACAGGCTCTGCTGAAACCTTTTCAGCATCAGCATTATGGCAAGCCTCCACCGATGGATGAGTGTCGGCTGAGCATGGAAATGAACCTAGATCTCCAGCATGAAAGGCAAGAACTCTGCCACTGAACCACCACTGCCCACAGGTCTACTGCCATTTAAGCCCAACTGTTGTGGCCCAGGTGTCAATCCATCCCATTACAAGGTCTCCCTCGCCTTTGCTGGACCTCCACTTTACCAAAAATAATGTCTTTCTCCAGCAATTGGTCCCACCTGATGACACGTTCAAAGTAAGTAAGGTGAAGTACTGGACAATATTCTGTGATCCATAGGGTTTTCACTGGCCAATTATAGGAGCCCCACATGTCTGTCAGTTCATTGTACTGTGGTGGCTTGCATGTTGCTGTGATGCTGGAAGTTATGCCACCAGTATTTCAAATACTAGCAGGTTCACCCATGGTGGAAAGGTTTCAGCTAAGCTTCCAGACTAAGACTCAGAGGAAGGGCCTGGTGGTCTACTTGTGAAAAAACTCACTGGTGAAAACCTTACAAACAGCAGTGGAATACTGTCTGGTATAGTGCCAGAAGATGAGCCCCCCAGGTTGGAAGGCACTCAGAAGATGACTGCGGAAGGGCTGCCTCCCCAAAGTAGAGCCGACCTTAATGATGTGGATGGAGATGATGGGACCTTCATCTGCTGAAGTGGCACAACTCAAAAATGAGAAGAAACAGCTGCAAACATCCATTAATAACTGAAGCATGGAATGTATGAAGTATGAATCTAGGAAAACTAGAAGTCATCAAAAATTAAATGGAACGCATAAAGATCGCTATCCTAGGCATTAGTGAGCTGAAACAGACTGGTATTGGCCATTCTGAATCAGACAATCAAATGGCCTACTATGCCAGGAGTGACAAATTGAAGAGGAATGGTGTCACATTCCTCATCAGACATCTCAAAATCTATCCTGAAGTCCAACACTGTCAGTGATGAGATGATATGCATATGCCTACAGGGAAGACCAGTTAATACGACTATTATTCAAATTTATGCACCAGTCGCTAAGGCTAAAGATAAGGATATTGAAGATTTTTATGAACTTCTGCAGTCTAAAATTGATCAAACATGCAATCCAGATGCACTGATTATTGGTGATTAGAATGCGAAAGCTGGAAACAAAGAAGGACCAGTGGTTGGAAAATATGGCTTGGTGATAGAAACGAAGCCAGAGATTCCATGATAGAATTTTGCAAGACCAGCAACTTCTTCATTGCAAATATCATTTCTCAACAACATTAACGACAACTAAACATGTGGACCTCACCGGATGAAAAACACAGGAATCAAATCAACTACACCCGTGGAAAGAGAAGATGGCAAAGCTCAATATCATCAGCCAAAACAAGGCCAGGGACCAACTGCAGAAGAGATCATCAATTACTCATATACAAATTTAAGTTGAATCTGAAGAAAATTACAGTAAGTCCATGAGAGTCAAAATACAACCTTGAGTATATCCCACCTGAATTTAGAGACCATCTCAAGAACAGATTTGAACACTGATGATCAAAGACCAGACAAGTTATGGAATGACAAAAAGAATTACATGAAGAAAGCAAGAGGTCATTAAAAAGACAGGAAAGAGACTCTGAAATGTTTCATTACATCAAAAGCAATGTTCAAGGGTCTTTGCAGGTCACTTGCAACCTCCAAAGCTGCAGCATGATTTTTCCCCATGATGTCTTAAATCATACTTGAGACAAATGGACTCAGGAAGGAGCTGAAGCAGAAAGAAGAAGACCATCAAAGATAAAGCTTCCCCTGAGATGGGATCTCAAGCACGTCCGTGCTATCCTCCTGGATGTCCCACTCTGGGGGGAACAGCAGAGAGACCTCACTTGCTTGGTAAGGATGACAGACATCTCAGGCACAGCTCAAGAGCAAGAGTGGCAGGGAGGATGGCCACACTGCAGAAACAAGGAGCCTGGGCTGCTTGGATGCTCAGATTTACAAATGGCTGTGTAGGTGGTACAGTAACTGTAGTGCTTGGCTGCTAACTGAAAGGTCGGTGCTACAAACCCACCAGCCCAGCTCCGAGGGAGAAAGATGTGACAGTCTGCTTCCATAAAGATTAGTCTTGGAAGCCCTATTTGGCAGTTCTACAAAGGGTTTTTTTTACTCTGTCCTACAGGGTCACTATGAGTTGGAATCGACTTGATAGCAACGGTTTTTTCTTATTGTTTTCATGGGTGGTACAAATGGTTAACAAGCTCACCTGCTAACCAAAAGGTTGGAGGTTCAAGTCCACCAGAGGTACCTCAGAAGAATGCCTGGCAATCTACTTCCAAAAAATCAGCTATTGAAAATCCTATGGAGCACAGTTCCATTCAGACACACATGGGGTCTCCATGAGTTGGAATCCACTCAAAGGCAACATTTTTTTTTTTTTTTTATGAACAGCCATACTGAACAGGGCCCCAGGAGCAGAGCTCCTGTCCATGGCTAGGACGGCACTTACCGAGCGCTTGTCAGCTTCCGTCCCTTGCTGGCCCTGAAGACATGCAGTCAGCTTCTTGTGGGTGCTATGGGAAACTTGCTTCACCAGCTCCAGGCGCTTCTCCACCTGCCGCAGAACAGTGGCTGGTGTCAACAGGCAGAGGGCAAGGTCAGGAGAAGTGGGGTCGTAGGGTCTGGATAACCCTGGGAAAGGAGTCTGACCATGTGTCTGCAAAGACAAGGAAGGCTGCAGGACAACACCCGAAGCTGGGCAACAGAAGGGGAGGGGTAGCAGACTGGTATTCCCTGCTAGCACTGAACTGAAAAGGCCTCACACCTCTACTGGAAGATCTCACCGAAACTGCTGTTCGAAATGCAGTGCGCTGTGGTCCAGGATAAAGAGCTGTGTCTCCAAACATTGCGAGTAGCTTGTGAAATTCAAACAGCATTGGGAATGGCTTAGTTGTAAAAGGAAAGCATCTTTGGTGTCTTCGAGCTAAGAGCTTACCTGAAGGAGGTCTTCACTCAGAACTTCAGTCTTTTCTGCCCTAAATAGAAAATTGAGAAACACATCAGTAAGAAAACTAGGCACAGAGTCCCGTAATTACTCCTCCCTCTCTTCACTACGGCAAAACTGGAAAAACAGAGGCATTAACTAGTAGCAGAACTTCTAACAAGAGAATACACACTAATATTGGAATCTGCTGAGAATGAAATAATTAGTGCACCAGTAAACAAGATACTCTGAACAGTCTCTGCTACAGATCAAAACCTGGATTGATGATAACAAACTTCCCAGACACATTTTTTAAGTAACTGAATTGAGCAGGTTCCGCCACTCAAGGCCCTTGGCCTTTCCCAAATAATCTAGCAAAAGTAACAGAAAGCTGATCAGGGATCAATAAACAGTGAACATGGAGACAGTATTAAGTCCTGGTGACAAATGAAAATACCACATCCGAGATCTGGCAGCCAAGTTAACACCACAAAGTGGGGACTTGCACCTCAGATTTCCACTTTCAGTGAAGGACTTGGAAGCTGGCTGAAGTTGTCACGACCTGTTTGCACCCCTGCTTCACATCAGAGGACAATGCAAATCCTCTTCGGACACAGCGTTCCCAGTTTATTACCTCCGGATTCTCACAGATAAGGTTCAATCAATGAGCGGTCGCACACGTGTGCACGCCTGCTCTCACTCGCTTTCTCTCACACACTCACATACACAACCAAATCACATGAAAACAAATCAAGACTGAGTACAAAGAAAGAAGAAATAACATACAGAGCCTGTTGTTGTGTGCCCTCATGTTGATTCCAACTCATAGTGATCCTATAGGGCAGAGTGGAACTGCCCCATAAGGATTCCTGGGTACAGGGTCAATGGCAACAGGTAACAGGTTAATCTTTAAAGGAGTAGACTGCCAGGTGTTTTCTCCAGTGGAGCAGTTGGTGGGTTCCAACTGCAGGCCTTCCTGTTAGTGACCGAAAGTTTAACCATTGCACCACCAGGGCTCCTTATATAGAGCCTAAAGGACTTCAATTATTGAAATTATCAACGATTGTAACAGGTGCCTGAAACATTTAAGAATAAGTGATACATTAAAAATTAAATAACAGAACTTTCATTTATGGGAAGATAGTGTAAACATGCTTTTACCTATTCCTCTTGCTTAGTACAACTAAAAACCTGAGGCATTACATATAAAACAAAAATAAGAAGACTCTTAAAGATAGAGACAAGGCAGACTGGCTAGGTACTTCTAGAATTACATAGACTTTTTTTTTTTTTTTTTTTTTGGCTTCATATATCCCAGACTTGGAGCATAAAAAGTAAACAACTGTGCCCCCGCCGCCTGCTGGGGTGGGGCTGGAGGAGGCCTCGCAGAAAATCAGGACTCTCGTCACTGCCCAGATGAATGCAATCCCAACCAAACTTCCAGCAGCATTTTTGTAAATATAAACAAGCTGATTCCAAATTGATATCAAAGTACAGATGAAGTAGAAGAGCTACACCAATTCAGAAAGAGAAGAATAAAGTTGGAAGTCTTGCATACCCAATTTTAAGACTTACTATAAAACTAAAAGAGTACGGTATTAGTGAAAGGAAAGAAGCCTAGATAAATGGAACAGAATACAGAGTTCAGAGACAGGCCCATACAAATACGATCGATTGATTTTTGACAAAGGTACAAAGGCAATTTAATGAAAGAAGGGCAATCTTTTCAACAAAATTGTGCTAGACAATTAAACATGTCATGTGTAAAGAGTCACCTACAAAAAATGGATCCATAATGAATCATCAATCCAAATATAAAATGTAAACATAAAACTCTTAGAAGAAAACATATGAGAAAATATCTGTGACCTTGGGGTAAGACACGAGTTAGATACAACATCAAAAGAATGCTATATATAAAAGTAAAAAATTGATACATTGAACTTCATAGAAAAGACAATACTAAATATTATAATGAAAAAATAATAAAGAGAACTTAGTAATATAGAAAAATGCAACAGAATCACTAAAGTTACAAGTTCATTCTTTGAAAAGACTAAGAAAATAGCAAACGTCTACAAGATTTATTCAGGGAAAAATAAGAGAAAAGAAGAACTAAACAATAATAGGAAATGAAAGTCAACTATAAACAGAGATGCTGCAGATATTAAAATATAAATAAAATCTACGAACAACTTCATTTGAAAATTCAAACAGCCAAACCCCTAGAAAAATAAAAACAGAATTATCAAGAACAGGCATATGCCCTAAGGGAACAGGAAAGCAGTGAGACACAGACCCCAAATTCTTGTTAAAAGACAAAACTTAATGGTCTGACTGAGACTAGAAGGACTCCAGTGGTCATGGCCTCCAGACCTTCTGTTGGCCCAGGACAGGAACCATTCCCAAAGCCAACTCTTCAGACAGGGATTGGACTGGACAATGGGTTGGAGAGGGATGCTGGTGAGGAGCAAGCTTCTTGGATCAGGTGGACACTTGAGACTGTGTTGGTATCTCCTGCCTGGAGGGGAGATGAGAGGGTGGAGGGGGTCAGAAGCTGGCGAAATGGATAGGAAAAGAGCGGAGGGAGGGAGCGGGCTGTCTCATTAGGGCGAGAGCAATTAGGAGTATGTAGCAAGGTGTATATAAGTTTTTGTGTGAGAGACTGACTTCATTTGTAAACTTTTAAAACACAATCAAAATCAAAAAAAAAAAAGAACATGCAAATGCATGGAGACCAAAGTTTATTAATGGTTACCATGGGCGAGGAGGGAGGGGGAAAAGGAAAACACAATGCTTAGGGGACGCTGAGCTTCTTTTAAGGGTGATGGAAAAATCTGGGAATGCTTAATGGTAGTAGTTAAAAAACACGATGAATGTAATTAATGTCACTGAAGTGTATATGTGAAGATTGCTGAAATACTGAATTTTATTGCCTATATATTTACCACAATTAAAAAACCCATCTTAAAATATATATACTGCATAAAAAGGGAATAAACTGAAAGTCTGAAAAGTCCTGCAAACCTTAAAGTAATTAAACATCTTTGCACAAAGAAAATAGCAGACCAAGATGTTATATAGGCAAATTTTCAAGAAATTTTTCTTTCCAAATTTATACAACCTCTTAAAAAAGAAGCAACCCATCCCAACTCATTCTTAGTGTCAAGTATAACTTGATACCAAAAACAGACAAGGACACTAAAGAATAATTACAGATCACTCTCAGATATTAACAATGATACAGAAGTACTAAACAAAATAAATTAGCCCGTTATGAACAAGCTGGATTAATTGATGGAATGCAAAGGTGGTTTAACTTTAGAAAATTTGTAAGTATAATTCATTATTGATAGAGTAAAAGATAAAACATATGACCATCTCAAAAAATGCATAGTATATCTGATAAGGATTTAATATCTAGAATATATAAAGAACTACTACAACTCAGTGACAAACAACCTAATTAAAAAATAAGTAAAAGACTTTGTGTGTTAAGAATTTAACTTTGCTTAAAGAAATGTCTTGCCCTTGTTTCCTGAGAGAGAACTCTAGACCCTTGGAATTTCCTGAGAAATGGAGGTGCCTTAATGATTTGAAACCTCCAGATAACACCCGAGAATTTGTACAAATGAGTTGGGGGGCTGGCCAGACCACAAAGATCCCCTGGTAGCCTGATATCAGCTAACCTCAGGGAGGGAGGAGCAGGATTCAATCAATTATGGCTACATAATGACGCTAATAAAGGTTATGGACACGGAAGCTCCATGAACTTCCTGGTTGATGAAAGATATCCATGCACATGGGAGAGTAATGCACCTTTTGGGACATGGAAGCTCCATGTTGCAGGCCCTCCCAGACCTCATCCTATGCATCTCTTGGTTTCCAACCTTTCTGCTACAATAAAGTTCTAACTGTAGGTACAGCACTTTCCATGAGCTCTGTGAGTCATCCCAGTGAATTAGCAAACACAAAGGAGTAGTGGGAGCCATCAAATTAGAAGTTAGCGTATCGTGTGGACTCCCTAACCTGCAGCTGATCTGACCTAGTTCCAGGTGGCTAGGGTCAGAGAAAGAAGTGCCACATGGACAGCTGGTGTCAGAACTGAACAGAGAAATGTGAAAATGGGGATTTGTCGTATCCTCAGAGTTGAGGACAGAATAGTAGGATTTTGAGATTTCCACACAACACAGCTGTCATCAGAAGTGGGATTTACTAGGAACTCAGACTTGAAAAGATATTTCTCCAAAAGGATATATACAATTGGCCAACAAGCACATGAAAAGATGAACAATGTCTTTATTCATTAAAAGAAATGCAAATCAAAACAACAAGATGCCACTTCACACCCTCCAGGATGGCTAGTATTACAAAAACAGAAAATAACAAGTGTTAGCAAGGATGTGGAAAAACTGTAACACTTCTACATCGCTGGTGGGAATATAAAATGGTGCAGCTGCTATGGAAAACAGTTTGGTGGTTCCTCAAAAAGGTATATGTACAATTACACTGCTAGGTATATACCCAAAAGAACTGAAAGCCAGGACTCAAACAAATACTTGCACATCAGTGTTCATTGCAGCATTATTCATAATAGCCAAAAGGTGGAAACAATGGAAATATCCATCAACAAATGAATGGATAAACAAAATGTAGTACACACATACAATGAAATATTACTCAGCCAT
This sequence comes from Loxodonta africana, assembly GCF_030014295.1. Lineage (NCBI taxonomy): Eukaryota > Metazoa > Chordata > Mammalia > Proboscidea > Elephantidae > Loxodonta > Loxodonta africana. Next base: position 76,714,355 of record NC_087359.1, on the reverse strand, counting down.
AAAGACAAACGAAGTTCTGACACATACTATGCCATGAATGAACTTTGAAAACATTACGCTGAGTGAAATAAGTCAGACACAAAAGTACAAGTATTCTGTGATCCCACTTAATGAAATATCTAGAATATGGAAGCTCATTGAGACAAAAGTTTACTAGAGGTGATCAGGGGCCTGAGGGAGGGTGGAATGGGAAGTCATTGCCTGACGGTTACATGATTGGGGTGATGAAAAGTTTTGGAAATAGACAGCAGTGATGGTTGCAAAACACGGTGAATATAATGTCAGTGAATTGTGCACTTAAAAATGGATAAAATGACAAGTTTTTGTTATACATATTTTCACCATAATATTTTTTCAAATTAATGCCTACTTATGAAAAATAGAAAAAAGGAGGGAATTCTTAACTTAGATTTTTAATGGAACCTATAAAACATTCCCTGTACAATCAGGAATAAGAGGAGGGTGTCTATTATCACCATCTACCTAGTTCACAAGCAAATAAAGCCTAAGAGCTAAAACCTAAAAAGGAAGAACATAACTGACATCAACTGAAGATGATACATGTGTCCACAAAGAAAACAGTAAATAATCCACACAAATCATTAGAATTAATGAAAGATTAGAAAGGTGGCTGGATATAAGATCAATATAACAAAATCAGTATAACCAATAAATACTTAAAAAACCTTATTTTAAAAAATATTTATCACAGCAAAGAAATTATAAGTACCTTGGAATAAATTTCATAAAAGAGGCAAAACCCTTTTATAGAGAAAAAATATAAACTTTAATAAAAGACATTTACAAAAACAATAATTGGAGAGATAAACAGTGTTTAGAAGCAGAAAGAATCAATTTTGTAATGATGTCAGTTCTCATAACATCAATGCAACTTCAAAGAAAACCCAAATGAGGTTTTTTTTTTATTTAATAATTTAACAAGCTGAAGTGGGGGGCTAAGATGGTGAAAGTTGTCAGATGCTTCCTGTGGTCCCTCTTACAACAAAGACCCCCCAAAACAAGTGAATCAATTATATATGCAATCTAGGAGCCCTGAGCATCAAAGACAAAGTTGAAGAATCAGACTGAGTGCCAGGAAAAGGGAGAAAGAGTTCAGAGGAAGCGAGGAGTTGCCAGAACTGAACTGGCTGACGCCAGCACCCTGCAGGCTGGATCAGCAGGTGCACATGGGGTGAGGAAAGCAGTGGCGCTCAGGACTCATTTTCCACATCCAGAGAGACAGAGTGGTGGAGTGTCTGCTCAAGCCTTCGGAACCAGGAGAAGTGGTGCTCAATAGGCAAAAGATAAGTACAAGTGTCTAATCCACCACTCGGATCAACTCCCTACCCCCCCTCCCCCACTTTGGGAAGTACCTCTCTCCCATTTACCTGTCCCCTCCCTGCGCTGCTCTGGGTCCTGGTCCAGTTTCAATGACTGCCGCCCCCCTTGGGCCAGAAGTAGGATGCACAGTGCCCTAAGCCAGGCATTGGAGAGGGAACAAATTAACAAACGGGAAAAAAATAATCTGCCAGCTCCCCTAAGCCAGGAGGTCAGGGAAGGCACAGCCTCTTTGCCTACGCACAGGCATAAGTGGTCCATAGACTTTGAATGCCTTTCACTGCTGCATAGACCTGTGTGGGCCCATTTCATCAGTATAGGCCCTCATTAACACAGTATAACATGCTATATGCCTGAAGCCTATTTTCAGTTGCATCAGCTATAACGGGATTGGCAGATTCATGACATTTGACACTGCCCGGCCCATTAAGCAGGATCCTCACCTATACACATCAGGGGCCTGAGGACTGGTGGCTCCATTCACATCACCTAGCCATCCACGACAGGGGTCCGAGAATAAGTGGTGCCTCCCAGTCCTTACAGCCAACAGCACTGGGTGCCCATAATCTGGCTGCAAAACCCACCTACCTACATGTTCTAGGGAACAGAGACATGCCTTCCACCCAGACACTCAGGGGCAGTCACCAACCCCCTGCCTTGCTCAGCGTATGACACCGTATTGCAGCCAGATACCTGTGCCTACTCCAATCACCCCTAACCATCTAGGACTGTAGGTGAGAGCCTGTGCCACATATTTGATGACTGGCGACCTGAATACACACAAGAAAACTAAACAAAGTCCTGGGCTCACATACATAGTAACAGCTCCAACCATGTGGAGACAGGACATGAGAGCTTCAAAGATGCCAATAATAAAACTAGCTTATATAACCAGACTATTTGGGCATAGCAAAACAAAACAAGAAGCTAGCGCACAGTAAAGAAACATAAATAAATATTATAATTTACTGATGGCTTGGAGACAACAGTCAATATTAAATCACATAAAGAAGCAGATCATGATGTCTTCAGCAAGGTAACAAAACAAATAACCAAGAAACCTTCCAGAGGAAGAAAACTTCCTGGAATTACCGGAGGAGGTAAAATTCAAAAGATGAATATACAGAGCTCACCAAAAGATCAGGAAGGAGATCTGGCAAAAAGCAGAACAAGCCAAGGAACAGACAGACAAAGCAATAGAGTAAATTAAGAAGGTTATACAAGAGCATAATGACAAATTTAACCAGTTGCAAGAATTCAAAGAGAGACAGCAAACTGAAATCCAGAAGATTAACAATAAAATTTCAGAATTAGACAACTCGATAGCAAGTAATAGGAACAGAATTAAGGCAATGAAGTCAGAATTAGTGAGACTGAAGATAAAGCGCTTGACACCAACTTATTTGAGGAAAAATCAGATAAAAGAATTAAAAAAAAATGAAGAAAACCTGAAAATTATGTGGGACTCCATCAAGAGGAACAGCCTACTAGTGACTGGAGTACCAGAACAGTGGGGGATAACAGAAAATACAGAGAATTGTTCAAGATTTGTTTGCAAAAAACTTCCCTGATATTGTGAAAGGTGAGGAGATACTTATCTAAGAAGCTCACCGAACCCCACACAAGGTAGATCCCAAAAGAAAGTCACCAAGACATAGCATAAACTCGTCAAAATCGAAGATAAAAAGAGAATTTTAAGTGTCTAGGGATAAACGAAAAGCCATCTACAGAGGAGAGTCAATAAGACTAAGCTCTGACTACTCAGCAGAAACCATGCAGGCAAGAAGGCAATAGGATGACATATATAAAGCCTTGAAGAAAAAAAATTGCCAGTCAAGAATTAAATATCCAGCAAAACTGTCTCTCAAATATGATGGCGAAATTAAGGCATTCCCAGATAAACAAAAGTTTAGGAAACTGTAAAAACGAAACGAAAATTACAAGAAGTACTAAAGGGAGTCCTCTAGTCAGAAAATCAATAACATCAGATAACAACCCAAGACTAGAACACAGGACAGAACAACCAGGTATCAACCCAGACAGGGAGGTCACAAAACTAAATCAAAGCTAAAACACTAAAAATAGGGAAACAGAGACATCAGTATGTAAAAGATAACAATATTAAAACAAAAAAAGGGACTAAATAACATAATCATAGATCTTTCATATGGAGAGGAAGTCAAGGAGATAAAAAGAAATAAAAGAATGGTTTAATCTTAGAAAAATAGAGGTAAATATTAAGGTAACCACAAAGGAAATTAACAATCCTACACATCAAAAAAAATAAAAATAAAGACTCAACAAATACAAAATCAATAACGATGAAATGGAAATACATAAAGAAAAATGATTCAGCACAGAAAATTAAATGGAACAAAGAAACTGTTAACAACCCTCAAAACACATCAAAATGACAGCATTAAACTCATATCTATCAATACTTACGCTGAGTTTAAATGAACTAAATGTGCCAATAAAAAGACAGAGAGTGGCAGAATGGATTAAAAAACACGAACCATCTGTATGCTGCCTACAACAGACATACCTTAGACTTAATGACACAAACAATCTAAAACTCAAAGGATGGAAAAAATACATGTATCAAATCAGCAACCTATACAAGGAAAGTACAAGATGCTACTGCAAAAAATCAAGAGAGACCTATGTAAGTGGAAAAACATACCTTGCTCATGGATAGGAAGACTCAACACTGTGATAATGTCAATTCTACTCAAAGCATTCTATACATAAAATGCAATTCCAATCCAAATTCCAAAATCATTTTTTAATGAGATGGAGGAACAAATCACCAACTTCATATGGAAAGGGAAGAGGCCCCAGAAAAGTAAAGCATTACTGAAGAAGAACAAAGTGGGAGGCCTCACGCTACCTGATTTTAAAACCCATTATACTGCCACAGTAGTCAAAACAGCCTGGTACTGGTATGACAACAGATATATAGACCAATAAAGCAGAATTCAGAATCCAGACCTAAATTCATCCACCTATGAGCAGCTGACATCTGACAAAGGCCCAAAGTCTATTAAACGGGGAAAAGACAGTCTCTTTAACAAACGGTGCTGGCATAACTTGATATTCATATGCAAAAAAAGATACAAGACCCATACCTCGCACCAAGCACAAAAACTAACTCAAAATGGATCAAAGATCTAAATATAAAATCTAAAATCATAAAGATAATGGAAGAAAAAATAGGGTCAACGCTAGAAGCCCTAATACATGGCATAAATAGAATACAAAATATAACTAACAATGCACAAGTACCAGAAGAGAAACTAGGTAACTGGGAGCTCCTAAAAATCAAACACTTATGCTCATCCAAAGACTTCACCAAAAGAGTAAAAAAAATACCTACAGACTGGGAAAAAAAATTTTGGCTATGACATATCCAATTAGGGTCCAATCTCTAAAATCTACAAGATACTGCCAAACTACAACAACAAAAACACATATAACCCAATTAAAAAATGGGCAAAGGATATGAACAGGCACTTCACCAAAGAAGATATTCAGGCGGCTAACAGATACATAAGGAAATGCTCACGATCATCAGCCATTAGAGAAATGCAAATCAAAACTACAATGAGATACCATCTCACCCCAACACGGCTTGCAATAATCCAAAAATCACAAAATAATAAATCTTACAGAGGATGTGGGGAGAATGGAACACTTATACACTGCTGGTGGGAATGTAAAATGGTACAACCACTTTGGAAATCTATTTGGCACTTCCTTAAAAAGCTAGAAATAGAACTACCATACAATCCAGCAATCTCACTCCTTGGAATATACCCTAGAGGAATAAGAGCCCTCACACAAACAGATATATGCACACCCATATTCACTGAAGTACTGTTCACAATAGCAAAAAGATGGAAACAACCTAGGTGCCCATCAATGGACGAATAGGTAAATTATGGTATATTCACACAATGGAATACTACGCAACAGTAAAGAACGATGAATCATGAAACATCTCATAAAATGGAAGAATCTGGAAGGCATTATGCTGAGTGAAATTAGTCGCAAAAGGACAAATATTGTATGAGACTACTATTAAAAGAACTCAAGAAAAGGTTTAAAACACAGAAGAAAACATTCTTTGAAGATTACAAGAATGGGGAGGGAGGGAAAGGGGAACTCACTGACTAGATAGTAGGCAAGAATTACCTTAGGGAAGGGAAGGACAACAAACAATACATGGGAATTCAGCATAACTAGACTAAACCAAAGCTAAGGAGTTCCCTGAATACAACCAAACACTTCTCGGGATAGAAGAGCAAGGGCAGGGGTCTGGGGACCATGGTTTCAGGGGACATCTAGGTCAGCTGGCATAACAAAGTTTATTAAGAAAATGTTCTGCATCCCACTTTGGGGAGTGGCATCCGGGGTCTTAAAAGCTAGAGAGCGTTCATCAAAGATGCATCAATTGATTCCAACCCATCTGGAGCAAAGGAGAATGAAGAACACCAAAGACACAGGCAAAGTATTAGCCCAATAGGCAAAAGGGCCACATAAACCAGAGACTCCATCAGCCTGAGACCAGAAGAACTAGATAATGCCTGGATACCACCAATGACAGCCCTGACAGGGAACACAACAGCCCTGACAGAGCAGGAGCAAAGTGGGGTGCAGAACTCAAATTCTAGTGAAAAGACCACACTTAATGGTCTGACTGAGACTGGAGGAACCTTAGAAGACATGGCCCCCCGACTCTCTGTTAACCCAGAACTAAAACTATTCCTGAAGCCAACTCTTCAGACAAAGATTAGACTGGACTACAGGACATAAAATGATACTCATGAAGAGTGTGTTCCTTAGTTCAGACAGATACACGAGACTGAATGGGCAGCTCCTGTCCGGAGGTGAGATGAGAAGGTACAAAGGGATAGGAGCTGGTTGAATGGACTTGGGGAATCTAGGGTGGAAGCAAGGAGTGTGCTGTCACATTATAGGGAGAGCAACTAGGGTCACATAACAATGTGTGTATAAATTTTTATATGGGAAACTAACTTGAGCTGTAAACTTTCACCTAAAGCACAATTATAATAATTTAACAAGCTGAATCTAAAATTTACATGCAAATGCAAAGGCTTAAGAATAGTCAATTTTTGGGGGGGTATTCTTAAACTTTTGCATCCGTAGATAAATTTTAGATTACACTTGTTAAATTATATATTAAAAAAAAATGAAATCAGCGAAAGAGGTTCAGCAAAAGAGAGGAAGACCCTCAATGAGATGGACTGATACAGTGACTGTAACAAGGGGCTCAAGTGTAATGATTGTGAGGATGGCACAGGACTGGGCAGTGTTTCATTCTCTTGTACACAGGGTCACTATGAGTCAGAACTGACTCAGTGGCACCTAATAACAACAAGAATAGCCAATATTCTGCTTAAGAAGAATAGGTTGGGAGAGTTTCACTATAAGATACTGAAACTTATAAACGTCAGAGTAATTAAGACAGTATTCTATCAATGTACACATTCATCAATCGGACAGATGAGAACGCCCAGGAACAAACTCACACAAATATGGAAAAATATAGAAAAGTGATGACAAAGGTGTTATCTGAGATTGGGAGAGTGAAGCGGGAGAAAATGAATTTTTCAATAGTGCTGGGACAACTGTTCACCAATATGGGAAAAAAAAGTGGGGGAGGGGGGGTTTCTACACCTTACCATGCACAAAAGCCAAGTTTGTATGAATTAAAAACTTAAAAGGTAAAAGGCAAGGCATTAAAACTTTTAGGGAAAAAAAAAAAGAATATCTTTCTTACCATGGAATGAGATTTATATGTGTGTATATACATAAAAATACATATTTTTATGTATATACACACATATATATGGAAAATAACCATAAAGTGAAAAATCAATAAATATATTCACGTTAAAATTAACAACTTCTATTATGGTGGTTAAAAAAAGGTAAAAAGCTTTTCTTACGTATATTTCTTACATACCTGGGAAAAGGTATAATGTAAGAAATATAACCATCAAAGAATTAACATTTAGACTCTGAACTCCTACAAGTCAACAAGGGAAAAAAAAATCAATTCCCTAGATTAATGGGCTAAAGTCTAACACATCTTAAAAGAAGAAATTCCAATAATATAAGAAAACTTGGTCAACTTCATTAGTAATCAGGAATATGCAAACTAAAACCACAAGGAGATGATGCCATTTTACACCCACCCAGCTGGCAAAAATGCAGTTCAACAATGCCAAATGGTGGAGACGTGGAGTAATGAAGTCCCTACATACTACTACTGTAAGTATAAACTGTTAAAAGCATTTTAGAAAACAATGTGGCATTATCTTGCATACCTGACATTGCAACTCAGTATCCAAATGTAGCATCTTCAAACGAGATGCTTTTTACTGTTTTTGATGCACACTGATATTTTCTGTTATTACCACTAAATTGATTTCACTTTCACTGATGGATAGGAACTCGCAGTACAAAAAATGCTGCAGTAAAGAAATCTTGGCACGAAGTTACCAGGAGGCATTTACACATCAACATGAAGAAAATAAAAATCCTTGCAACCAGACCAATAAACAACATTATGATAAACGGAGAAAATAATTGAAGTCAATGATTTCATTCCAACTGGATCAACAACCAATGTCCATGGAAGTGGCAGTCAAAAAAAAAAAAAAAATCAAACGATGTATTGTCATTAGGGAAATCTGCTGCAAAAGACTTCTTTTCAGCAGGGAAGACATCACGTCGATGACTAAGGTGCACCTGACCTAAGTTAGGGTCTTTTTAACTGTTTCATATGCAAGCAAAAACTGGTCAGTGAAAAAGGACAACAGAAGAATTGCTACACTACGAATTGTGGTGTTGTCGAAGAATATTGAATATACTGTGTATGAAACTGCCAGGAGAACAAATCAATCACTATTGTAAGAAATAACAGCCAGAATGCTCCTTAGAGGCAAGGATGGAGAGACTCAGTCTCACTAACTTTGGACATATCTTTAGGAAAGACCAATTGCTAGAAAAGGACACTACATTTTGGTGAAAATGAATGACACACTCGATGAGATGGACTGACACAATACCCACATCAATGTACTCAAACATACCAACGATCATGAAGATGTCGTAGGACAGGCAACATTTCATTCTGTTATACACAGGGTCTGTTACGGATTGAATCACATCCCCCCAAAATATCTGCCAACTTGGCTAGGTCATGATTCCCTGGTATGGCTGTATCATTGTCTACCATTTTATCATCTGATGTGATTTCCCTATGTGTTGTAAATCCTATCACTATGATGTAATAAAATGGATTAGCAGCAGTTATGTTGATGAGATCTACAAAATTAGATAATATCTTAAGCCAATCTCTTTTTTGATACAAAAGAGAGAAGTGAACAGAGACACAGAGGGTCCTCATACCACCAAGAAAGCAGCACCGGAAAGAGAGCACGTCCTTTGGACCTGAGGTTCCTGTGCTGAGATGCTCCCAGATCAATGGGAGGACTGATGACAGGGAGCTTCCACCAGAGCCAACAGAGACAGAAAGCCTTTCCCTGGAACCTGTGCCCTGAATTTGGACTTCCAGCCTGCTGGGCTGTGAGAGAATAAACTTCTCTTTGTTAAAGCCATTCACGTGTGATATTTCTGTTACAGCGGCACTAGATGACTAACACAGGTCACCATGAGTCAAAGCCAACTCAATGGCAACTAATAACAGTAACATTTACATAGTATTTACAGGAGCATGTCTGTGAGTGCGAGTGTGCGAAAAATTAGAAAAAGTCAACACAAAGAAAAATAAATTGGGATATATTCGTACAATGTCACACAGTCATAAAAAGTAATTAAGTAAAATTTACCTACAACAACATAGGTGAATCTTAGAAGTAAAATGTTAAGTGTGAGAAATATAACAAAAAGACTGCTTAAATTATGATACCATTTTTTATAATGCTCAAAATCAAACACCACTAAACAACATGTTGTTTAGGGATAAATACATATGTAGGAAAATTAAAAAAGAAACCAAGGGAACTATAAAATACAAAAGATATAGAAAATTAAAAAGTTATTTCCAGGGAAGGTTGGAAGATTGAATTCGGGAGGAATATACAGATGATCCCAATGAAATTGGTAATGTTCTGGTTCCGAATTTAGACAGCAGGCACACAGCTTTCTTCTTAATATGGTTCTTAACTTATATATACAAGATTATACATAATCTATGTATTAAATAAGAGATAATATAAAAAGCAAAAAAATCTAGTTAAATACTAAGCATTAAGCATAAACTTTGTATTAATAATCCCCACAAGATTAAAAAGTACATAGACTTCCAGCCAACATGGTGCTATAGACAGATGCACCATGCCATCTCTCCATAGCAAAGACCCAAAAAACTAAGTAAAACAGAAACAAATGTCAGTACTTGAACCCTAAGCATCAAATGAAGAGATAAAGAACTCAGCCAAGCACCCAAAAGAATAAGGAGCTAACAGAGAAAAGACAGCGAGGAGAGATACATGCGGAGGTCTCCTACCAGCTAATGCAGCACAGATTCACCATCTCGGACTCCTGTCGGCAACCAGTGGACAGCGAGTACTGGAAAGTGGCTTCACAGAGCTCTCAGCAGGAGTCAGAACACTCAGTAACCAGTGAGATACACATTCTCACCCTCCATCTTCTCCCCCGACTCAACCTTCCCTGCTTCATAGCTGGCTGCAGTTGCTCAGCCAGCTGAGAAGTGCAGGGTCCATGCTGCTTGGATTTGCACTGCCCACATTGGAGATCGACGGATTGGGAGTACAGGAAAGGAGCTTACAGGAGCTCCCAGAAGGAGACACAGCACCCAGCCACCACCCCCTATCCTTCTACCCCCTGCTGCTCAGCCTCCTCTACTTTCCACTGGCCGCAGTCTCGTGGCTGAGAGGCACTACTTTTGTACCCTTGCCGCTTCAACTCATCCCACCCACAATGGCCAGCTCCCAGAGTGTCATTTGTTTGTTGCTGGTATTGCTTTTTTCTGTTCCTTTTGGTTTCTTCTGTGCCTCTCACCATCTCTGCCTCCTTTCTCTTGAACACCTGGCTCCACATGCCATCACTGCTTCTTCTTGAGAAGCACCGCTCGACTGGGGAACAGCTTCCTTGGCCCACTACCACACTGGTGGGATCCCCAGGGTTTTTTATTTTCTTTGTTTTATTTTGTTTGTAAGTTCATTTCCTTTTTGTTTTTGAGGCTTGGGAGCCCCTTCTAGCCGGGTGGTACTGTGTGACTTGGGAGCCACTTTCCCAGTCTGCACAGTCACACTGGTGGGAACCCTGGGGGCATTATTTTTTTTTCCCCTTTTGTCTTTCTTCATTTCTGTTTCTGGTCTCTCTATACGTACCTTCTTTTCTTGTCTCCTGAATACCTGGCACTGTGTGACATCTCTACCCCTTCTAGCCAGGCTGTACTGCGCAGCCTGGAGCTACTTCCCTAGTCTCGTGCCCACACGGGTGGGATCCCTGGAGGCTTTTCCTTCTAATTTTTATCTATTTATTTATATCTCTTTCCCTATTTCTTTTTTTTTTTTCACTTTTGTTTTTCTCTATTTCTCAGATTCTCATTTTTCCACTCCAACAGCAAGCTCCCTTAGCATTTTTTTGTTTCTTTCTTTGGTTTTGGCTCCTGTTTCTCTCTCCACTTTCCCATACCCATCTTAAGTCCACAACTCACAACCTCCCCCCTCCTACCTGCTAATCTGCACCGTGTGCTGAATATCACACCCCAGAGCAGCACAGGCACAGCCTACAAGAACCTATCCTACACTGATTCCTGGCCTACACTGTTAGGCCTAGTACATGCCACAAACAACCTAACTCAGCATCTCTGCTTCAGCTGAACCTGCCCTGCTGCACCATAGCAGAGCAACTCGCCCTACCCATTGGACAAGGATGTGAAAAGTATTCTGTCCACAGATGAGCAGACAACAAATAACATACAGCCTGACTGCTCAGGCATAACCAAATAAAAAATCAGGACAAAACAAACAAATCTACAATTAATAAATGAAGAAAATAACTGCTCAATGTCCCAAAGATAGCAGACAATATCGAAACACATTAAAAAAAAAAGAACAGGATGATTCCAGTAAGCATCCAAAATAAAACATCAGATGATTTTCCAGTAGAGGAAAAGGCACTAGAACTACCTGACAAGGAATTTAAATCTCTAATATTCAGAGGTATCCAAAGTTGAAGCAAAAAGTGGACAAATATGAGGAAAAAATACAAAAATTAATAGAAAATACAGATTAAAAATGGAAGAATGCAGGAAAATAATAAAGGAACAAAATGCGAAAAAAAACTCACAACTAGAAATCATTCAAAAACAACAACTACAGGAGGCGGGGCCAAGATGGCGGACTAGGTGGACGCTACCGCGGATCCCTCTTGCAACAAAGACTCGGAAAAACAAGTGAATCGATCACATACATAACAATCTACCAACTCTGAACAACAAACACAGATTTAGAGACGGAGAACGAACAAATACAGGGAGACAGCGATTGTTTTCAGAGCCAGGAGCCAGCGCACCAGGCAGGTGACCTTCGGAGCCCGAGTTGGGGCAGAGCCCAGGGGGGCAGATGGCACAGACAAGAGGCCCAGCCCTAGCCCCCGAACTCATCCCGGGAGCGAGCCCACCCATTGGCACGGGCAGCGTGGTGGCGCAGCCGGTGGGAGAAGTCCCCGGGAAGCAGTGACGGGTCTTGGCGCAGGGAGAGCAGCGTCCCAGCCGGGGAGCCGTCCCGCCGGAAGTTTGGCGGCGCAGGTGGGGCGTGAGCATGGGGACCACCTACATTTCCCTGAATTGACCCCGGGGGGGGAGGGTCCAGTCATTGATGCGGGAGGTGCCCACCCAGTTCGCGCGAGTGGCATGGCGTGCCGGAGGGAGAAGTCCCCGGGAGGCAGTGGCTGGTCTTAGAGCGGGGAGAGCGGCGTCCCAGCCGGGACGCACAGTCGCACCCGGTTCGCGGGAGCGGCGCATGATGTGGCTGGAGGGACGGGGAGCCCCCGAGAGGCAGCGACGGATTTTGGAGACAGGAGTGCACCGTCCCGGTAGGGGAGCCTTAACCTTGGGGGTGGGGCTGACAGCGGAGTATCTGACCGTGACGACAGTGGGCCAGACCCCCCGGGGGGCAATCTCCACACACCCAGTACATATAGGCGACGCGCCCCGCAGAAATCTCAGATACAAGAGTCATTCCAAGTAAGACAAACAACTCTGGCTATATTCTGAGGTGCTACACTCCTAGCTCTCTGATCCCTCCACGACCCACCCCAGGCGGCTCCATTAACATCCGAAAACCCTGAGCCAGAGGGAGAACTCTGATAGGGATCTGACTGCATTTTTTTTTTAGCGGATTTTCTGGAAAAACTAGTTTCCCAGTGATGGCTCGGAGACAGCAGTCCATATCAAACCACATAAAGAAGCAGACCATGACAGCTTCTCCAACCCCCCAAACAAAAGAATCAAAATCATTCCCAAATGAAGATACAATCCTGGAATTATCAGATACAGAATATAAAAAACTAATTTACAGAATGCTTCAAGACATCACAAATGAAATTAGGCTAACTGCAGAAAAAGCCAAGGAACACACTGATAAAACTGTCGAAGAACTCAAAAAGATTATTCAAGAACATAGTGGAAAAATTAATAAGTTGCAAGAATCCATAGAGAGACAGCATGTAGAAATCCAAAAGATTAACAATAAAATTACAGAATTAGACAACGCAATAGGAAGTCAGAGGAGCAGACTCGAGCAATTAGAATGTAGACTGGGATATCTGGAGGGCCAGGGAATCAACACCAACATAGCTGGAAAAAAATCAGATAAAAAAATTAAAAAAAACGAAGAAACCCTAAGAATCATGTGAGACTCTATCAAGAAGGATAACTTGCGAGTGATTGGAGTCCCAGAACAGGGAGGGGGGACAGAAAACACAGAGAAAATAGTTGAAGAACTCCTGACACAAAACTTCCCTGACATCATGAAAGACGAAAAGATAGCTATCCAAGATGCTCATCGAACCCCATTTAAGATTGATCCAAAAAGAAAAACACCAAGACATATTATCATCAAACTTGCCAAAACCAAAGATAAACAGAAAATTTTAAAAGCAGCCAGGGAGAAAAGAAAGGTTTCCTTCAAGGGAGAATCAATAAGTTCAGACTACTCAGCAGAAACCATGCAGGCAAGAAGGGAATGGGACGACGTATACAGAGCACTGAAGGAGAAAAACTGCCAACCAAGGATCATATATCCAGCAAAACTCTCTCTGAAATATGAAGGAGAAATTAAGATATTTACAGATAAACACAAGTTTAGAGAATTTGCAAAAACCAAACCAAGGCTACAAGAAATGCTAAAGGAGATTGTTTGGTCAGATGACCAATAATATCAGATACCAGCACAATACAAGGTCACAAAACAGAATGTCCTGATATCAACTCAAATAGGGAAAGCACAAAAACAAACAGAGTAAGAGTAATTCTAAAAAATAAATAAATAAACAAAATAATACACATAACGGAATCATGGAAATCAATTGATAAAAGATCACAATAATCAAAAAGAGGGAATAAATATAGGAGGCATTGAACTGCCAGATGGAGAGTGATACAAGGCGATACAGAACGATACAAGTTAGGTTTTTACTTAGAAAAACAGGGGTAAATAATAAGGTAACCACAAAAAGGAATATCAACTCCATAACTCAAGAAAAAAGCCAAGAAAAACGTAACGACTCAACTAACATGAAGTTAAACATTATGAAAATGAAGATCTCACAATCTACTAGGAAAAACGTCTCAGCACAAAAAACTATGTGGAAAAATGAAATGGCCAACAACACACATGAAAAGGCATCAAAATGACAACACTAAACACTTATTTATCTATAATTACACTGAATGTAAATGGACTAAATGCACCAATAATGAGACAGAGAGTCACGGACTGGATAAAGAAACACGATCCATCTATATGCTGCCTACAAGAGACACACCTTAGACTTAGAGACACAAACACACTAAAACTCAAAGAATGGAAAAAAATATATCAAGCAAACAATAAGCAAAAAAGAAGAGGAGTAGCAATATTAATTTCTGACAAAATAGACTTTAGACTTAAATCCACCACAAAGGACAAACAAGGACACTATATAATGATAAAAGGGACAACTGATCAGGAAGACATAACCATATTAAATATTTATGCACCCAATGACAGGGCTGCAAGATACATAAATCAAATTTTAACAGAATTGAAAAGTGAGATAGACACCTCCACATTTATAGTAGGAGACTTCAACACACCACTTTCGGAGAAGGACAGGACATCCAGTAAGAAGCTCAATAGAGACACGGAAGACCTACTTACAACAATCAACCAATTTGACCTCATTGACTTATACAGAACTCTCCACCCAACTGCTGCAAAATATACTTTTTTTCTAGTGCACATGGAACATTCTCTAGAATAGACCACATATTAGGTCATAAAACAAATCTTTACAGAGTCCAAAACATCGAAATATTACAAAGCATCTTCTCAGACCACAAGGCAATGAAACTAGAAATCAATAACAGAAAAACTAGGGAAAAGAAATCAAATACTTGGAAAATGAACAATACCCTCCTGAAAAAAGACTGGGTTATAGAAGACATCAAGGAGGGAATAAGGAAATTCTTAGAAAGCAACGTGAATGAAAATACTTCCTATCAAAACCTCTGGGACACAGCAAAAGCAGTGCTCAGAGGCCAATTTATATCGATAAATGCACACATACAAAAAGAAGAAAGAGCCAAAATCAGAGAACTGTCCCGACAACTTGAACAAATAGAAAGTGAGCAACAAAAGAACCCATCAGGCACCAGAAGAAAACAAATAATAAAAATTAGAGCTGAACTAAATGAATTAGAGAACAGAAAAACAATTGAAAGAATTAACAAAGCCAAAAGCTGGTTCTTTGAAAAAATTAACAAAATTGATAAACCATTGGCTAGACTGACTAAAGAAAAACAGGAAAGGAAACAAATAACCCGAATAAGAAACGAGAAGGACCACATCACAACAGAGCCAAATGAAATTAAAAGAATCATTTCAGATTACTACGAAAAATTGTACTCTAACAAATTGGAAAGCCCAGAAGAAATGGATAAATTCTTGGAAAAACACTACCTACCTAAACTAACACATTCAGAAGTAGAACAACTAAATAGACCCATAACAAAAAAAGAGATTGAAACGGTAATCAAAAAACTTCCAACAAAAAAAAAGCCTTGGCCCGGACGGCTTCACTGCAGAGTTCTACCAAACATTCAGAGAAGACTTAACACCACTACTACTGAAGGTATTTCAAAGCATAGAAAAAGACGGAATACTACCCAACTCATTCTATGAAGCTACGATCTCCCTGATACCAAAACCAGGTAAAGACATTACAAAAAAAGAAAATTATAGACCTATATCCCTCATGAACATAGATGCAAAAATCCTCAACAAAATTCTAGCCAATAGAATCCAACAACACATCAAAAAAATAATTCACCATGATCAAGTGGGATTTATACCAGGTATGCAAGGCTGGTTTAATATCAGAAAAACTATTAATGTAATCCATCACATAAATAAAACAAAAGATAAAAACCACATGATCTTATCAATAGATGCAGAAAAGGCATTTGATAAAGTTCAACACCCATTCATGATAAAAACTCTTACCAAAATAGGAATTGAAGGAAAATTCCTCAACATAATAAAGGGCATCTATGCAAAGCCAACAGCCAATATCACTCTAAATGGAGAGAACCTGAAAGCATTTCCCTTGAGAACGGGAACCAGACAAGGATGCCCTTTATCACTGCTCTTATTCAACATCGTGTTGGAAGTCCTAGCCAGGGCAATTAGGCTAGACAAAGAAATAAAGGGTATCCGGATTGGCAAGGAGGAAGTAAAGCTATCACTATTTGCAGATGACATGATCGTATACATGGAAAACCCTAAGGAATCCTCCAGAAAACTACTGAAACTAATAGAAGAGTTTGGAAGTGTCTCAGGTTATAAAATAAACATACAAAAATCACTTGGATTCCTCTACATCAACAAAAAGAACATCGAAGAGGAAATAACCAAATCAATACCATTCACAGTAGCCCCCAAGAAGATAAAATACTTAGGAATAAATATTACCAAGGATGTAAAAGACCTATACAAAGAAAACTACAAAGCTCTACTACAAGAAATTCAAGAGGACATACTTAAGTGGAAAAACATACCCTGCTCATGGATAGGAAGACTTAACATAGTAAAAATGTCTATTCTACCAAAAGCCATCTATATATATAACGCAATTCCGATCCAAATTCCAATGTCATATTTTAAGGGGATAGAGAAACAAATCACCAATTTCATATGGAAGGGAAAGAACCCCCGGATAAGCAAAGCATTACTGAAAAAGAAGAAGAAAGTGGGAGGCCTCACTCTACCTGATTTCAGAACCTGTTATACAGCTACAGTAGTCAAAACAGCCTGGTACTGGTACAACAACAGGCACATAGACCAATGGAACAGAATTGAGAACCCAGATATAAATCCATCCATGTATGAGCAGCTGATATTTGACAAAGGACCAGTGCCAGTTAATTGGGGAAAAGATAGTCTTTTTAACAAATGATGCTGGCATAACTGGATATCCACTTGCGAAAGAATGAAACAGGACCCATACCTCACACCATGCACAAAAGCTAACTCAAAATGGATCAAAGACCTAAACATAAAGACTAAAACGATAAAGATCATGGAAGAAAAAATAGGGACAACCCTAGGAGCCCTAATACAAGGCATAAACAGAATACAAAACATTACCAAAAATGATGAAGAGAAACCCGATAACTGGGAGCTCCTAAAAATCAAACACCTATGCTCATCTAAAGACTTCACCAAAAGAGTAAAAAGACCACCTACAGACTGGGAAAGAATATTCAGCTATGACATCTCAGACCAGCGCCTGATCTCTAAAATCTACATGATTCTGTCAAAACTCAACCACAAAAAGACAAACAACCCAATCAAGAAGTGGGCAAAGGATATGAACACACACTTCACTAAAGAAGATATTCAGGCAGCCAACAGATATATGAGAAAATGCTCCCGATCATTAGCCATTAGAGAAATGCAAATTAAAACTACAATGGGATTCCATCTCACACCAACTAGACTGGCGTTAATCCAAAAAACACAAAATAATAAATGTTGGAGAGGCTGCGGAGAGATTGGAACTCTCATACACTGCTGGTGGGAATGTAAAATGGTACAACCACTTTGGAAATCCATCTGGCGTTATCTTAAACAGTTAGAAATAGAACTACCATACAACCCAGAAATCCCACTCCTCGGAATATACCCTAGAGAAACAAGAGCCTTCACACAAACAGATATATGCACACCCATGTTTACTGCAGCTCTGTTTACAATAGCAAAAAGTTGGAAGCAACCAAGGTGTCCATCAACGGATGAATGGGTAAATAAATTGTGGTATATTCACACAATGGAATACTACGCATCTTTAAAGAACAGTGACGAATCTCTGCAACATTTCATAACATGGAGGAATCTGGAAGGCATTATGCTGAGCGAAATTAGTCAGAGGCAAAAGGACAAATATTGTATAATACCACTATTATAAGATCTTGAGAAATAGAAAAAACTGAGAAGAACACATACTTTTGTGGTTACGAGGTGGGGAGGGAGGGAGGGAGGGAGAGGGTTTTTTACTGATCAATCAGTAGATAAGAACTGCTTTGGGTGAGGGGAAAGACAACACTCAATACAAGGAAGGTCAGCCCAATTGGACTGGACTAAAAGCAAAGAGGTTTCCGGGATAAAATGAATGCTTCAAAGGTCAGCGGAGCAGGGGCTGGGGTCTGGGGAACATGGTTTGAGGGGACTTATAAGTCAATTGGCAAAATAATTCTATTATGAAAACATTCTGCATCCCACTTTGAAATGTGGCGTCTGGGGTCCTAAATGCTAACAAGCGGCCATCTAAGATACATCAATTGGTCTCAACCCACCTGGAGCAAAGGAAAATGAAGAATTCCAAGGTCACACAACAACTAAGAACCCAAGAGACAGAAAGGGCCACGTGAACCAGAGACCTACATCATCCTGAGACCAGAAGAACTAGTTGGTGCCCGGCCACAATCGATGACTGCCCTGTCAGGGAGCACAACAGAGAACTCCTGAGGGAGCAGGAGATCAGTGGGATACAGACCCCAAATTCTCATAAAAAGACCATACCTAATGGTCTGACTGAGACTAGAGGAATCCCGGTGGCAATGCTCCCCAGACCTTCTGTTGGCACAGGACAGGAACCATCCCCGAAGACAACTCATCAGACATGAAAGGGACTGGTCAGCGGGGGGGAGAGAGATGCTGATGAAGAGAGAGCTAATTAAATCAGGTGGACACTGGAGAGTGTGTTGGCAACTCTTGACTGGAGGGGGGATGGCAAGATAGATAGAGAGGGAAGACGGCAAAATTGGCACGAAACAAGAGACTGAAAGGGCTGACTCAATAGGGGGAGAGCAAGTGGGAGAAGGGAGCAAGATACATGTAAACTTACATGTGACAGACTGATTGGAATTGTAAATGTTCACTTGAAGCTTAATAAAAGTTAATTAAAAAAAAATAAACAACTACAAATCCAAAAGATAAACAACAAGGTTTCAGAAATGGACAGTGTCACAGAGGGGCTGAGGAGCAGGTTTGAAATGATGGAAGAAAGGTTCAGCAAACTTGAAGACAAACACTTGGATACAACTCTGTTCGAGAAAAAATCAGAAAAAAGAATGAAGGAAAATAAAAAAAAACCTAATAATTATGTAGAATACAATCAAAAGCAAAAATGTTCAAGTGATCGGAGTTACAGAAGAAGGGGAGAAAGCAGAAAAGACAGAAAGGATCACTGAAGAACTGACAGAAAACTTCCCTAATATCATGAAAGATGAAAAGCTGACCATCCAAGAAGCTCAACAAACCCCATAGAGGATACACCCCAAAAGAAAATTACCAAGACATTTCATAACCATACTTGCCAAAATCAAAGACAAAGAAAGCATCCTGACAGCAGCTCAAGAAAATGAAAAGTCACACACAGAGGAGAAACGATAAGACAAAGCTCTGATTATTCAGCAGAAACCATGTAGGCGAGAAGGCAATGGGATAACATATATAAAACCTTGAAAGAAAAAAATTGGCAACTAAGAATAATATACCCTGCAAAACTCTCATTCAAATATGATGGTGAAATTAAGACATTTACAGATAAACAAATTAAGGGAATGTGTAAAAACCAAGCAAAATTTACAAGAATTATTAAAGGGAGTCCTTCGGTCTGAGAACAAACATCAGACCACAGCCTCAATCTAGGATGCAAGACTACACCAGCCAGATACCAACACAGGAAATGAACTCTCAAGGACTATCCAAAACCAAAAGAATTACAACAGGGTACCAGAGAGGTTAGTTTGTAAATGACAACAATGTCAGAACAATAAAGGAGGGGATAAATGGTGTAAGTATAGAACTTTCTAACGGAGAGAAAGCCAAGGCGATACCAAGTAATAACAGGCCAGTTCAAACCTAGGAAGACAAGGGTCAATTTCAAGATAACCACAAAGGAAGTTAACAAGCCTACTCATCAAAATAAAGAAGAAGAAGAAAAAAAAAATGTCTCAGTAAAAACAAAATCTACAAAAACAAAGGAAAAAAAAATCCACAAACAAAAGGAATTCAGCACAGGAGAGTAAGAGGAACAAAGAAGACGTCAGCACCACAAAAAAAAAAAAAAAAAACCCAGAAAATGACAGCAATAAACTTGCAGCTATCAATAACTGCACTGAATGTAAATGGCCTAAATGCATCCATAAAGGGACACAGAGTAACAGAATGAATAAAAAAACAGGACCCGTCAATATGCTGTCTACAAGAGACACACCTTAGAAACAAAGACATAAATTTATTAAAAATCAAACAATGGAAAAAATAGACAGCTACCAAAAAAGAGCAGGAGTGGCCATGCTAATCTCAGATAAAACAGACTTTAAAACAAAATCCACCATAAAAGACAAAGAAGGGCACTATATCATGATTAAAGGGACAATCCATCATGAAGACAACCATAATAAACATCTATGCACCCAATGACAGGGCTCCAAAATACATAAACTGTAACAGCACTGAAAAGAGAAATTGACAGTTCCACAATAATAGGAGGAAACTTCAACACACCATTCTCGGTAAGGGGCAGAACATCTAGAAAGAAACTCAACAAAGATACAGAAGAGCTAAAGAGCACGATCAGCCAACTTGACCTCACAAACATATATAGAACACTCCACCCAACAGCTGCAAAGCACACATTCTTTTCCAATGCACATGGAATGTTCTCCAGAATAGACCACATCTTAGGCCACACAGAAACCCTCAACAAAATCCAAAACACTGAGATAATACAAAGTGTCTCCCTGACCATACCACCATCAAGGTAGAAATCAACAAGAGCAAGGGGGAAAAAAAAAAGAAAGCAATTACACGGAAACTAAGTAACACTCAGCTTAAAAAACACTGGGTAACAGAAGAAATATAGAGATAGAATCGAAAAATTCCTAGAATCAAACGAGAATGAAAACACATCATATTGAAACCTTTGGGACACAACAAAGGCAGTCCTCAGAGGTCAATTCATAAGAATAAAGACACACATCAAAAAAGAAGAAAGGGACAAAATCAAAACATTAGCTACACAACTCAAATAGAAAGAGAACAGCAAAAAAAAAAAAAAGCCCACAGCCAAATAGAGAATACAAAAACAATAGAAAGAATCGACAAAACCAAAAGTTGGTTCTTTGAAAGGATCAACAAAATCGACAAAACAGTGGCCAAACTGACAAAAGAAAAGCAGGAGAAGATGCAAATAACCCAAAACAGAAATGACATGGGGGACATTACAACAGGCACAAATGAAGTGAAAAGGATCGTAACAGAGTATTATGAAAACCTGTACTCCAACAAATCTGAAAACCTAAAGGAAACAAATTTCTAGAAACAACCTACCTACCCAAAGTAACACAGAACAATCTTGAAAATCTGAACAGACCCAAAACAAAAGAAGTGATTGAAAAGGTAATCAAAAAAAAAAAAAACTCCCAACCAAAAACAGTCCTGGCCCAGATGGCTTCGCTGGAGAATTCTACCAAACATTCAGAAGAGCTTACACCAGTACTACTCAAACTATTTCAGAACATAGAAAAGGAAGCAATACTGCCAATTTCATTCTATGAAGCTAGCATAACCCTGCTAGCTTAACCCTGCTAGCAAAGACATTACAAAAAAATAAAATTACAGGCCAATATCTCTCATGAATATAGATGCAAAAATTCTCAACAAAATTCTAGCCAATAGAATTCTGTATCATATCAAAAAAAAATAATACACTACAACCAAGTAGGATTCATACCAGGTATGCAAGGATGGTTCAGTATTAGAAAATCAATCAACACAATCCACCATACAGGCAAAGTCCAACACCCATTCCTGATAAAAACTCTCAATAATATAGGTATAGAAAAGAAATTTCTCAACATAAAAGGGCATCTATGCAAAGCCAATGGCCAAGATCACTCTTAATAGAGGCTGAAAACAATCCCCTTGAGAACCAGAACAAGACAATGATGCCCTTTATCACCACTCCTATTTAACATTGTGCTAGAAGTTCTAGCTAGAGCAATAATAAGGCAAGAAAAAGAAATACAGGGCATCCAAATTGGTAATGAAGAAGTTAAACTGTCCCTATTTGCAAATGATATGATACTATACATAGAAAACTCAAAAGACTCCAGGAGACAACTACTGGAACTAATAGATTCAGCAGAGTTGCAGGATACGAGATAAACATACAAAAATCAGTTGGATTCCTATAACCAATAACGTGAACGATGAAAAGAAAATCAGGAAAGAAATACCATTTATAATAGCCCCTAAAAAAATAACGTATTTAGAAATAAATCTAACCAGGGATGTAAAGGACCTATACAAAGAAAACTACAAAACACTACTGCAAGAAACCAAGACAGATCTACATAAATGGAAAAACATACCAGGCTCATGGATAGGTAGACTCAGTCTTGTGAAAATGTCAATTTTACCCAAAGCAATCTACAAATACAATGCGATCCCGATCCAAATATCAACCACATTCTTTAATGAGATGGAAAAACTAATCACTAACTTTATATGGAAAGGGGAAGAGGCCCCAGATAAGTAAAGCACTACAAGCACTACTGAAGAGGATGAATAAAGTAGGAGGACTCACACTACCAGACCTCAGAACCTCCTACACAGCTATGGTAGTCAAAACAGTCTGATACTGGTACAAAGACAGATACCTTGACCAATGGAAAAGAATCAAGAACCCAGATGTAAATCCATCCACCTACAGTCACCTGATCTTTGACAAGGGCCCAAAGTCCATCAGATGGGAGAAAGACAGTCTTTTTAACAAACGGTGCTGTCAAAACTGCATGTCCTTCTGCAAAAAAAATGAAACAGGACCCGTGTCTCACATGGTATACAAAAGCTAATTCAAAATGGAGCAAAGATCTAAATATAAAGCCAAAAACTATAAAGTTCATAGAAGAAAAAAATAGGATCAATGCCAGAGGCCCTAATAAACACCAGTAAAAGGACATAAACCAGAACCAACAACACACTAACTCCAGAAGACACACTAGATAACTGGGATATTCTAAAAATTAAATACTTATGCTCATCAAGACTTCACCAAAAGAGTAAAAAGAGAACACACAGACCGGGAAAAAAAATTTGACTATTACAAATCAAAGGTCTGATCTCTAAAATCTACAAGAAAATCCAACAAGTCTACAACAAAAAGACAAATAATCCACTTCACCAAAGAAGACATTCATGGGGCCAACAGACACATGAGGAAATGCTCATGATCACTAGCCATTAGAGAAATGCAAATCAAAACCACAATAAGATACCATCTCACCCCAGCAAACCAAACCAAAAACCAAACCCCATGCTGTCGAGTCGATTCCAACTCATAGCGACCCTATGGGACAGAGCAGAACTGCCCCATAGAGTTTCCAAAGAGTGCCTGGTGGATTCAAACTGCTGACCCTTTGATTAGCAGCCATAGCACTTAACCACTACACCACCAGGGTTTCCACTCACCCCAGCATTACTGGCAAAATAAAAAAAAAAAACAGGACATAACAAATGTTAGACTGAGGGGAGACTGGAACTCTTATACACTGCTGGTGGGAATGCAAAATGATATAAGATTTTTGGAAAATGATATGGTGCTTCCTTAGAAAGCCAGAAATAGAAATATGGTATGATCCAACAATTCCACTCCTAACAATATATCCTAGAGAAATAAGAGCTGTCACACGAATAGACATATGCACACTCATGTTCACTGCAGCATCAATCACAATAGCAAAAAGATGGAAACAACCTAGATGCCCATCAAGAGATGAAAGGATAAACAAACTGCTGTACATACACTCAATGGAGTATCACACAACCATAAAGAACAAGGATGATCTGTGAAGCATTCCATAACATGGATGAGTCTGGAGGGCCTTATGCTGAGTGAAGTAACTCAAGCACAAAAAGAAAAATATTGTATGAGATCACCACTGTTAAAACTCATTAAAAGGTTTACACAGAAAAAGAAACAATCTTTGACGGTTACTAGGGAGGGGAGAGTGGGGATGGAAAAAAACTAAATAGACAATAGGTAAGTGTAACTTTGGCAAAGGGTAAGACAGTACACAATACTGGGGAAGCCAGCAAAATTGTACAAGGCAAGCTTATGGAAGCTCCATAGGCACATTCAAACTCCCTCAAGGGCCGAATTGCTGGGCTGAGGGCTGTGGGGATCATTGTCTCTGGGTTCATATAGCTCAATTGGCATAACAGAGCTTATAAAGAAAATGTTCTACATTCTACTTTGGTGAGTAGCATCTGGGGTCCAAAAAACCTGTGAAAGGCCATGTAAGATACAACACTGGTCTCACGCCTTCGGGAACAAGGTAGAACGAAGAAAACTAAAGATACAAGGGAAAGGTTAGCCCAAAGGACTAACAGACCACATCTACCAGGGCCTCCACCAGACTGAGTCCAGTATAATTAGACGGTGCCCGGCTACCACCACCAACTGGTGTGACAGGGATCACAACAGAGGGTCCCAGACAGAGCTGGAGCAAAATGTAGAACAAAATTCTAACTCACAAAAAAAACAGACCAGACTTCCTAAAAAAAAAAACTGGAGAAACCTTAACAGTATGGCCCCTGGACACCCTTTTAGCTCAGTAATGGAGTTACTCCTGAGGTTCACCCTTCAGCCAAAGATTAGGCAGGCCCATAAAACAAAATGAGACTAAAGGGGCACACCAGCCCAGGGACAAGGACTAGAAGGCAGAAGAGAACAGTAAAACTGGTAAAAGGGAACCCAGGATCGAGAAGGGTGAGTGTTGACATGTCGTGGGTTGTTAACCAATGTCATAAAACATTATGTGTACTGTTTAATGAGAAACTAGTTTATTCTGTAAACCTCTGTCTAAAATACAATAAAAATAAATAAAACAGTGCTGAAACATTTCTTTACAGTTTTTACTACTTTTTCCTTAAAAAATAAAAGTTTAGTTCCAGTGCATCCTGACAGCTACTACAGCAATTATTCACAAATCAACTACATGTAAATCAAAACAACCAGTAAAAACACTGTAGCTGCAAGTCTGACTGGGGGGGGGGGTGGGCAGCAGGCTCTCTCCTGTGAAGGGAAAGGATCTTATGCTGGGGACTAATTCTGCTCAACTTTGTTCTTAAAATTTGGGGTCGTAAACTTATTTAAAAACCAAAACTATTAAAAAAAAAAAAAAGTTCTAGAACCATTTCCACTGACTAGGGAAAAGACCAAACCAACGAGTTGCCCTGGAATCATCTCCGACCCATCGTGATCCCATGTGTCAGAGTGAAACTGCACCACGGGGTTTTCAATGGCTGGTTTTTTGGAAATAGGTCATCAGGCACTTCTTCCACGGCATCTCTGGGTGGACTCAAACCTCCAAGCTTTCAGTTAACAGCCGAGCACATTAACAATCTGCACCATTCAACGACTCCTGAAGCACTTGGAAGGATCATTAAAGACCTGACCCAGGGAAGTCAACTTCCAAGATGGGAGGCAAACTAATGGGTGATACTATTTCTGGAAAGGTTGGTATTTTCAGGCTCTTCTTTATGAATGAAAGACAGAGTATCATCCAAATCTCAGCCATTTTCAGGGGATGAGTCATTCTGCAGAATGACTGTTCAGGTGTCAGGCTCTGTGTAGGTATCATCTGGGTCCTGCCTTCTTCATTATTATTATTATATACACTGATGGAGTAAAACAAAACAGAGCCATGGCAATTTGATCTAAAAATTGTACGTTGTTCTGCTTATGAGCCTCAGGAGAGCAATCCACACCACCCACAAAAATCTTGATTGTCACCAGTACGATATTAACTTGTTAGGTCACAGTGCTATTTCCCAAAATGTGTTCCAAGAAAAAACAGAGTCATAGGACACTCTGGAGGAAAAGGGTTTTGTGGACAAAAGTCAGGGAAACACTGAATACAATAGTTGGCTGTTGAAAGAGCCTCATTAAAATACTAAACGCTCTGAAAAGTCCTGCAGTGAGTAAAATGGCTTAATTCTGCTTAACTCATCATTTCCCAATTTATGGAAATATGAAAATATATCTCATGTAACACCAATAAATAACCACATCCTGGGTGCTAAACACACTTTAGGAAATGTGGAGCTAAAGAACATAACTGCTACCATTATCTTCCCTGATATGTGACCTCAGAGTTCTGGCCTCATCACAGAAAGAAATGTAGTTTGACTGGGAGCCAAGCAATGAGGATTTTCTAGTTGCCATCTAAGGAGTCGCTGATTTAAGCACTGAGGCTGGTTTGAAGCAGAGATGATAGTCTCATTACAAATCACTGCAGGTAAGTAAGTCGTCAGCTTCGAAACATCCAAGGAACTGCCAAACACTCCTAATTGTGTCTCACTAATATTTTCAGACATGAGGCACTGGTGGTTCAGTGATAGAACTCTTGCCTTCCATGAGGGAGACCAGGGTTCAATCCCTGGCCAACACACCTCACTTACCACCTATCTGTCTGTGGAGGTTTGCGTGTTGCAGAGCTTCAAGACTAAAACAGACTAGGAAGATTAGTATGGCATGCTAATTCTGAAAATCAGCTAATGAAAACCCTATGGATCACAAAAGCCTATTCCTCAATCGACCATGGAGATGGCGCGGGACTGGGCAGTGTTTCGTTCCACTGTGAACGGGGTAGCCAGGAATCAGGGGCCAACTCGATGTCAATCAACAACACAAAACTGTCAGCACCTGCTCCTGCCTTTCTATCCTCACAGTTCCTGACTAGGCCCTATAGAACTCAGATTTGGACTGACACAAGAACCTTCTAGCCCATCTCCTCATCTCTATTATCTTCACCTTCCTTCAACATTTACACTGTCCTTCACTGTCCCTATATATTCTTCCAAAAACACCTCCAATAACTTCTTTTTGCCCCATGGCTAGTAGGTTCTCTGCTGAGTGTTTACAAGCATTATATCATTCGTTCCTTAAAACAACATAAGGGTGTTATTATACCCACTTTTTAGACAAAGAGATTGTTATGTGCCATTGAGTCAGTTCCAACTTATAGTGCCCTATGGACAACAGAACGAAACACTGCCCACTCCTGCGCCATTTTCACAATTGTTGCTATGTTGCAATTGTTACAGCCACTGTGTCCATCCACCTCATTGAGGGTCTTCCTCTTTTTCACTGACTGTCTACTTCACCGCACGTGATGGCCTTCTCCAGGGACTAGTCCCTCCTGATAACATGGCCAAAGTATATGAGATGAAGTCTCACCATCCTTGCTTCTAAGTAGTATGCTGGCTATACTTCTTCCAAGACAGATTAGTTCATTCTTCTGGCAGTCCATGATATATACAATATTCTTCATCAACACCATAATTCAAAGGCATCAATTCTTCTTCCATCTTCCTTACTCATTGTCCAGCTTTCACGTGCATATGAGGTAACTGAAAATACCATGGCTTGCACCAGGCATTCCTTAGTCTTCAAGGTGACATCTTTGCTTTTTAACACTTTACAGTGGTCTTTTGCAGTGGATTTGCCCAATGCAATGTGGCATTTGATTTCTTGACTGCTGCTTCCATGGAAGCTGATTGCAGATCCCAGTAAAACGAAATCCGTGACAACTTCAGTCTTTTCTCCATTTATCATGATGTTGCTTATTGGTCCAGTTGCGAGGATTTTTGTTTTCTTTACGTTGAGGTGTAATCCATACCGAAGGTTACAGTCTTTGATCTTCATCAGTGTTTCGAGTCGTTTTCACTTTCAGCAAGCAAGGTTGTGTCAAATGCATGTTCACCAGTCTTCTTCCAATCCTGAAGTTGTGTTTTATTTCATACAGACCAGCTTCTTGGAGTATTTGCTCGGCATACAGATTGAATAAGTATGGCGAAGGATACAATACTGACACATAACTTTTCTGATTTAAATCTAATGTCCAGATGCAGAAATCGGGCTACTCTAAACAAAGTCACTGCCTCAGTGCACGTCCCCAGGAGAGAGTGGGACCAGGATTGAAGAGGGGGTACATCCGAAGAGAAGCAGTACTGGCCTGTATGCCAGTGGTTTCTCAAGTGTGGTCCCTGGACCAGGAGCATCACTGGAGAACTTGTTAGAAATGCCAATTCTCAGGCCCTCCCCTGACTCACTGATTCAAAAATTCTGGGAGTGGAGTCCAGCAACCTGTTTTAACAAGCACTTCAGATGATTCTAATGCATGCGCAGAACAACTGTCCTATAGAATGAAATCTAAAATCCCTGCTACAGGGAACACAACAGAGAACCCCTGAGGGAGCAGGAGAGCAGTAGGATTCAGACCCCAAATTGTCATAAAAAGACCAGACGTAATGGTCTGACTGAGACTAGAAAGGACCTCGGTGGTCGTGGTCCCCAGACCTTGTTAGCCCAAGACAAGAACCATTCCCAAAGCCAACTCTTCAGACAGGGATTGGACTGGACAATGGGATAGAAAATGATACTAGTGAAGAATGAGCTTCTTGGATCAAGTAGACACATGAGACTATGTTGGCATCTCCTGTCTGGAGAGGAGATGAGAGTGCAGAGGGGGGTCAGAAGCTGCCCCAATGGACACAAAAAGAGAGAGTGGAGGGAAGGAGTGTGCTGTCTCATTAGGAGGAGGGTAATTAGGAGTATATTAGCAAGGTGTATATAAATTTTTATATGAGAGACTGACTTGATTTGTAAACTTTCACTTAAATAAAAATAAAATAAAATCCCAGCTCTGGACACTCAGCCATTCTGAGTCAACAAATTCATCTCTTCAGAGTTCTCCAAATTTTCCCCATTCTTCTACCCACAACCATCTCCCACTGCCCACTCCACTCACTTGGAACCCTGCCCTTCTGTGTGTACTCTATGCTCCAGGCACACCTAATTCTTCCTTGTTCCCCGAACAAGCGCCATCAGGGTTCACAATGCCCTCTGTACGCAGCACAGTGCTGTGACATAGTAGGCACTCCATAAAGGCCTATGATTATGGCGTATAAACCTTGATACGACTGGGCACAACTGCTTTCCCTGCCTTGTGATGATCATTCTGACAGACTCTGTTTATTGGCTCCCCTAAAGCCAGTCCCTGTTCTTTCTTCCTTGTTGCTTTCAACTATAGAGGGTGGAAAGCTGAATACTGTCCCAGTCTCCCCTGAAACCAGAATTACCCATGTGAACTGGTCCTAGCCCATGAGACAAAGCAGAAGTATGCTGCAGGGCCATCTGTGACAGCTTTGCTTTCCTGATAGAAACAAATAGGACACGGATGTCAGGCTTTTCCCCTTCTTATTTTGAGTGCAGACGTGATGGTAAGAGTTGCATCAGCCATCTGGTGATCAAGAGGGAGTGGCAAAGAGAACTGCAGAGATGTCAGACCTGGTTATCATTGAGTCACTGATCCAACTCCAACAACCACTTAAGCCTGGACTTCTCTTTGAGAGAAATAAACTCTTTCAAAAGGCATTCTAAGGCGGGGCCAAGATGGCGGAACAGACAGACACTTCTGGTGAGCCCTCTTATAACCAAACAAAGACCCGAAAAAAACAAGTGAAACAAATATATTTATGACAAGCTGAGCATCAAAGCCAAGGTTAGAAAATGAACTAAGAAGCAGGGGAACAAAGACACAGTTCGGAAGCAGAGAGGAGTTACCGCACCTGAATCGCCAGAAGGCCTCAGGCACCATTCCCGGGAGCAGCTGCGGTGGGGTACTATTAGCATTTGGCCACAGTTTCCTCAGGGAGAAGAAGCCAGCTTCACAGCCTACACACACCTCTGGAACCAGGGAAAAACGGTGCTCTCGGCAAAAGCTAAGTTCTTGCATATATTTTACTGTGCCCCCTACCCCCAAGCCAGCTCAGGGACTACTGATTTCCCTGGGCCTGAGATAGGCCTTGTTGAGCACCTAGAGCCATCCTCCAGGCTCTGAAGGGGGAATAAATTTGCAACTGGGGGAAAAGATAATTTGCCAGCTCCATCAACCGGGAGAGCTCAGGACAGTAGCGGCTCCTGTCCAGGCATAAATGGTCTGTGGACTTGGAGTTACTTTCTCCTCTACATGCACCTGTGTGGGCCTAATTCAGAATAGGTCCTTGTTGGCAGACTACAACTTTTTCAGCTGAGTGGTGGCGAGGGGGGTGTTTGATGTTTGACACCACTTTGCCTATTAAACAGGGTCCTCACCTACCCACATCTGGGACCTAATGACTGGTGGCTCCACTCAGATCATCAAGCCATCCATGACAGGGGTCCAAGGATAACCGCTACTCCCCAGTCTTTACAACCAAAAACATTGGGTGCCTATGGTCAGTCTACAGAACCCACCCATCTGTATGCTCTAGGGAACAGGAACACGCTTTCCTCAGAGACACTTGTGGGAAGATTCTCAGCCCCCTCCCTTGTTCAGAGAGGGACCCCCTGCTGCAACCAGACACTGGTACCTACACTAATCACCCCTGCCCATCTAAGACTGTAGGACAGAGTGTATACCACACCCTTGATGATCAGCTACCTGGACACCTGAGCTGAATTCACACAAGAAAACTGAAGGGACTCCTAGACTGATATACCTGATAACAGCTCTAGACATCTGGGAACAGGACGTCAGAGCTCCAAAGGCGAAAATAATCACAACAGCTCACTCAGGCAACCCATTTGGGCATATCAAAACAAAACAAAGCAAGAAGCTAGAATACAGTAAGCAAACATAAAATAAATTAATACAATAACTTATAAGATGGCTCGGAGACAACAGTCAATATAAAATCACATAAAGAAACAGACCATGATGGCCTTAACAAGCTCTCAAAACAAAGAATCAAGGGATCTTCTAGACAAAAGTATCTTCCTGGAATTACGGTGGCAGAATACAAAAGTTTAATATATAGAACGCTTCAAGACATCAGGAAGGAAATCAGGCAATATGCAGAACTAGCCAAGGAACACACAGATAAAGCAGTTGAAGAAATTAAAAAGGCTATTTAGGAACACAATGTAAGATCTAATAAGCTGGAAAAATCCATAGACAGACAGCAATCAGAAACTCAGAAGATTAACAATAAAATTACAGAAGTAGATGACTCAATAGGAAGTCAGAGAAACAGAATTGTGCAATAAGAAGCTAGAATTTCTGAACTGAAAGATAAATCACTTGGCACTAATAAATTTGAAGAAAATTCAGATAAAAGAATTAAAAAAAAATGAAGAAACCTTAAAAATCATGTGGAACTCTATCAAGAGAAATAACTTATGAGCAATTGGAGTACAAGAACAGGGAAGGATAACAGAAAATACAGAGAAAATTGTTGAAGATTTGTTGGCAGAAAACTTCCCTGATACCACGGAAGATGAAAAGATCTCTATCCAAGATGCTCATCGAACTCCACATAAGGTAGATCTTAAAAGAACGTCACCAAGATGTACTGTAATCAAACTTGCCAAAACCAAAGATAAAGAGAGAATTTTAAGAGTAGCTAGGGATAAACGAAAAGTCACGTACAAAGGACAGTCAATAAGATTAAGCTCGGACTACTCGGCCGAAACCATGCAGGCAAGAAGGAAACGGGATGACTTGTATAAAGCATTGAAGGAAAAAAAATTGCCAGCCAATAATCATATATCCAGCAAAACCATATCTCAAATATGAAGGTGAAATTAGGACATTTCAAGATAAATGGAACATTAGGGAATTTGTAAAAACCAAACCAAAACTACAAGAAATACTAAAGGGAGTTCCTTGGTGAGAAAATCAATAATATCAGCTATCAACCCAAGGTTGGAACACTGGATAGAGCAATCGGGTGTCAACCCAGAGAGGGAAAACACAAAAATAAATCAAGATAAAACAACGCTCAAAAGGGGGAAACAAAGATGTTATTATGTACAAGAAGACAACATTAAAACAACAAAGAGGGACTAAGAAATGTAGTCACAGATCTTTCATGTGGAGAGGAAGAAAAGGCAATACAAAGAAATAAAAGTTAGGTTTAAATTTAGAAAAATATGGGTAAATAATAAGGTAACCACAAAGGAGACAAACTATCCTAAAAAAAACCCGGTGCTGTCGAGTCGAACAAACTATCCTACGTATCAGAATAAAATACAAGAAAAAAATAGAGACTCAGCAAGAAGAAAATCAACAAAAACGAATATGAGGAAAAGACAGTATATAATCTACTCAGAACAAAAATTTAAGTGGGAAAAAGAAACTGTCAACAACACACAAAAAAAAGACATCAAAATGATAGCACTAAATCCATACCTATCCATAATTACCCTGAATGTAAATGGACTAAATGCACCAATAAAGAGACAGAGAGTGGCAGAATGGATTAAAAAACATGATTCATCTATATGCTGCCTACAAAAGCCACACCTTAGACTTAGAGACACGAACAAACTAAAACTCAAAGGATGGAAAAAAATATAACAAGCAAACAACAATCACAAAAGAGCAGGAGTGGCAATATTAATTTCTGACAAAATAGACTTTAAAGTTAAACCCAACATAAAGGATAAGGAAGGACACTAAATAATGATTAAAGGAACAACCAGGAGGATATAACCACACTAAATATTTATGTACCCAATGACAGAGCTGCAAGATACATAAAACAAATTCTATCCGGCATTGAAAAGTGAGATAGACAACTCTACACACCACTTTCGGTGAAGGACAGGACATCCAGAAAGAAGCTCAATAAAGACACAGAAGATCCAAATGCCACAATCAACCAACTTGACCTCATAGACGTATACAGAACACTCCACCCAACAGCAAACAAGTATACTTTCTTTTCTAGTGCACATGGAACATTTTCTACAATAGACCACATATTAGGTCATGAAGCAAGCCTTAGCAGAATCCAAAACACTGAAATATTACAAAGCATCTTCTCTGACCATAAGGCCATAAAAATAGAAATCAATAACAGTAAAAGCAGGGAAAGGAAATCAAACAATCAAAAATTAAACCATACCCTGCTCAAAAAAGACTGGGTTATAGAAGACATTAAGGATGGAATAAAGAAATTCATGGAATCCAATGAGAATGAAAACACTTCCTATCAGAACCTTTGGGACACAGCGAAAGCAGTGCTCAGGTCAGTTTATATCAATAAATGGACACATACAAAAAGAAGGGCCAAAATCAAAGGATTATCCCTACAACTTGAACAAATAGAAAGAGAGCAAAAAAAAGAAACTCTCAGGCACCAGAAGAAAACGAGCAATAAAAATTAGAGTAGAACTAAATGAAGTAGAAAACAGAAAAACAACTGATAGAATTCACAAGACCAAAAGCTGGCTCATTCAAAAAAATCAACAAAATTGATAAACCACTGGGCAAACCGACAAAACAAAAAAAACAGGAGAGGAAGCAAATAACCCAAATAAAAATTGAGATGGGCAATTCTATAAGAGACCCAACTGAAATAAAAAGAATCATATCAGATTACTATGAAAAACTGTACTCTAACAAATTTGAAAACCTGGAAGAAATGGATAAATTCCTAGAAACACATTACCTACCTAAGCTAACACAGAGGTAGAACAACTAAAAAGACCCATAACAAAAGAAGGGATTGAAAAGGTAATCAAAAAACTCCCAAGAAAAAAAAGCCCTGGCCTTGATAGCTTCACTGCAGAGTTCTACCAAACTTTCAGAGAAGAGTTAACACCACTACTACTAAAGGTATTTCAGAGCCTAGAAAAGGATGGAATACTCCCAAACTCTATGAAGCGACCATATCCCTGATACCAAAACCAGGTAAACACATCACAAAAAAAGAAAATTACAGACCTACATCCCTCATGAACTTAGATGAAAAAATCCTAAACAAAATCTAGCCAACAGAATTCAACAACATAACAAAAAAATAATTTAACGTGACCAAGCGGGATTCATACCAGGTATGCAGGGATGGTTCAACATTAGAAAAACAATTAATGTAAACCATCATATAAATAAAACAAAGGGCAAGAATCACATGATTTTATCAACTGATGCAGAAAAGGCATTTGACAAAGTTCAAAACCCATTCATGATAAAAACTCTCAGCAAAATAGGAATAGAAGGAAAATTCCTCAACATAATAAAGGGAATTTATAAAAGCCAATAGCCAATATCATCCTAAGTGGAGGGGGCCTGAAAGCATTCCCCTTGAGACTGGGAACCAGACAAGGATGCCCTTTATCACCACTCTTATTCAACATTGTGCTGGAGGTCCTAGCCAGAGCAATCAGGCTAGATAAAGAAATAAAGGGCATCCAGATCGGCAAGGAAGACGTAAAGCTATCTCTGTTTGCTGATGACATAATCTTATACACAGAAAACCCTAAGGAATCCTCCAGAAAACTACTGAAACTAATAGAAGAGTTCAGCAAGTATCAGGATACAAAATAAACATACAAAAATCAGTTGGACTCCTCTACACCAACAAAAAGAACATCAAAGAGGAAATCACCAAATCAATACCATTTACAGTAGCCCCCAAGAAGATAAAATACTTAGGAATAAATCTTACCAGAGATGTAAAAGACTTATACAAGGAAAACTACAAAACACTTCTGGAAAAAACCAAAAGAGACCTACGTAAGTGCGAAAACATACCTTGATCATGGATAGGAAAACTTAACATTGTAAAAATGTCTATTCTACCAAAAGCAATTGATAGACTTAATTCAATTCAGATCCAAATTCCAACGATATTTTTTAATGAGATGGAGAAACAAATCACCAACTTCATATGGAAGGAAAGAGGCCCCAGATAAATAAAGCATTACTGAAAAAGAAGAACAAAGTGGGAGTCCTCGCTCCACCTGATTTTAGAACCTATTAAACCACCACAGTAGTCAAAACAGCCTGGTACTGGTACAACAACAGATACATAGACCAATGGAACAGAACTGAGAATCCAGACATAAATCTATCCACATATGAGCAGCTGATATTTGACAAAGGCCCCAAATCAGTTAAATGGGGTAAAGACAGTCTGTTTAACAAATGGTGCTGGCATAACTGGATATCCATCTGCAAAAAAATGAAACAAGACCCACACTTCACGCCATGCAAAAAATCTAAAAATGGATCAAAGACCTAAATATAAACTCTAAAATGATAAAGGTCATGTAAGAAAAAATAGGGATGTTAGGAGTCCTAATACATGGCATAAACAGAACATAAAACATTACTAAAAATGCAGAAGAAAAACTAGATAACTGGGAGCTCCTAAAAATCAAACACCTATGCTCATCCAAAGACTTCACCAAAAGACTAAAAAGATTACCTACAGACTGGGAAAAGTTTTTAGCTATGACATTTCCGATGAGCACCTGATCTCAAAAATCTGTATGATATTGTAAAAACTCAACTACAAAAAGACAAATAACCCAATTAAAAACTGGGGAAAAGATATGAACAGGCATTCACCAAAGAAGCCAGTCAGGCAGCTAAGAGATACACAAGGAAATGCTCACGATCACTAGCCGTTAGAGAAATCCAAATCAAAAGTACAGTGAGATTCCATCTTACTCCAACAAGGGTAACATTAATCCAAAAGACACAAAATAATGTTAGAGAGGTTATGGCAAGGCTAGAACACTTATAAATTGCTGGTGGGAATGTCAAATGGTACAACCACTTTGGAAATCGATTTGGCGCATCCTTAAAAAGCTAGAAATAGAACTACCATACGATTCAACAATCCCACTCCTTGGAATATATCCTAGAGAAATAAGAGCCTTTACACGAACAGATGTATGCACACCCATGTTCACTGCAGCATTGTTTACTAGAGGAAAAAGATGGAAGCAACCAAAGTGCCCATCAACGGACAAATTATGGTATATTCACACAATGGAATACGACGCATCAATAAAGAACAGTGATGAATCTGTGAAACATTTCATAACATGGAGGAATCTGGAAGGCATTATGCTGAGTGAAATTAGCTGCAAAAGGATAAATATTGTATGAGTCCACTACTAGAAGAACTTGAGAAATAGTTTAAACAGAGAAAAAAAAATTCTTTGATGGTTATGAGAGGTGGGAGTGAGGTAGGGAGGGAGAGGGGTATTCACTAATAGATAGTAGATATGAACTACTTCAGGTGAAGGGAAAAAACACATAATACAGGAGAGGTCAGCACAACTGGACTAAACCAAAAGCAAAGAAGTTTCCTGAATAAACTGAATGCTCTGAAGGCCAGCGTAGCAGCGGTGCGGGTTTGGGGACCATGGTTTCAAGAGACATCTAAGTCAATTGGCATAATAAAATCTATTAAGAATACATTCTGTATCCCACTTTGGAGAGTGGCGTCTGGGGTCTTAAACGCTAGCAAGCAGCCATCTAAGATGCGTATCAATTGGTCTCAATCCACCTGGATCAAAGGAGAATGAAGAACACCACGGACACAAGGTACTTACGAGCCCAAGAGACAGAAAGGGCCACATAACCAGAGACTACATCAGCCAGAGACCAGAAGAGCTAGATGGTGCCCGGCTACAACTGATGACTGCCCTGACGGGGAATACAACAGAGAACCCCTGAGGGAGCAGCAGAGCAGTGGGATGTAGGCCCCAAATTCTCATAAAAAAACCAGACTTAATGGTCTGACTGAGACTAGAAGGACCCTGGTAGTCATGGCCCCCAGACCTTCTGTTAGCCGAAGACAGGAACCACTCCCAAAGCCAACTCTTCAGACAGGGATTAGACCGGACAATGGGATAGAAAAAGATGCTGGTGAAGAATGAGCTTCTTGGATAAAGTAGACACGTGAGACTATGTTGGCATCTCCTGTCTGGAGGGGAGACGAGAGGGACATGAAAAGAGAGAGCGGAGGGAAGGCGTGGCCTGTCTCATTAGGGGGAGAGTATACAGCAAGGTGTATATAAATTTTTGTATGAGAGACTGACTTGATTTGTAAACTTTCACTCAATGCACAATAAAAATTAAAAAAAGAAAGTAGATAGTTGCCAAGACTGAGCTTGGGGTCATGGGAGCCGGGGACCACACTTGACAGTTAAAGGGAACAGGGTTTTCTTTTGGGGATGATGAAGGTATCCTAAAATTGTGGTGACAATTGTGAAAGTCTGTGAATATACTAATAACCATCAAATTTCATACTCTAAATGGGTGAACTGTATGGTATGTGAATTATATCTTAAAAAAGCTGCTAAAAAAAAAAAAAGCTATTCTAAGTGCTTTCTGTAAAGCTCAGTGCAGTCCTAGCTCAATATACTGGCTACAGTAGATCTCCAATTGAAGGCTAATTTTATTCTGGGATAAAAGCACAAATGTTTGATGCCTGAAATCTTCCCATTGTGTTCCCAGTCTTAAAATAATTAGAAATTACTACATTTTTCCCAAAGCTCTGATACTAAGCAATGCAGAGATACGTATCTGAGGGATGGTTTGCAGTGTGACTGACAAGGGCTTCCTAGAGGAGGTGGCATTGACAGGCCTTGAAGCCTAGGCCGGATTTAGCCAGAAATATGGGAAAAGGTCAGAAATGGCAGAGCAACCACCGAAGGCTATACTGGAGCAGCAAAGAAAGGCTATTAAACAGAGTTAGGTTAATGACAGGAAATGATGTTTTGAAAACTAAGGGACAAGAAGAAAAGTGAAGCACCTTTAGGGGCAAAGTTATTCTAAAACAGGGGTTCCCACCTCGGGCTCTAAGGATGGGCATCAGGGAGTCCATGAATCCCAAGAAACTGCATGCAAGACTGGCTGGATTTTAGGGGTCCAGGAAAGATAATCCATAACTTCAGTTAGTCTCCGATGGATGCATGATAGGTCGGGAATAAAACACAGAAGTTTACTTGAGGAGGTACCTTTTTTGTTTGTTTGTTTTAAAGTTACTTATTTAAGTCTTTATTTTGAAAAACTGTTAATTTTACGGAAGCATTATAAAGATAGAACAGAGAATTCCTCTATCTTATTTTGACATGTGACATAAATATGGTACATTTATCGAAACTAGAGATGGACTCTGGTACATCACTATTGACTAAACAACAGACTCAATCTGGCTTCATCAGCTTTTCATGGCCATCCTTCTTCTGTTCCAGGATCCCACAACCCACCCACTGTCATGTCTCCTCGGGCTCCTCTCCTGTTCCAGGATCCCACAACCCACCCACTGTCATGTCTCCTCGGGCTCCTCTCCTGTTCCAGGATCCCACAACCCACCCACTGTCATGTCTCCTCGGGCTCCTCTCCTGTTCCAGGATCCCACAACCTACCCACTGTCATGTCTCCTCGGGCTCCTCTCCTGTTCCAGGATCCCACAACCCACCGTCATGTCTCCTCGGGCTCCTCTCCTGTTTCAGGATCCCACAACCCACCCACTGTCATGTCTCCTCGGGCTCCTCTTCTGTTCCAGGATCCCACAACCCACCCACTGTCATGTCTCCTCGGGCTCCTCTTCTGTTCCAGGATCCCACAACCTACCCACTGTCATGTCTCCTCGGGCTCCTCTCCTGTTCCAGGATCCCACAACCTACCCACTGTCATGTCTCCTCGGGCTCCTCTCCTGTTCCAGGATCCCACAACCCACCGTCATGTCTCCTCGGGCTCCTTCTTCTGTTCCAGGATCCCACAACCCACCCACTGTCATGTCTCCTCGGGCTCCTCTCCTGTTCCAGGATCCCACAACCCACCCACTGTCATGTCTCCTCGGGCTCCTCTCCTGTTCCAGGATCCCACAACCCACCCACTGTCATGTCTCCTCGGGCTCCTCTTCTGTTCCAGGATCCCACAACCCATCCACTGTCATGTCTCCTTGGGCTCCTCTTGGCTGAGACACTTTCTCAGTTTTTCCTTGTCTTGGCACTTTTGACCAGTGCTGACTGGGTATTTTATAGAATAGCTCTCCACTGGGGTTTCTTTGATGTTTTCTCACGACTGCACTGGGGTTTTAGATCTTGGAGAAGAATCCCACAAATGGTAGGTGACTTTCTCATCACATCATATCGGGAGGTGTAAGACAACAACATGGCTTATCGCTGGTGATGTTGACCTTGCTCACTTGGTTAAGGTGGTATATGCCAGGTTTCCCCATGTGAAAGTACCATGTTCCACTTTCCATATTCTGTACACTGTAAGAGAGTCACTAAATCCACCTCAGCTGGAAGAGGAGAGTTAAGTTCACCTCCGGGATGGACAAGTATCAAAGAATCTGCGGACATATAACATATTTGTTAAAAAGGTATTCAGCATCACGAAGGAGAGAATGAGACAGAAATGGAGCACCCACGTGGAGGGCTGTTGCACGTGGCGTGCAGAGGGGTGTGGGATGAGAGAGGGCAGGTATGAGATGACGGGGAGAGGAATGGGAGTGTAGAGGTAGAAGATGCCAGCAGAGGGGTGCACCTGGCCTGTGGGTGTGGGTGACGGTGGGGTGCATTTAGTGGAAAGGATGTCTGTGCTTAAGGATGCTAGTTTGAGATCAGAAGGGCTAAGGAAGAGAGAAATTGATTCCACAGGTTGTTGCTACCTCATGGGAATAATTTATGGTAAAAGTAATGATACCCTTGAGCAGAGAGAACGCAGTCTACCTGGTGGAACGGCCACCTAAGAAGAAAGAATTCTCTCTCGATATATTTAAATCCACTTTTTCCTTTAAGCAACCCTCTACGGCAAGTGTTAATACCCTCACCAGTAAGACCTCCTCATTCTGATCACTGGGAGACCCAGAGACAGGGCTGGCTCGTTCAAAAGCTTTAGATGGTGAGCAATTATCACTGAGGGAAAAAGGTCCAAGCCAGCCTCCCTAATCCTCCACTCAGAAATATGAATGCACAAAGGATTATCAGAAGTTTAAGAGAACTCTGAAGTATTAAAGAAAAAAAAAAAAAAAGACTGAAAACATACACCAAGGAAACCAGTGACGGGGGATGAAGCAAACACAGTTTCGGTTAAGATGTGACATGCACGTTCCTAAAAATCACCACACTACAAAAAACCATGCAATGGAAACCACTGGGGTCAGGGACACAACACTCAAAAGCTCTGTCCCTGACACATAACAATGATTGTTACTGCTAGCTGCCACCGAGTCAGCCCTCAGCTCGTGGCAACCCCAGGCACAACACGACTGGGCCATCTGACAGGCTGATTCTCGGAAGCAGATCGCCAGGCCCTTCTTCCTAATCTGGAAGTCCTGCTGAAACCTGTTCAGCATTGTAACAACATGGAAGCCTCCACTGGCAGATGGGTGGTGGGTACACATAAAGTCACCGGCCAGGACTCAAACCCGGGTTTCCACCATGGAAGGGCATGAGTTCTACCACTGAAGCACCGCTGCCCTATTCATAGAAAATAAGAGCACAGTTTTGCTCATGTTAAACGGTTAGGAAACATATAAATACTACAATAAATCTTGCACTTCACCTTGAAAAAGCGCTGAAGTTCGCTTGTGAAAGCGGATGTCAGAAGGGCTGCAGCTTAAGAGTTATCGTGAAAGGTGGAAGGAGCACGCTCTAAAATCCAAGAGAAAGCTGTAACACCAGATGTGGATGGGTGTGGCTCAGGACACCGCAGTGAACTGAAGTAGCTGGCCGACGTGTGAGGCGTCTGCATGCGTGTGAGTTCTGTGTCATTCACAATGGGGCTGGGTTCAGTTGGATGCGGTTTCCTGAGCTCACCTAGCGTGGAAAGCTTACATTCTTTCCTAGTGTATCAACTGCACTGCAACAAACCCACATTTTCAAACAAGTATGGCAGCACCACTGGCTGTAATTTAAGGCATTTGTTGTCAGCTGCCATCCAGTCAGCCCCCAACTCATGGCAACCCCGTGCACAAAGGAACCAAGCACTGCCCGGTCCTGTGCCATCCCATGATCAGCTGCGGGTCAGACAGTTGTGATCTCTGGGTTTTCATTAGCTGATTTTTAGAAGTAGATCTCCAGGCCATCCTTCCAAGGCTGTCATAGTCTGTAAGCCTCGCTGAAACCTGTTCAACATCCTGTCAACATGCCTCTACTGACAGACAAGTGGAAGCTGCTCATGAGGCGCATTGGCCAGGAATTGAACCAGGGTCTCCTGCATGGAAGGCAAAAATTCTACCACTGAAGCACTGTGATGTAACAGATTGCTTTTTGTATGGCCTTTCTAGCCATGGTCTTGAAACTCCCACCCAGGTAACTGGGCAGGACTGTGTGATAGGGTAACTAGGATTGGTCAGTTTTGCCATCCCAGTGGGCCTGAAATAAGCCATCCCAGAGACAGGAAAGAGAAGAGCCCACCACCACCAAGGAAGGAGAGACCAGCAGGAGAGATCCCGATGCAGACTCGGCAGCAGGAGGCAACGTGTTGGGCATCCCAGCCCACAGAGGGAGAAAGCTGAGTGTTTTGGGGCAAAGACTGAGGGCCAGGGAGAGGCATTCCTGCGAGCACAGCTGGGCAGAGGCTGCCCTGATGGAAGGACTGTATCCTAAGTGTGCCTGAGCATGCCTGAGCCTGAACGGTAACTGTTACTTCCCTAACAAACCCCATAATTTTGAGTATGGTCTGTGAGTTGTGTGCGGCCATTGCAATGAATTATCAAACCCAGCAGAGAGCGCTGTGCGAGGGATGGTTGGTACCAGAACTGGTAAAGACGCTGGAGGGAGGAGGCATGTCTGACCCCCACCTCAGAGGAATCAGCCTTGGGCTGTTGATCTTGGCTCTCCTTCCCCTTTGTGAAGTTAGAGGAGGTCAGACATTGCCCTCACGCCATTTTTACAACCACCATGTATGTATATGTGTATGTGTACATTATATATTTATAGTTAAGTAATATATATATAAGCAACACACCATGATAGATGCAGAAAATACTGAAGTTGTGAAGGATTTCGTTTTACCTGGATCCACAATCAATGCCCACAGAAACAGCAGTAATCAAACAACATATTGCACTGGGAAAATCTGTTGCAAAAGACCTCTTTAAAGTATTATAAAGCAACGATGTCATCTTCAAGACTAAGGTGCGCCTGACCCAAGCTATGGTATTTTCAATCACCTCATACGCATGCGAAAGCTGGACCATGGATAAGGACGACCAAAGAAGAATCGATGCCTTTGAATTAAGGTGTTGGCGAAAAATATTGAATGTAACATGGACTGCCAGAAGAACGAAGAAATCTGTCTTGGAAGAAGTATAGCCAGAATGCTTCTTAGAAGCAAGGATGGCGACACTTCATCTCACGTACTTTGGACATGTTATCAGGACGGACCAGACCCTAGAGAAGGACATTGTGCTTGGTAAAGTAGAGGGTCAGTGCAAAAGAGGAAGACCCTCAACAAGATGGACTGACACAGTGGCTCCAACAATGGGCTTAAACCTATTTAAGACAGATTAAGTAAAAATGGGCAAATTACAAACCAGTATGCATAGTTAAAAATAAAAAAAAAGGAAAATATGCATAAGCAGAGAAAAAATTTATTAAGGCATACGGTCAAAATGTTAATAAACCTCTCTTCTTCCGTTTAAAATTTTCTAATTCTTCTACACTGAGCTATACCTGTAAAGCAAGAAAATATACACTAGAATCTTTTATACACCATGTGAGATAAATTTATGAACAAGCCAACTTATAAGTAACGTATCTTAATATTCTGAAGGTGAACCAAACGCCGAAATTAGTGAGAAAAATAAAAAAAAGCAAACCTGTTGCCGTCGAGTCAATTCTGACTCATAGCGATCCTATAGGACAGAGTGGAACGGCCCTATAGAATTTCCAAGGAGCGCCTGGTAGATTCAAACTGCTGACCTTTTGGTTAGCAGCAGTAGCATTTAACCAGTATGCCACCAGGGTTTCCAAATTTGTAAGAGGAGGTTTAGAAACATCACATATATTCTTGATTCTCATAAACTTTACTTCTTTCCCTAGTCCAAAACGGGAAATTTTCCAAATGGCTCTGAAATTGCAGGCATTATTTTTTAATCTCTAATCTGTGGTCACTGTCGTTAGTTGCCATCTAGTCTTGCTCTGCTGGAGTCCTTCCAGCAACATGCATTCTTATAAGGGTGCTGTCTAGCCCCAAGGTGAAGTCTACTTTCCCAAAAATACAGCAAAACCACAGTGCCTTTATTATATTAATTCTTTAAATACGCATCTTGTCCTACAAGTAATTTTAAGGTCCTTTTGTTGCTGTTGTTAGCTAACTCATGGTGAAGCTCAGCAAACCTCTGCATAACAAAAATAATGCCACCCAGCCCTGCACCGTCTCCCTGATCCCTCGCAGACCAGACCATTGTGATCCACAGGGTTTTCGTTGGCTGATTTTTGGAAATAGATTGCCAG
Organism: Loxodonta africana; assembly: GCF_030014295.1. Lineage (NCBI taxonomy): Eukaryota > Metazoa > Chordata > Mammalia > Proboscidea > Elephantidae > Loxodonta > Loxodonta africana. The sequence goes on along the minus strand of NC_087359.1, from coordinate 76,670,894 downwards.
GCCTTCTTCCTGGTCTGTCTTAGTCTGGAAGCTCTGCTGAAACCTGTTCGGCATCACACCAACAGACGGGTGGTGGTTGTGCATGAGGTGCGCTGGCCAGAACTGAACCCAGGTCTCCCGGACGTAAGGTGAGAATTCTTCCACTGAGCCACCACTGGATATATACATTTGGCAAAATATCTCACAGTACATGGACCACGGTTGTGAATGGGTTTTTCCCAAGATTTCAGAAGTGGTTTGGGGATGTAGATATGGTAGATCCAATGATGTTGATGTTACCTGATCTCTGGAGTGTGTTCTTAATCTTCTATCTCAACTCTCTCTTTGTCATTGTGAAGTCTGAGGGTTCTGGGTCTTTCACAGTTTTAAGGAGTGATCATAGCATGATCTTGGAGCCCTAGAGTAAAATAAAAAGTGTTTCTTTCACTGATCACATTATGACTCTGCTCTCGATTTTGGTTCCTCATTTGTCAGAGACCAGAGGTTTATTCCGGTCTGGTGATTGAAAAAACAGGAACTAACATGTAAGCATAAAAAGGATAGGTCATTTCCTCAATATCTGTCATTGAAGAAAGGTTCTCTGGGGTGGAGTGAGTGTGATTCTCTCTGAAGCGTAAGGATGGACTCTACAGCTTGCCAAGGTCTTTTTCTGGCCTGTGGCTCTGGGTACAGTTTTAAAAATAAACCTGTGATCAAGTCCACCAGAAAGTGGCTTGTAAGTACAGGTCTCCAAGGGCAAGCCTGTGAATCTAAAAATGACAAAATATACTGCTGCACAATTCCTCTGTGACTGGTAAATTTTAACTGGGAAGCCTGCCAGTGCCTCCAGTAAGGACTGGGGGGACAATTCCTTATGGTGCGAGAAGGATTAGGACCACAGTCCTGGACTTGCTCTCCACTGCCTCCTGCCCTTGACTTCTCTGGTGGGGCAGGGCTATGAAAGTCCAACTAGATGCTATTTTGCCCAGAGGGTGCTAGCCTTTGATGACCTCCATCAGATGGGAGAAGAGGCCCTGTCTTCGTTTCCCAGCATAACAGAAACACCATCTAAGTGGGGGCCTTTATGAACAGCAATTTATTTTCTCACATTTGAGGAAGCTAACCAAAACCAAACTCCTTGCTGTTGAGTCAACACTGACTCACATCAACCCTACAGGACAGAGTAGAACTGCCCCATAGAATTTCCAAGGAGCAGGTGGTGGATTCGAACTGCCGACCTTTTGGTTAGCAACCGAGCTCTTAACCACTGTGCCACCAGGGCTCCTTTCAGGAGGCTAAAAGTCTAAAATCAGGGGCCCAGTTCTAAGGGAAGCCTGTCAGCTCTAGGGGAAGATGCTTGTCTTGTCTCTTTCAGCTTCTGCAGACTCTGTAGTCTTTGGTTCCTTGGCGATCTTCACCTGGTGTCCATCCCCTGCCCACCTCCTCACCTGCAGTTGTGTTTGTTTCTGTGTCTAATCTGCTCTTTTTGTACCTCAGAAGTGAATAGGTTTTAGACATACCCTGTGCTGATATGGCCTCATTAACATAATAAAGAAAACCTTTTCCCAAAGGGGATTACATCCACAGGTATAGGGGTTAGGATTCCAACATATATTTTAAGGGAACACAATGCAACCCAATCCATAACACTCCCCAAATAGAAAAATGCTGATGACGGTGCGTTGTAATATCTCTTTCATTGTCCTTTTGCATCCTCCAGAGCTCCTTCTGGGACCTGCTATACGTTAGTTCCTCATTATGGTTGCTATCTATCATGGCTGCCTGTGGCTGAGAGGTGCACCTTCTAAATCACTGCTCCCATTTCCGGCAATCCCATCTTCCCTCTGCATAACCCACCTAATCTCTAAGCCACTCTGTAAAGGCTCATTTGGCAGATGCGTAGCCACGCACGAATCAAGGTAGGCAGACCATGGTCTAGGATAATGCTGTGGGACCTCGGCTGATGCTACGGGTGCAAATGCAAGGTGCTGATGATGCCCTCCAGGTTGGGGTCTATGGGAAAATTGTTTCCAAGCAAAGTAAGTGTATTAGTTTCTTCATGCTGCTGTAACAAAAGTGCCATAAACTGGCTGGCTTATAAGGACGAAAATTTATTCTCTCAGTTCTGGAAGCTAATAATCCAAATTCAGGGTATCAACAGGGGCATGCGCTCTCTCTCTGAAATCTCTAGGGGAAGGTCTTTGGCTTGCAGCTGAAGCACAACTCCATCTTCCATCTTCACATGGCCATCTTCTCTCTGTCTGTCTCTCTGTGTCTCTTCTCTTTTACAGGATACCACTTAGATTGGATTAGGACCCATTCTACTCCAGTACGACTTCATGTTAACTGAAAACATCTTTAAAGACCCTATTTCCAAACAAGGTCACCTTCACAGATACCACCAAACCCATTGCTGTCGAGTCAATTTCAACAATTAGTGACCCTACAGGACACAGTAAAACTGCCCCATAGAGTTTCCAAAGTTGTAAATCTTTATGGAAGCAGACTGCCACGTCTTTCTTCCACAGAGGTGCTGGTGGTTTTGAACCACCAACCTCTCGGTTAGCAGCCAAGCAATTTAACCACTGTGCCACCAGGGCTCCAGCTCATAAGTACCATACTTACTGTTATGGATTGAACAGTGTCCCCCAAAAGATAGGTTGAATGCCTAACCTCACAGGTATCAGAAATTAGGAATTCAAGCTTTTTGGGAGATGCCATTCAACCCATAAGAGTAAGTATACAAAACCTCACTCAGTCTGTCTGAGGTCAGAAATATTCGAGGTAGACAATGAGATGTAGACCTGAAAGTTACATGCTGAAAATCAGCTTTCCCCCTGTTGTAGGGTAGTTACTCTGGAGAGGGGATAAGAACCCAATTCAATTCATAAAGGATCCTCTCACACCTAAAATCATAATAAAACCTATTTGTCTCTACTAATGTATCAGTAATAAATAACATCCATGGAAGTAGCAGTCAAAAAATTTGACTGTCTTAGTTATCTAGTGTTGCTATAATAGCAATATCACAAGTGGGTGGCTTTAACAAACAGAAATTTATTTCCTCATAGTTTAGGAGGCTAGAAGTCTGAATTGAGGGTGCCGGCTCTAGGGGAAGGCTCTCTCTCTGTCAGGTCTAGAGGAAGGTCCTTGTCTCTCCTGAGCTTCTGGTCCTGGGTGATCTTCATGTGGCTTGGCATCTCTCCTCCCCCATCTCTGCTCTGCCCACTTGTTTAATCTCTTTTATATCTCAAAACAGACTGATTCAAAATACATCCTATACTAGTCCCACCTCATTAACATAACAAGACAATTCATTCCCAAATAGGATTATAACCACAGGCATAGAGGTTAAGATTTAAAACACATATTTTGGGGGACAAGCCAATCTATAACAATGACATAGCATTGGGCACATCTGCTACAAAAGACCTCTTCAAAGCTTTAAGAATCAAAGATGTCACTTTGATGTAACTGAGGTGGGCCTGACCCGACAGCCTCATGTGCACATGAAAGCTGAACAAAGAAAAACAAAGAAGAAAAATCATTGTATTCAAATTGTGGTGTTGACAAAGAATGCTGGATATACGGTGACTGCCCGAAGAACAAACAGGTCAGTCTTAGAAGAAATACAACCAGGATGTTCCTTAGAACTAAGGATGGCAAGACTCTGTCTTGCTTACTTTGGACATGTCATCAGGAAAGACCAAGTGCTAGGAAAGGACGTCATGACTGTTAAATAGAGGGTCAGCAGAAACAAGGGAAACCCTAAAAAAGCTGGACTGACACAACAGCTACCACAGCATTTCTACTCCCATACGACGTGGGGCCACACTCGTCTGTCAGTGGGGGCTTGTGTGTTGCTATGACGCTGCACAGGTTTCAGCTGAGCTTCCAGACTAAGACAAACCACAAAGAAACGTCTGGTGATCACTTCCAAAAATCAGACAATGAAGATCCTATGGAGCGTAACAGTCCAGTCGGCAGCCAAACACGCGGATGGCATAGGACGGGGCAACATTTTGTCCCTTTCTCATGGGGCTGTGGCCATGAGTTATGGCTGATCCGGTGGCAGCTAACAGCAACAACAACATGACCTGCCAGTGCCTTTCCATTCATCGTCCATCAGGAGGTGAAGTCTATCCCCCCCCCCCACACCCTTGAACGTGGAAGGGCCTCTGTGACTGCCTCGTCAAATAAAATATGATAGAAATGATATCCTAGGCTAGGTCACAGAAACGTTCACTCCCAGAACCCAGCCACCATGTTGTGAGGAAGCCCAGGCCACATGGAGTGGCCATGTGTGGGTGTTCCTCCAACTTCAGGTCCCAGCTGACAACCAACACAGACTGACAAATGATTAAGCAAGCCTTCAGATGAGTCCTGCCTCATGTTTGACCCATCACAGCCAATGTTGAATGAAACAGAGATAAGCCCTGCCCAGAGATGTCTCCCTGAGCCCTGCCCAAATAGGCGGATTCATGAGGAAAATAAATGTTATTGTTGTTTTAAGCCACCAGTTTTGAGGTGGTTTATTTTACAACACTAGAAAGCAGAATAAAATCTCGTCGCCATGGAGTTGACCCCGAGTCAGAGTAGACCTGTTCTCCTTAGAGTTTTCAGTGGTCAATTTTTCAGAAGTAGATCACCAGGCCTTTAAGGAACAGCTGGTGGATTCAAACTGTCAACCTTTTGGTCAGCAGCTGTAGCTCACCATAACTCTCAACCACTGTGCCACCAGGGCAGTATAACCAAAAAAACCAAACCCAGTGCTGTCGAGTCTATTCCGACTCATAGCAACCCTACAGGACAGAGTAGAACTGCCCCATGGAGTTTCCAAGGAGTGTCTGGCGGATTCGAACTGTCGATTCTTTGCTTAGCAGCCATAGCACTTAACCACTATGCCACAGGGCGTATAAAAAACCAAAAAACCAAACAGTGCCGTCAAGTCGATTCCAACTCATAGCGACCCTATAGTACAGAGTAGAACTGCCCCATAGAGTTTCCAAGGAGCGCTTGGCGGATTCGAACTAATGACGCCTTTGGTTAGCAGCCATAGCACTTAACCACTACGCCACCGGGGTTTCCTACAGGGCATACAGACACCATTTATTTGTTCACTATGTTTCCCCACAGAGAAAATGAGGGACATGTACTCAAACCACCTCCTCCCTAGAATCCTCCAGGATTTATACTTTGTTGCAAATGTTCATAGTTCTCAAGAATTCAGTGTTGTCTTCAGGCCTTTCCTTGGTCTTAGAGAGGGCTCTGAGAAGATTCTAGAACCATCTACTTCGTTACTAAAATAACTTTGAGTGAAGGTAAAATGTGAGGAAACCGGAATAATATAAGAATTATTTTATTTTATAAAAATATACTTCACAAAAAAAGACATGCTAAATGTTATGTCAGTTTTCAGGTTGAGACTTTCAAATATCTTGAATTATCTCAGTAAATGACATAAGATTTTTTAAATTGCAGGAGAAAATACCCTTAAGTGAATTCATTAAACTAGGTCAAAGAATTTTAGAAATGTGGTGTAATGGATTAGTGGTCAGAGGTCCTTGGTTCTTACTGGGCTGTTTCAAACAACAAATTGGCCATTCTCCACTGAAGCTATTTAGCTTCGCAGGGCCTGGGTTCCCTCATCTGTTAAATGAGAAAACTGGGCTCAAGGACCTTCAAAAGGATCCTGCCAGCTTGGCCATTCCAGGGAAGCTTAATGAATATTCATATGGAGACACCAAGAACATCCTGTCCACCCAAACCCCATCATTTCACAGATGAAATAACTGATGAGAACTCGAGAGGTTCACAACAGGTGAGTGAAAGATCAGGACCCAGGGGAAAGGATGAGGCAGAATTCCTCCCACTGGAACAATATGCTACCATGGAACTCTGCCCACGGGCCATCAGTCCAGATGATCACAATATATAGCTGCACCCTAGCCCGATAAAATGCATTCATGCCCCCACATGTGTGACCTTCTCTACCAACCTGTTATAGATTGAATTGTGTCTCCCAAAAATTAATGTGTCAGCTTGGCTGGGCCATGATTCCCAGCATTGTGTGACTGTCCACCATGCTATCATCTGATATGATTTTCCTATGTGTTGTAAATCCTACTTCTATGATGCTAATGAGGCAGGATTAGAGGCGGTTATGTTAATGAGGCAGGACTCAATCTACAAGATCAGGTTGTGTCTTAAGTCAATCTCTTTTGGGATATGAGAGAAGCCAGCAGAGGGGAGGAAGGGACCTCATACCACCAAAAAACAAGAGCCAGGAGAACAGCACATCCTTTGGACCCACAGTCCCTGCACTGAGAAGCTCTTCAACTGGAGAAGATTGATGACAAGGACCTTCCCTAGAGCCAACAGAAAGAGAAAGCCTTCCCCTGGAGCTGGCACCCTGAATTTGGACTTCTAGCCTCCTAGACTGTGAGGGAAAAAATTTCTGTTTGTTAAAGCCATCCACTTGTGGTATTTCTGTTATAGCAGAAACAGATAACTAAGATACAACCTCAGAATGACTGAGAAGTCAGAGAGCAGAGCAGGCTCCAGTGGCTCTAAAGACATCATCAAGATATGGCCTTACTCCCCTCATCTTCCACGTCGGCCTTCCTTGGTGTGGGCTCCATTCTTTGACAGACTCTCCCCTCAGAGTTACAAGATGGCCACCAGCAGCTCCAGGTGTAAAGCCTATCTCCTCAATGAGCCCAGCAGAAAGAGATTCTCCTCCCAACAGTCCCAGAAAAGAATCTCACCAACTATGAGACAGAATAATGCCTCCCCCCCAACACACACAAAGTCCACGTTTCCATCCCTACAACCTGTGAAGATGTTACCTTACACGGCAATAGGGGCTTGGCAGATGTCACTAAATTAAGGACCTCGACATGGTAGCTTCATAGATACATCCAAACTCCCCGAGGGACCGAATTGTTGGACTGAGGGCTGTGCAGACCATGGTCTCAGGGAACATCTAGCTCAACTGCATAACACAGTTTATAAAGAATATGTTCTACATTCTACTTTGGTGAGTAGCATCTGGGATCTTAAAAGCCTGTGAGCAGCCATTTAGGATACTCCACTGGTCTCACACCTTCGGGAGCAAGGAAGAATGAAGAAAACTAAAGATACAAGGGAAAGACTGGTCCAAAGGACAAATGGATCACATCTACTATGGCCTCTACCAGACTGAGTCCAGTAAAACCAGATGGTGCCTGGCTACAACCGCTGACTGCTCTGACAGGGATCACAATAGAAGGTCCCAGACAGAGCTGGAGAAAAATGTAGAACAAAATTTTAACTCAAAAAAAGAAAGTCCAGATTTGCTGGCCTAACTGAGACTGGAGAAACTCTGAGAGTATGGCCCCCGGACACCCTCTCAGCTCAGTAATGAGGTCACTCCTGAGTTTCACCCTTCAGCCAAAGATTGAACAGGCCCATGGAACAAAACAAGACTAAATGGGCACACCAGCCCTGGGGCAGGGACTAGAAGGCAGGAGGGGACAAAAAAAGTTGGTAATAAGGAACCTAGTGTTGAGAAGGGAGAGTGTTGACACGTCATGGGGTTGTCAACCAATGTCATAGAACAATGTGTGTGCTGTTTAATGAGAAACTAGTTTGTTCTGTAAACCTTCATCTAAAGTACAATTTAAAAAAATTAAAGTAAAAAAAAAAGAATACATACAACGATTTACCACTTTAGAAAAATACATAACTGTATACCCATTAGGCTGTAAAGTTTTCAGGGTAAAAAAGACTGATTTCATTTTGTATTCCTAACACTGTGGCCAAAACTCTGAACGTTCAATATTTGTAGAATTAAATTAAATGCATTACCACAGGTTTAAAAAAAAAAATTTAAGAACTCAAGATGGGAAGATTATCCTGGATTATCTGGGTGTGTCTAATATAACCCAAGGGTCCTTGAAAGCGGAAAAGGAGGGAGAAGAGTCAGAGCGTGGTGTGACTATGGAAGACATGCTCAGAGTGATGTAATATGGGTAGGACTCAGGCCACTGTTGCTGGCTCTGAAGATGGGGCAAGGAGGCCACAAGCTAAGAAATGCAGGCAGCATCTAGAAGGCAAAAATGGCGAGGAAGCAGATTCTCCAGAAAGTAATACAGTCCTGCCAACATCTTGATTTTAGCCATGAGATCCATGTCAGACTTCCAACCTCCAGGACTTTAGGCAATAAATTTGTATTGCTTTAAAGTCACTAAGTGTGTGATATTTTGTTACAGCAAAAACAGGAAACGATACACTGACTACCTGATCCAATTTGGTTCACCTGCTGTACCTGAATCAGTGATTTTGGCCAAACCTGAATAGCCTCCTACCTCTAAATCTGAGGGTGAGACCAATGCAACAGGGACTGAAAGAAGGCAGGAGTGGTTCCTTGCAGAAAATGAGGGGATTATCACCAGAAAATGCAGGGATGGAAAATAAACAGACACATACAGACATACACACACGCAGACACACACACACACACAGGAGATACCCAGTGTACAAAGGGACAGGTGGGAGGGCCAGGAGAAGCCCCGAGTGCATCTCTAGGACACTGGAGGTTCTGAAAAGAAACCTCAGACCATAGGTGGTATTTCAACTTTGCTTTCTTCTGAAGGTCACAGTTTTGCAGGAAAGAGGAAATGCAAATACTTGGGGACAACTGTCCGGGTCCAGGAATGAATGGTGTTAAGTTACAAGACTGCATTTTCTGGATAGTCTCTTGATGGAAGACGGAGTGTATCTTGTAAACGTTAGAAAGAATACATTTATCAGGAGTCTTATTAACCTGACCAGGAAATCATTAAAGCATAAATTGGGAGGGGTAAAGAGAAAGAAAGAACAGCCAGATAAAATTCTACAACTGGCTAACACTGATGACAACAAATAGGACTTAACAAGAACAATGGGAAATCAGGGAAGTATTAGAGAGGAGTCCTTGAGTGGCACAAATGGTTAAATGCTGGGCTACTAACCCAAAGGTTGGAGGTTTGAACCCACTCCGAGGCCCTTCAGAAGAAAGGCCTGGCGGTTTACGTCCAACAGCATCAGCCCGCTGAAAACCCTGCGGAGCTGCTTTATCTGTTCTATGCTGACACACATGGGGCTGACGCCACGCCAACTGATTAAGAGGGAATAACAAAGAAGAGCCAGAGGGTAGTCTTTGGCCCTGTGTGCCAACCCAAAATCCGGGTAGTAAAGAGGACCTGAAGCACTTACTGATAAAGATCAGTGTGGGTTACAACCCAACAAAAAGACAACAAAAATCTTCACAACTGGACCAATCAGCAACATCATGATAAACGGAAAAAATACTGAAGTTGTCAAGGATTTCATTTTACTCAGATCCACAATCAATGCCCATGGAAGCAGCAGTCAAGAAATCAAAGGATGGACCTCACTGGACAAATCTTCTGCAAAAGACCTCTTTAAAGTGCTGAAAAGCAAAGATGTCACTTTGAGGACTAAGATGCACCTGGCCCAAGCCATGATATTTTCAACTGCCTCTTGCACATGTGAAACCTGGACAATGAACAAGGAAAATGGAAGAACTGATGCCTTTGAATTATGGTGTTGGCAAAGAGTATTGAATATACCATGAACTGCCAGAAGAATGAAAAAGTCTGTCTTGGAAGAGGTACAGCTGGAGGGCTCCTTGGAAGTGAGGATGGCAAGACTTCATCTCACGTACTTGTTTTCAGGAGGGACTAGTCCCTGGAGAAGGACATCGTGCTTGGGGTAAGGAAGTGGGGGTCAGTGAAAAAGAGGAAGACCCTCAATGAAATGAATCGACACAGTGGCTTCAACAATGGGTTCAAGTGTAGCAACAATTGTGAGGATGGCACAGGACCGGGCAATGTCTCTTTCTGTTGTACACAGGGTCGCTATGAGTCAGAACCGACTCGACAGCACCTGATAACAACAAAGTAACCTCCAGTTTTCAAGTGCTGAAGAGAATACAACCTTCTAGCTTTTACCAGATCTTACAGGTATGGATTCATGCCTGGAAGAGGAGAGCAGATCTATTCTAGGGCTTAGGAAAAGCTCTCTATCCCTTGGCACTCTTTTTTTTTAGCTCATCCCAACTTACCCCTATTCGCTATGCCCAAGATAAAACTCGAAAGGTCAGATCAGGCTGAGGGCTCAAAACATGGAAAAGGGGCCTAGGAGGATTGTTTTAGCCTGGGCCTGATGTTAGAAGCACAGAAAGAATCTTCATACTTCACATGATCTCATCCAATACAGCCAGCAATCGGAGGGTTTTCCTACATCTCTTTTAGAAACACTCTCTCGGCACTCAAGGTGACCGGGAGGGGTTGGCCTTGGTTGGGGGGGCTCCAGAAACCCATCACAGCTAACAGAGGGCAGGGCAAGTACAGCAAGGGTGCTAAACGTGGCCGCTGTACACAGGTTTCCCATAGGTGGCTGACTTGGGTGTTTTCAGAACAGCAGAACTGGTTAGAACTTCCCATTCCCAGGAGCTCTGTGCCCACACGCTCTGGGCTAACACACACCTAAAGGCTTACTACACAGTTGGCAAAAGACGGACTACTGTTCCTCCTTCCAAGATTGACTAAACGCTGGCATCTCAAAATGTACCTAAAGTGAGAATCAACTGGGTCTTGAGCACAAGTAACATTAGTGGCAAACTGGGTAAGTGGCAGCAAATCCCAAACCCAGAAGTGCAGCCATTAACAGTGCTGAGTGAGGCTGGCTTATCACATGCCCCTCACTCCAAAAGTGAACCTTGTCCAAAGCTGGGCATAATTGTTAGCAACAACTAGTGCTATCTGCTGAACACAGATACCTGAAGTCCTTTTTGGAATGGATAGGATATAAACAAAACGAACAACCGAAGCAAATAAAGTTTGTCAGCAGTCAGGGTGGCCTGTTACAGGAAAACATGGTCAAGAGTCATTCCCTAGACAAGGCGGCTCACTCCAGGCTATTCTACCACTGTAGAAAATCCTCACCAAGAGAGCTGGTTAGAAACGTTGTTCTCCATGAGCATATAAATCCACTCTAAGCAAAAAAAAAACAACTCAATAAATAGACACTAAATAGCAGGTGTCTGTCCCACAAGGGGGTGGGGGACAACCTGCTGTATGTTATCTGGGCCATGGCGAACTCCACCACTGACGGTCCTCAGTACTCACAGGACCTGTGGTCAGGCAATGCCCAGATCTCAGCTGAGATAAGGATGGCCCTGAGCACCGGTGGGCAGCAGTGCCATGAGCTGGGCATTCACTGCATGGCATCTTGAAAAAATATTACATTCTAACTTTGACATTAAGTGTGTCCTTAGACGTAGGTTCTCTAAATCTTTCTGCCTGGAAGATAAAAAAAAAAAAAGAAGATACGGCGGATCTATTCTAGGACTTATGAAAAGCTCTCTATCCTCTGTGATCTTTTTCTTTGGTTCATCCCAGCTTGCCCCTATTTGCTACGCCCGAGGTAAATGACTCAAACAGTCAGCAGTTAATGAAACCAAGTGATCTATTTAAGGTCTGACCAAAGTAGAAAGTAGTAAAAGGATGTTGTTGTTAGATGCCACCAAGTCAGCTCCAACTCATGGCTATCCCATGTACAAGAGAACCAAACGTCACCCAGTCCTGCACCTTCTTTACAATTGGTGGTACGCTGAAGTCCATCATCCCCACTGCGTATTTTGAGTGCCTTCCAACCTAGGGGGCTCAGCTTCTACAACTGTATTGGACTGTATTCTGTTGTGATCCACAGTTTTCCCTCGCTAGTTTTCCTACTGTATTATTTTGGAAGCTCTGCTAAAACCTGTCCACCATGGGTAATCCTGCTGGCATTTGAAATACCGGTGGCATAGCTTCCAGCATCCAGGCAACACGAAAGCCACAGCATGACAAACTGACAGAAAAGTGACAGAGTAAGAGGATAACATTCCTTTTCTGATGGTGCCCTTGTGTGAGGCGACTTATGGCATTTCGAGGTAGTTTAAATGTTAGGGAGAGATGTCTAAAGCACCACAACTGAACATTCGATCTTTTGGAGGCTTCCTCTATCAGAACTCATCAGACATTGGGGTGTGAAGGATTTAACCAGGTCCTTGCATAAGAACGAGCTTCCAACGAAAGGGGTGGGAAGAAGATCACAAGGGACTTGGGGACAACTGTGTGCACTAGGATTCACAAGTGTCTCTGTCAACAATCAGCAGTACGCAATTGTTTTTTATAAAATGTGACAACACATGGGGAAAGGAGGCTTTTCTAGAAAAAAAGTGTATTTGTTATGTTTCTAACTATAAGTTATTTTTAAGGAGTTCCTAAGTGGCACCCACCTTGGAAACCCTATGGAGCAGTTCTACTCTGTACTATAAGGTCACTATGAGTTGGAATGGGCTCGAGGGCTACTGGTTTGGGTTTTTTTTTTTTTTTTTTCCGTTAAGTAGCATAAAATGGTTAAGTGCTCAACTACTAGTTGAAAGGTTGACAGCTCAAATTCACCCAATGGCATCTCATAAGGAAGGCCTGGCGATCTGTCTCCAAAAGGTCACAGACATGAAAACCCTGTGGAGCACAGTTCTACTGTGACATGCATGGAATGGACATGAGTGGAAATGGCCTGGATGGCAACTGGTTTGTTAGTTTGTTTTATATATTATTTTTAGAATTAAAATTACAGAAAGTAAATCTCAAAATCTGGCAATGGCCCAGGGATACGCAGAGAAAGCATCAAGATGGGGTCTCTGGTTAGTTAAAAACCACCAACCCCAACTTTTACTAAGCCCTCATTACATGCCAGGCAGATTGCTGAAACCTGACATTCACTTAACTTTCCCAACAGCCCCTTGGGGCGGGGACTATTAATAACAGCACTTTATTGATAGAGAAATTAAGGTTTGGTGGCTTAAGTATCCTCCCAAAGTCACAAAGCCAGGAGGAGCACATATGAACCCAATCTGATCCCAGAACCCACTTTCCACTGCTTATGTAAGATGGGCTTTTAATCCATTTAGAAATGCTGGCAATCCCCAAGGCGCCTTCCCGGCTATAGAAGACAGCGAGGATGAGAATGCAAAAATAAACTTCACTTACTTCACAATTGCTTAGGCCAGGCTCTCCGAGGATTTCTATATATAGTTTTACTACTTTTAAAAAACAGCCCCAAATTATAGCTCTCAAACTACCTGCAGGGGTGCGAGTACGTCTGTCTGCCATGCCCAACACACTTCTCTTTCCTCAGCCCCGAATCTCGGGAAGATGCCACCTGACATACAGTTTGACAGCCCCACCCTGCAACCATAATTGATTGGATGCGGGGATAGATGACTAGCCAGATTCTCTTGGGATTTTAAAATAAGAGAGGACAGCCCGTTGGTGCTAGACGTTAAGGGGTGAGCAGGCAGAGAACCTGCAGGGAGGTCGGCCACTGGGGGGCAGAGCAGCTCCGGCTCCAAGGGCAGCGAATCTCCGCTGCTGAGGCTCCTGGCTGTACGTGGGGTTCAGCGCCACAGCCATCTCTGAGCGTGCCTGCAGGGCCTTACAATAATCTCGCCTTTTCTTAATACAGCTTGAAGTGGATTATTATTATTATTTCATTGTGGTAAAATATAACAAAAATTTTGCCATAGGAACCAATTTCAAGTGCTCAATTCAGTGACATTACATTCACTGTGTTAAGCAACCACCAGCACTATCCATTTCCAGAACGCTTTCATCATTCTTAACAGAAACTCTGCGCCCTTTCAACAGCACCCCCGTACTGCCCACTCCCCCAACCCTGATAACCTTTAATAAACTTTTGTCTCTGCATCTGCCTATTCTAGATAGTTCATGTAAGTGGGATCATCTACTACTTGTCCTTTCGTGATGACCTATGTCACTCCATGTAATGCTTCCAGAGTTCATCCACGTTGTAGCACATATCAGAACCTTCACATCTCTATATACCGGAATAATATCCTATTGTATGGCTATGCTGGGGCCCTGGTGGTGCAGTGGTTAAGAACTCGGCAGCTAACCAAAAGGTCAGCAGTTCGAATCCACCAGTTGCTCCCTTGAAACCCTATGGAGCAGTTCTACTTTGTCCTACAGGGTCACTATTAGTCCGAGTTGACTCAACAGCAACGGGTTTTTGGTTTGATACGGCTATAGCTCATTTTGTTTATCCATTCATCTGCTGATGGACATCTGGGCTGTTTCCACCTTTCGGCTATTGTGAACAGTGCTGCAGCGAAAACTGGTATAAGTTTTTTTGGTTTCGTTTCGTTTGGTTTTGCCTCTTGCAATTATAGGTTTGCCCAGATATCCATGACACAGGGCCTTGCCCAGAGTTCTACCACAAGTAGGCCTATTTATCATCCCTGGCCTTCAAGGCATTTCAAGTCCCTGTATTCTTTCTGTTATTTACATGTCTGCATCAGAATAATAACTGTAATTTTCGTTTAATAAAGATCTACTCTGAATGTCAGAGCTATGCCGAACTCTTGATCACCCAAGTGTTTCTCAGATCTTCAGCATCAATGGACGGAGCCCTTAATCGGCCTTCCACACACCAAGATACCCCCAATTTTAGACAAATCTTAAGCATCTAAGTAGGTATCTGGGGGTTAGGTATGGGAATTAAGAATACACAAAAATCGATCAACTGATTGCTCAATAAGTGGTGTTAGAACAACTGGATATCTCTTTGGAAGAATTCCATTGCTCAGACAATACAGAAAAATAATCAAATGGATTACACAGTCATTAAAAAAATCATGAAAAAAATTAGGAGAAAAACGACGAAAAGTTATAATCTTATGGTGGGAAAGGCCTTCCCAGGCATGACTCCAAAATCAGAAACCATAAAGAAAAAGGATAAATTTCACTACAGAAATTTCTTAAACTCCTACATAAAAAAAGACATGATAATAAATGATAAGCTGGAGCAAAATACTTGCAGTACACATAACAAAAGACTGATTCTCTTTGCAAACGGTTCAACAGTATTTATGAAGAGTAGGGTGAAACGTGAAAGACCACGCTGAGCCGCCATCTTTCCCCCATTTACCCTTAGCTGCAAACCTCTCCCCCGTGTGACCCCTGAAATCTAGCCTTCCTATACTTCTTATACACATATACATATCCACCACCCGTCTATCGGTTTGTTGGACTGCGATGGTTTGTGTGTTGCTACGACCTGAGAAGTTAGGCCACAGGCATAGGTTCAACTACAAACAGGGTCACCCATGGTAAACAGGTTTCAATGGAGCTTCCAGGCTAATACAGACTAGGAAGAAGGGACTGGTAATCTACTTCAAAAATTAGTCAATGAAAACCCTAAGAATCAGAACAGAATACTGTCAGATATAGTGTTGGAAGGAACTCAAAATACACAGTAGACCCAAATAGCAACAATCATGAAGACGGCACAGGACCAGGCAATGTTTCCTTCTGTTGTACACAGCATCGCCGTAAGTTGCAGCCCACTTGACAGCAACTAATAATAGATGTTATGGATTGACCTGTATCCCCCCAAAATATGTGTTGTAAATCCTAACCTCTGTATGTGGTTATAACCCCATTTGTGAATGAGTTGTTTGTTACATTAATGAGGCAGAATTAGGTTATGTCAATGAGGATTAAGTTATGTTTATTATGATAACAAAGCAGGATTAAGGTATATTTTGAGTCATAAAAGAGACTGAACAAGCAATTGAAACAAGCAGAGATGGGAGAAGAGAGATGCCAAGCCACATGAAGACAGCCCAGGAATAGAAGCCAAAAGAGACAAGGACCTTCCTCCACAGCCAACGGAGAGAGAAAGCCTTCCCCTGACGCAGGTACCCTGAATTTGGACTTCCAGCCTCCTACACTGTGAGAAAATAAATGTGTTTATTAAAGCTACCCATTCATGCTATTTGTTACAGCAGCACTAGATAACTAAGACAATACACACATACGTACATGTATGAAACGTAGACACACTTTTTTTTTTTTTACATATTCAGTTCATACCGTTCTGTGACTTATGTTTTCCAGTATAACATGTCTTAGAGATCCTTCTATGCACCTACATACAAGTCTGCCACACTTTTTTATCAGCTGCATTGGATATCATTGATTATATCATCATTTACTTAACCTTTCTCCAGCTGACAGATACTTAAGCTGCTTCCAATGTTTCACTTGTATAAACGATGTAATCATCAAATTCTTTTACATTTATCTCTGTGCATATGTTATTGTCAAATGGAAAAAAGGTTATAAAACCATTTATTTACGGCTTTACCCTAACTTGGTTTTAAAATACAATTACATACACATATACACATGCAGAGAAAACAAATTAGCATAAACACACTGTGACCCTAAAACTCCCCAGAATGTTTTCTCCTTTCCAAAATGAGCAACTGAGAGCTTGACATAACTAACACCATGACGAACCTATAAGTTTTTCTCCTTCCTCTGGCTACCTTCTCCTTTCCACATACCTCTGTTAATGACTTTGTTTTGATCTGATGCAAATAACTTTGCTCTTTGTTTTGATCTGATGTCGATAACTTTGTTTTATTCTGTCTGACCACTTTAAGACCCCCCCCCCCACCTCCCGCACAGGGACATTAGAGCCCAGGTGTCTGACATGAATATCTTTAGTCTGATAAAGAGTTTCTTGTCGCTATCCTGTAATGAATAACTTCCTAGGCCATGCCATTTGCAGGCTACAAAGACACTTCTAACCCTTGTAAAAATCTTATATAAGCTCTAATGTAAAGTTGCTTTTGAGGACTCCATAGAGATACTCTGTGTTACTGTCAGATTTCCGGTGGTGGTCACCTCCTAAATCAACTTCCTCACTCTTTCTGACTTAGAGTACGTTTCATCAGCTCAATTGCTCCAGGGCACGGACCCTAATTGGGCAACACATATCAAAATCGTGACTAGTGGATACAACTTGATAAGTGGATTGAGTGATGAGCTTTCTTTATACTCTTCCAGGTTTTATAATTTTTCTACAATGAACACTATAATTATAAGAAAAAATACATTTCTGCATGTGCTAATAAATTCTGAATGATGGTAAAGACAGCACTTTCAGATTATAACAATGATTTCAATCACTTAGACTCCTTTTCTCACTTAATTAACACCTTTCTGGTTCCTCAGCTAGGTGTTCCAGAATGGTGATGTCACTGAAATTATGATCTCTGGGTAAGAACAGGATTGCTACTCATGTCGACACATCTTGTAAGAGGTAAGAATTGAGGAGCTTTGATGGACCACCTAGTATTTGTACATTCTTTATCATAGGGAGTCAAACTAGAAAACACATCTGCTCCCCAGTCAAGCAGAAACCTGGGGACGATGAGGTAGCATCTTAGGGCAGAGTCACTGGTCAAAGCTGAGGGCCCGAGGTGAACAGAACAGAGCCCAGGTACTATAGCATTCTTGGAATGGGTCCCCTAGGAAAAATCTTTCCCTGCCCCATGGGACAAGATGACCAGGAAACAGCACCACTGGGTAAGACTGTGAGAGCCTTAGAAGCCCTTATGTTAATCATACGGTTATGATTATATCGATAACAGAGAGTCATACTGGTTGTCCACTTTTTGTGTCAATGTATTTCTTTAGAAGTCCCTGGTGGTACAACAGTTAAGGGTTCAGGTGATAACCAAAAGGTTGATAGTTCGAGTTCACCCAGAGGCACATCTGAAGAAAGGCCTGGTGATTGATCCACTTCTGAAAAATCAGCCACTGAAAACTGTATGGAACATAGTTCTACTGCAACATGCATGGGGTCGCCATGAGTTGGGGGGGACTTGATGACAACTGGTTACATCCACTTTATCGGAGCTGCCTTCTGATACTGCTCCTCTCACCTCCAAAATCCATACCTTCCGCACCTCCCTTGGCCTTTCTAAAAAGTCTAGCCTCCTTGGTCTTTCCAAGGCCTTGTAGATAACTGCACATGCTCACAGACTGGGGTAGTAACAGCTGCAATGTGACTACCCCTGTGTGCTTATGCCTAGTAATCATTTAACTGTTGGACAATAAAGCAAGGTAGTATCTGTGGCATAGCAAGACACTGTACTCAGCCTCGAATAATAAAGATTCAGCCAGTGTGGCCTGCTGACATCAGTTTTTGCACAGGTCTTTATGCTGGAGATATATGAGGCTGTAAGTCCCCCTTGGGCTTCCCGCAGGTGGGCAGGGCTTCTCCCTGGACAAGCCAGTTAGACTCAGGAGTCCAGAGAAGCCAGGCTCACTGAACGTCCTTCTGGACAACATCCTGGGCTCGGCTCCCTTCCTTCTGCTCCCTCCCACCAAGCCTGCTTCGCCCAGGTTCTAAGCCCTACCCCAGCCATTTGCTTCCTAAACTTCCATCCAGAGGCACTGCACACTTCGGCAAAAAAGAACATTGCGTATCAACCAGTCACTAGTTGCCACCCAGCTGATTCAGACTCATGCCGACCCCATGTGTCCCAAGTAGAACTGCTCCACAGAGTTTTCACGCCTGTGACCTTTCGGAAAGAGATTGCCAGACCTTTCTGCTGAGGCAGCTCTGGATGGATCTGAACTGCCAACTTTTCAGGTAGAAGTCGAGCGCTTAACCATTTATGCCACACTGCAGAGCTGCCCACTATAAACTCACGGCGACTTTACCCCTGGTCACCACTCACGTGTCGCTACAAGCCTAATCCTCCTTGCATGCTCTACCTGCAGAAGTGGTCTGAAACCTTAGCCTCCCTCCTCAGAGCCCCCTCCTCCCCTCACTCTGTCTCGCCAGGTGACTTGACTCCCAGCACACCGAGGAGATGGAGCTACGTGGCAAGAGCTCTGCCTGCCTGCTCGCCACCATGACTTACTTGTTTCTGAATCCAGCCTTCCTGAGCTCAGAAGCAGAGGGTTCCACCTCCTTCCCACCCTGCCCCTGCTTATGCCAAGCCACATGGCAGCCCTGAAGAGTGCCCAGAGGGCAGAAGGCCTTGTGGAAACTGAGGCATGACTGTGAGAGATCCGAGAGAATCAGTGGTGAAAGCAGTGAGGAGCCAGGTCAGGAGAGACAGGGTGAGCTGGGGTCAGGGCACATGGAAGCAAAGAGTCAGGATGAGCAGTGGGGTAGAAGCCAGGCAGAGAGGGACAGAGAGCCCAGTGGGGTGGAAGCCAGGTAGAGGGAAGGGGGATCCCAGTGGGGTAGGAGCCAGGCAGAAGGAAGGGAGAGCCCAGTGGGGTAGAAGCCAGGCAGAGGGGAGGGAGAGCCCAGTGGAGATGAGAAAGGCAGGATACAGGATGCTAAAAAAAAACAAACAAACAAACCCGTTGCCCTCAAGTCGATTTCACCTCATAAGCCCTATAGGGCAGAGGACAACTGCCCCATAGGGTTTTCAAGGAGCAGCTGGTAGAGTCAAACGACCAACCTTTTGGTTAGTAGTCAAATGCTTAACCATGAACCAGGAAATCTGCAGGAACCCAAAGTGGCCAAACAGGTGAGTAGAAGAGGTTTGCAGTCAAGCAACTAAAGCAGCCTTGATAACTGAGGAAAACCGAGTTCATTCTGTGTCCTGTTTGAGATTTTTTTTTTTTAATTGAGCTTTAAGTGAAAGTTTACAAATCAAGTCAGTCTCTCACACAAAAACTTATATACACCTTCCTACATACTTCCAATTGCTCTGCCCCTAATGAGACAACCCACTCCCTCCCTCCACTCTCCCTTTGCCTGTCCATTTCGCCAGCTTATAACTCCCTCTACCCTCTCATCTCCCCTCCAGCGAGGAGATACCAACATAGTCTCAAGTGTCCACCTGATCCAAGAAGCTCACTCCTCACCAGCATCCCTCTCCAACCCATTGTCCAGTCCAATCCCAGACTGAAGATTTGGTTTTGGGAATGGTTCCTGTCCTGGGCCAACGGAAGGTCTGGAGGCCATGACCACCGAGATCCTTCTAATTTCAGTCAGACCATTAAGTCTAGTCTTCTTACGAGAATTTGAGGTCTGCATCCCACTGCTCTGCTGCTCCCTAAGGGGTTCTCTGTTGTGTTCCCCGTCAGGGCAGTCATAGGTTGTAGCTGGGCACCATCTAGTTCTTCTGGTCTCAGGCTGATGTAGTTTCTAGTTTATGTGGTCCTTTCTGACTCTTGGTCTCGTAATTACCTTGTGTCCTTGGTGTTCTTCATCTCCTTTGATCCAGGTGGGTTGAGACCAATTGATGCATCTTAGGTGGCCGCTTGCAAGCATTTAAGAACCCAGATGCCGCTCTCCAAAGTGGGATGCAGATTGTTTTCTTAATAGATTTTATTATGCCAGTTGACTTAGATGTCCCCTGAAACCGTGGCCCCCAAACGCCCGCCTCTACTACGCTGGCTTTCTAAGCATTCAGTTTATTCAGGAAACTGCTTTTGGTTTAGTCCAGTTGTGCTGACCTCTCCTGTATTGTGTGTTGTCTTTCCCTTCACCTAAAGTAGTTATTATCTACTATCTACTGAATACCCCTCTCCCAACCTCCCTCCCTCCCCCTTCTTGTAACCATCAAAGAATATTTTCTTCTCCATTTAAACTATCAAGTTCTTATAATAGTGATCTTATACAATAGCTGCCCTTTTGCAATTAATTTCACTCAGCACAATGCCTTCCAGGTTCCTCCATGTTATGAAATGTTTCACAGATTTATCACCATTCTTTATCGATGCATAGTATTCCAATGTGTGATCATTATTTATTTATTCATTCACGCATTGATGGGCACCTTGGTTGCGTCCATCTTTTTGCTGTTGTAAACAGTGCTGCAATAAACATGGGTGTGCATATATCTTATTTCTCTAGGATATAGTCCAAGGAGTGGGATTGCTGGATCGCATGGTAGTTCTATTTCTAGCTTTTTAAGGAAGCACCAAATTGATTTCCAAAGTGGTTGTACCATTTTACATTCCCACCAGCAGGGTATAAGTGTTCCAATCTCTCCACAGACTCTCCAAAATTTATTGTTTTGTGTTTTTTGGAATAATGCCAGCCTTGTTGGAATGAGATGAAATCTCATTGTAGTTTTGATTTGCATTTCTCTAATGACTAATGATCGTGAACATATCCTCACGTATCTGTTAGCTGCCTGAATGTCTTCTTTAGTGAAGTGTCTGTTCACATCTTTCGCCCATTTCTTAATTGGGTTATTTGTCTTTTTGTAGTTGAGTTTTTACAGTATCATAAACATTTTAGAGATCAGGCGCTGATTGGAAATGTCATAGCTAAAAATTTTTTCCCAATCTGTAGGTAATCTTTTTACTCTTTTGGTAACATCTTTGGCTGAACAAAGGTGTCTGATTTTTAGGAGCTCCCAGTTATCTAGTTTTTCCTCTGCATTGTTAGAAATGTCTTGTATACTGTTTATGGCATGTATTATGACTCCTAGCATTGTCCCTATTTTTTCATCCATGATCTTTATCGTTTTAGATTTTATATTTAGGTCCTTGATCCAATTTGAGTTAGTTTTTGTGCATGGAGGGGGGCATGGCTCTTGCTTAATTTTCTTGGAGATGGATATCCAGTTCTGCCACCACCATTTGCTAAAAAGACCGTCTTTTCACCATTTAACTGTTTTGGGGCCTTTGTCAAATATCAACTGCTCCTATGTGGATGGATTCATGTATCAATTCTCAGTTCTGTTCCAATGGTCTATGTATCTGTTGTTGTGCCAGTACCAGGCAGTTTTGACTACTGTGGCGGTGTAATAGGTTCTAAAACCAGGTAGAGCGAGGCCTCCCACTTTGTTCTTCTTTTTCAGTAATGCTTTACTTATCTGAGGCTTCTTTCCCTCCATGCGAAGTCAATGATATGTTTCTCTATCTCATTAAAAAATGTCATTGGAATTTTGATCAGAATTGCATTAAATCTATAGATTGCTTTTGATAGAATAGACATTTTTATAATGTTAAGTCTTCCTATCCATGAGCAAAGTATGTTTTTCCACTTATGTAGGACTCTTTTGGTTTCTTGCAGTAGTGTTTTGTAGTTTTCTTTGTATAAGTCTTTTACATCTCTGGTAAGATTTATTTCTAAGTGTATTATCTTCTTGGGAGCTACTGTAAATGGTATTGATTTGGTGATTTCCTTTCCGATGTTCTTTTTGTTGCTGTAGAGGAATCCAACTGATTTTTGTATGTTTATCTTGTATCCTGATACTCTGCTGAACTGTTCTATTAGTTTCAGTAGTTTTCTGGAGGATTCCTTAGGATTTTCTGTGTATAAGATCATGTCGTCTGCAAACAGAGATAATTTTACTTCTTCCTTGCCAAGCTGGATCCCCTTTATTTCTTTATCTAGTCTAATTGCTCTGGCTAGGACCTCCAGCACAATGTGGAATAAGAGTGGTGATAAAGGGCATCCTTGTCTAGTTCCCAATCTCAAGGGGAATGCGTTAAGGCTCTCTCCATTTGAGATGATGTTGGCTGTTGGCTTTGTAGAAATGCCCTTTATTATGTTGAGGAATTTTCCCTCTATTCCTATTTTTGCTGAGAGTTTTTATCATGAATGGGTGCTGAACTTTGTCAAATGCCTTTTCTGCATCAATTCGTAAAATCGTGTGATTATTGTCTTTTGTTTTATTCATATGACGGGTTACATTGTTTTTCTAATGTTGAACCATCCCTGCATACCTGGTATGAATCCCGCTGGGTCATGGTGAATTATTTTTTTGATATGTTGTTGAATTCTACTGGTTAGAAATTTGTTCAGGATTTTAGCATCAAAGTTCATGAGGGATATAGGTCTGTAATTTTCTTTTTTTGTGGTGTCTATACCTGGTTTTGGTATTAGGGATATACTGGCTTCATAGAATGAGTTTGGGAGTATTCCGTCTTTTTCTACCCTCTGAAATACCTCTAGCAGTAGTGGTGTCAACTGTTCTCTGAAAGTTTCGTAAAACTCTGCAGTGAAGCCGTCTGGGCCAAGGTTTTTTTTTTTTTTTTGTTGTTGGAAGTTTTTTGATTACCTTTTAAATCTCTTGTTTTATTACGGGTCTATTTAGTTGTTCTACCTCTGTTTGTGTTAGTTTAGGTAGGTAGTGTGTTTCTAGGAATTCATTCCATCTAGGTTTTCAAATTTGTTAGAGTACAATTTTTCATAGTAATCTGATAGGATTCTTTTACTTTCAGTTGGGTCTGTTGTGATATGGCCCATCTCATTTCTTATTTGGTTATTTGCTTCCTCTCCTGTTTTTCCTTTGTCACTTTTGTCAATGGTTTATCAACTTTGTTGATTTTTTTCAAAGAACCAGCTTTTCGTCTTCTGTCTTCTATTTCATTTAGTTCTATTCTAATTTTTATTATTTGTTTTTGTCTGGTGCCTGAGGGTTTCCTTTGTTGCTTTCTTCCTATTTATTCAAGTTGTAGGGATAATTCTTTGATTTTGGCCCTTTCTTCTTTTTGGATATAAATTGACCTCTGAGCGCTGCTTTCGCTGTGTCCCAAAGATTCTGATAGGAAGTGTTTTCATTCTCACTGGATTCTATAAATTTCTTTATTCTATCTGTAACGTCTTCTATAACCCAGTCTTTTTTGAGCAGGGTATTGTTCAGTTTCTAAGTGTTTGATTTCTTTTCCCTGCTTTTTCTATTATTGATTTCCACTTTTTGGCCTTATGGTCAGAGAAGATGTTTTGTAATATTTCAGTGTTTTAGATTTTGCTAAGGCTTGCTTTATGACCTAATACGTGGTCTATTCTAGAGAATGTTCCCTGTGCACTAGAAAAGAAAGTATACTCGGTTGCTGTTGGGTACAGAGTTCTGTATGTGTTTATGAAGTCAAGCTGGTTGACTGTGGCATATAGATGTTCCATGACTTTACTGAGCTTCTTTCTGGATGTCCTGTCCTTCACCGAAAGTGGTGTGTTGAAGTCACCTACTATTATTGTGGAGCTATCTCACTTTTCAATGCTGGATAGAGTTTCTTTTATGTATCTTGCAGCCCTGTCATTGGGTGCATAAATATTTAATATGGTTATATCTTCCTGGTATATTGTCCCTTTAATCATTATATAGTGCCCTTCCTTATCCTTTATGTTGGATTTAACTTTAAAGTCTATTTTGTCAGAAATTAATATTGCCACTCCTGCTCTTTTCAGATTATTGTTTGCTCAATATATTTTTTTACATCCTTTGAGAGTTTTAATTTGTTTCTGTCTCTAAGCCTAAGGTGTGTCTCTTCTAGGCAGCTTATAGACAGATCATGTTTTTTAATCCATTCTACCAGTCTCTGTCTCTTTATTGATGCATTTAGTCCATTTACATTCAGCGTAATTATGGATATGAATTTAGTGCTATCACTTTGATGTCTTTTTATTGTGTGTTGTTGACAGTTTCTTTTTCCCACTTAATTTTATGTACTGAGTAGATTATATATTGTCCTTTCCTTATATTTGCTGTTGTTGATTTTGTTTCTGCTGAATCTCTATTTTTTTCTTGTATTTTATTTTGAGGTGTAGAATAGTTTGTCTACTCTGTGGTTACTTTAATATTTACCCCTATTTTTCTAAATTTAAATGTAACTTTTATTTCTTTGTATCACCTTATCTTCCTCTCCATATGGAAGATCTCTGACTATATTACTTAGCCCCTCTTTAGTGTTTTCATGTTGTCTTCTTCAACATAATAACATCAGTGTTACCCTGTTTTGGCGTTTTTTTTTTTTTTTTTTTTTAATCTTGATTCATTTTTTTTATTTCCCTCTCTGGGTTGATTTCTGATTGCTCTGCCCAGTATTCTAGTCTGGTGTTGATACCTGATATTATTGATTTTCTAGCCTTTTAGTATTTCTTGTAGTTTTGGTTTGGTTTTTACAAATTCCCTAAACTTCTGTTTATCTGGAAATGTCTTAATTTCACCGTCATATTTGAGAGACAGTTTTGCTGGATATATGATGCTTGGCTGACAGTTTCTTTCCTTCATTGCTTTATATAAGTCATCCCATTGCCTTCTTGCCTGCATGGTTTCTGCCGAGTAGTCGGAGCTTATTCTTATTGACTGCCATTTGTAGGTGACTTTTCGTTTACGCCTAGCTGCTCTTAAAATTCTCTTTATCTTTGGTTTTGGCAAGTTTGATTATAATATGTCTTGGTGACATTCTTTTAACATCTACCTCATGTGGAGTTCCATGAGCATCTTGGATAGATTTCTTCTCATCTTTCACGATATCAGGGAAGTTGTCTGCCAACAAATCTTTTACAATTCTCTCTGTATTTTCTGTTACCCCTCTCTGTCCCGGTACTCCAATCACTCGTAGGTTATTCCCCTTGATAGAGTCCTGCATGATTCTTAAGGTTTCTTCATTTTTTTTAATTCTTTTGTCTGATTTTTCTTCAAATATATAGTGCCAAGTGCTTTAACTTCAAGTTCACTAATTCTGCCTTCAACTTGCTCAAATCTGCTTCTCTGACTTTCTATTGAGTTGTCTACTTCTGTAATTTTATTTTTAATCTTCTGAATTTCTGATTGTTGTCTGTGTCGGGATTCTTCCAGCTAATTAAGGTTTTCATTATGTTCCTGAATAACCTTTTTAATGTCTTTAGCTGCTTTTTCTGTGTGTTCCTTGGCTAGTTCTGCATATTGCCTGATCTCCTTCCTGATGTCTTGAAGCGTTCTGTATATTAATCTTTTGTATTCTGCATCCAGTAATTCCAAGAAGGTACCTTCATGTAGAAAATTCCTTGATTCTTTGTTTTGAGAGGTTGTAGAAGTGATCATGGTCTGTCTCCTTATGTGATTTGATATTGACCGTTGTCTCCGAGCCATCTACAAGTTATTGTTTTAGTTTATTTCATGTTTGCTTACTGTGTCATAGGTTCTTGCTTTGTTTTGATATGCCCAAATGAGTTGCCTGAGTGAGCTAGCTTGCTTATTTTTGCCTTTGGAGCTCTGATGTTCTGTCAGCAAATGGCTAGAGCTGTTATCAGGTATATCAGTCTAGGAGTCCATTCACTTTTCTTGTATGAATTCAGCTCAGGTGTCCAGGTAGCTGATCATCAAGTGTGTGGTATGGGCTCTGTCCTACAGTCTTAGAGGAGCAGGGGTGATTGATGTAAGTACCGGTATCTGGTTGCAGCAGGGGGCTCACACTCTGAACAAGGCATGGGGCTAAGAATCTTCCCCAGCGTGTCTCTGAGAAAGGCATGTCCCTATTCGCTAGAGCATACAGGTGGGTGGGTTCTGCGGATGGACCATGGGCACACAATGTTTTTGGTTGTAAGGACTGGGAGGTACCAGTTATCCTCGGACCCCTGTCGTGGGTGGCTGGGTGATCTGAGTGGAGCTACCAGTCCTTAGGCCCCTGATGAGGGTAGGGGAGGACCCTGTTTAATAGGCAAAGCAATGTCAAACATCAAACATCCACCTCTCTGCCACAAAGGAGAAACAGTTGGAGTCTGCCAACAAGTGCCTATTCTCCTGAAATAGGCCCCCACAGGTCCATGCAAAGGGGAAAGGTACTCAAAGTCCAGGACTGTTTATGCCTGGAATGGAGCCGCTTCTGTCCTGAGCCCTCCCTGTTAATGGAGGTAGCGAATTATCTTTTCCTCCAATTGCAAATTTATTTGTTCTCCAAGGCCGGGAGGGTGGCTTTAGGCACTCAACAGGGCCTATCTCAGGCCCAGGGAAGTCACCTGCTGAGGCCGATTTGGGAGCAGGGGTGGGGGGCGGTAAAACATACGCAAGCTCTTAGCTTTTGCTGAGAGCGCTGTTCTTCTCAGGTTCCAGAGGTTTGAGTAGGCTGTGTGGCTGGCTGTTTCTCCCTGAGGAAACTACCTCCGAACACTAGTAGAAGCCCGCCGCCTCCGTTCCAGGAATGGTGCCTGAGGGCTCCCCGCGATTCAGGTCCAGTAACTCCTCTCCGCTTCTGAACGGCTTCTTCCTCCCCTTGCCCCTCATTTAGTTTTCTAAGCTTGCGTTTGAAGCTCAGGGCTCCTAGCTTGTCATAAATATACTCGTTTCACTTGTTTTTTCAGGTCTTTGTTGTAAAGAGGGCTCGCCGGAAGCCTCTGTCTATTCCGCCATCTTGGCTCCACCTCTCCTGTCTCAGGGATTTGTATACAGTGGATGTGGGTAACTGAGAACATCTGATTGATAGGAGGGCTGGGACAGACAACTCCTGACAGGATAAACAGTTCCTGCTCTGTTGCCTCAAGCCTCTCTGTTCCTCTTGACCGGTGAGAACCTTCCCAGCCCCTTCCTCACATTTCTATTTCTGTCCTGTTACTGCCAAACTTTTCTCATGCACGTTCACCTTTGTTTTCAACATTAATTCTCTTTTTAACTCCCTCTAAACCACTCCTCCACCCCACTATAGCTCACTGGGCAGGATCCAGGTGCCATTTTATGACCCCTTTAGCACTTCTTATGGAGTCCCTTGGGTGGTGCAAATGCTTAACCCTCTCAGCTGCCAACCAAATGGTTGGAGGTTCGAGTCCACTCAGAGGTGCCTAGGAAGAAAGGCCTGGTGATCTTCTTCCAAAAAATCAGCCATTAAAGGCCAGCCTGTGGAGCACAGGTCTACTCTGACACACATGGAGTCAACTCCAAGGCAAGTGTTTTTGTTTTTTTTTGTAGCCCTTTCGTAAACATTTAATACAGTGCTGTGAACACAGAAAACTCATTAAGACCCATTGCCGTCAAGTCAATTTTGACTCATAGCAATCCTACATGACACAGTAAAACCGCCCCCACGGGGCTTCCAAGGAGCACCTTCTTGATTTGAACTGCCAACCTTCTGGTTGGCAGCCGTAGCAGTTAACCACTCTGCCACCAGGGTTTCCGTGAACACAGATGGTACCTTAAATTACTTACTGAACGTTACAGTATCCCTCACACTCAGTCTTTTTCTGTGCAATACACACTTATTTTTCTCTTTAAAAAAATCCACCTGACTATGCAATCTTACACATTTTTCCATTAAAAAAAAAAACAACTGAGACAGAATGAAACTATATAGCATAGGAAAAAAAAGATATCACAAAGGTGATATTTATAATAGAAGAAATTACCCAAGGAGGTTCACAGAGTCCTTGAAAAAGACATATAAAATAGACAAACCTCTGGGAAAATTAATCCGTAAAAACCAAGCAAAGCACAAACAACAAATAGGGTGAACGAGAAGAGAGGTTTTCTTCACAAAAAAGTTCCTAGAAACATATTGCTTTACCAAAACTGATTTAAAAAATGGAAATCTAAAAAATAGAAGACTCAAGGATGAACTAAATTTAATCAAAATTTGAAATCTGCCACAATATCACTCTTTTCTAAGATAAAGTAAAACGATATACCAGGCTCAGATGGGCTTGCAGCAAACTGTACCCACACTCATGGAAAAGATTATTTCCAACCTATCTACTCAAACTACTCCAAAAAACAGGGTGTAGGGAGGGCTGTTCAACTCATTCTTAGACCTTTGAGACCAGAATCGAAAGAGAGCGCAAGGGAACTGATGCAACAAGCTCATTTTTATAATTCGTCTTCAGCGGAGACACCACCATGCCACTAAAAGGTAAAATCTATTAAGAAAACATTCTGCATCTCACTTTGGAGAGTGGCATCTGAGGTGTTAAACGCTAGCAAACGGCCATCTAACATGCATCAATTGGTCTCAACCCACCTGGAACAAAAGGGAATGAAGAACAGCAAAGGCACAAGGTAATTCAGACCCCAAGAGATGGAAAGGACCACATAAACCAGAGGCTACTTCAGCCTCAGACCAGAAGAACTAGATGGTGCCCGGCTACAATAGATGACTACCCTGACAAGAACACAACAGAGGACCCCTGAGGGAGCAGGACAGCAGTGGGATGCAGACCCCAAATACTCATAAAAAGACCAGACTTAATGGTCCGACTGAGACTAGAAGGACCCCGGAGGTCATGGTCCCCAGACCTTCTGTTAGCCCAAGACAGGAACCGTTCCCAAAGCGAACTCTTCAGACAGGGATTGGACTGGACAATGGGATAGGAAATGATACTGGTGAAGAATGAGCTTCTTGGATCAAGTAGACACATAAGACTATGTTAGCATCTCCTTTCTGGAGGGGAGAGGAGAGGGTAGAGGGGGTCAGAAGCTGGCCAAAGGATACAAAAAGAGAGAGTGGAGGAAAGGAGTGTGCTGTATCATTAGGGGCATAGAAATTAGGAGTATATAAAAAAAAAATAGCAAGGTGTATATAAATTTTTGTATGAGAGACTGACTTGATTCGTAAACTTTCACTTAAAGCACAATTAAAAAAAAGAAAAGAGAGGAAAAAAAACCTCTGAATACTGTGTGATACAGTGCTGGAAGATGAGCCCCCTAGGTTGGCAGGCACTAAAGTACACAGCGTCTGTGACAATGGACTTGAACATGCCAATGACTGTGAAAAACGGCACAAGACCAGGCAATGCTTCGTTCTCTTGGATGTGGGATTACTCAGTGGCAACTAACCACAATAGCAACAACATTTTGTTTAAAGCTCTACCTCGGGATTTTTCTATTATATGTAACTCGAGCTAATTCCAACTGATAATGACAGGGCCATATGAGCATGGGAGATCAGAACAGGCAATGGTGACTGTGCCAGTCTCATGGGAGCCTGGCAGGCACAGACCGAGCAATCAAGACTTTGCCACTCCTGATGCAACAAAGCTGTCCACAGCCACATGACTGGATGCCTGAGAAGCACAAAACCCAGAGTTTCGAGTGGAAAGGGTTGCTATGGATCATCCAACTTTCTCATTTCACAGATGAGGAAAGTGGGAATGCTCACACGAGAAGATGCAACTGTTCCAAGACACAGTGAGAAAGGGACGCTCACTTCAGATTTTCACATAGGTCCTTGACTGTCTGTTACATGCACGGTTTTCAGTGATACAGAAGAGGTTTCCATCTTTAGCCAGATGCCCATCCATTCGCCAAACATTTACTGAGTCCCTCTATGTGCCAGGTACCATCCTCGGCCCTAGGGACCCAGCAGTGAACCAGAATTCCTGTTTTTGCAAAGCTCTTTGGGAACGAGACCCCAGCATTCCATGGTGACTCAGGTGGACAAAGATCAAGTCCTGATGTCTCCAGGCATCAGGAGGTGAGGCTGTGAGTGCTGGTGAACCTGGGGGCTGGGTGAAGGAGTGTGAGACTTTATGGAACCTCTGTGGTCCCTCTTCACTCCTATGAATGGGGATGTGGAGCCCAGCAGAGAAGTGATCTTCTCCTGAGCAGAGAAAGCCCCTGAGGTCCTCCTGATGCTTGTCTACGAATGTATGGGCTCAGGGAAAGGTAGTCTCACCTCACTGCACAAAGGAAGGAGAAGTATTCCTTACAGGCCAATGAAACTGACTAAGGCAATTATAATTTCTAAAAAATGGCTCTCTTCTTGCCATCTGAGCTATTTTGAAGTTAGACTGCATTATTATTTAAACAAGTGCAGTGAAAAGCAATTGACTATGCACAATTATGTGAATTATGTGAATATGAAATCCTGAATTGGTCCTGGGCTCCTTATCAACCAGCTCTGAACCACCCCATTGTTGTCAAGTTAATTCGGACTTGCGGCAACCCCATGTGCATCAGAATACAACTGTGCCCTATATGGTTTTCTTTCAATGGCTGATTTTTTGGAAGTAGATTGCCAGGCCTTTTTCCAAGGTGTCTCTGGGTGGACTTGAACCTCCAACCTTTTGGTTAGCAGCTAAGTACGTTAACTGTGTGTACCCTCCAGGGACTTCTAACCAGCTCTTGGATCTTGGACATTTTACTCTATCTGTCTAGGCCTTCATGTCCTCGTCTGTAAAATGGAGCTGGTTGGAAGCCACTTTCTGAGTTTACTTGGCTCTAAAATTTGATCATTTTAGATTCATATTTGCTCTATCCTTTGACAAATCTTTATATGTCACTGGCATTCAACTTTGGCAATGCTTAACAACTTGTATTCTAGCAGGCAAAAATGAATCTGGTGCCCTTGAACTGAAGCATAAGGAAAATCTGAATGCTCTTTTACGAGCTGTTTCTTTTTAGTCTTGGGCAGAAGGAACATTTCCACAGCAGATAGACTGAATCATCACAGAGTCATTCACTTGAACAAACGTCTCCTGGGCCACTCCATCATCTTCAGCCATCCAACATCAGATGCTGCTCTAATGCTACCTACCTTTTTATTAAGTACTATCAGATTTTCACACCCCACAGAAAATAATCTTTTAAAGAGGCAATAATTAACAAATGTCATTAAACTTTATAGTCAGAACCAGTTAGGGCCTGGGTTTAGATAATTCTCACTGATTAGCAAACGCCAGATCAACTGGGGTCAGACACATCCAAGGTGAAAACATGAAAGCCGAACCAACAAAGGACAAAAATCAGAAGGAAGGGCAAGGTTACTTGACCAACGTCAAAAGCAGAGAGATCATGTTTCAAGCAGCAATCATGATGACAGTCAGAAACGGAAAATCAAATTCAGGTTAAGAAGCCATGCTAAGGTTGAGTATATGCGTGAAGACCACCCTCAGGCACAGAAGACACAAAGCACAGACGCATAGACTGGCTCAGGGCCAGGCTGGAAGAGCGGGTGAATAACAAAACAGACAGACACAGGGGCATGTGGAATGCCTGGCGACGTATCTCTGTTCACCCAACTGCTTTTGAATAGACTTTGAAAAGCGTGGTGTGCAGAATGTGAAAAGTACACACACACACACACACACACACACACACACAAACCCCAGGAAAAGATCTCTAACATGCACACCCTAGAAAGGACTCATAACACGAAAAAAATACATTTTTAACGTTCTCTGTACCTAGACGGAAACACTGGTGGCGTGGTGGTTAAGTGTCACGGCTGCTAACCAAAAGGCTGGCAGTTTGAATCTACCAGGCGCTCCTTGGAAATTCTATGGGGCAGTTCTACGCTGTCCTATAGGGTTGCTATGAATCGGAATTGACTCGGTGGCAATGGGCTCAGGTTTTTAGGTTTGGTACCTAGAATGGAGTCCCTGGGTGGCGCAAACAGTGAAGTACTCAGCTGCTAACCAAAAGCTTGGAGGTTTGAAACAAGCCAGAGGCACCTCACAAGAAAGCCCTGGCAATCTACTTCTGGAAGGTTACAGCCATAAAAACCCTACTGAGTACAGTTCTACTCTGCAACACATGGGGCCGGCTATGAGTTAGGATCAACCCCACAGCAGCTGGTTTTACCTACAATAAAGAAGTTATGGATTGAATTGTGTTCCCCAAAAATGCGTGTCAACTTGGCTGGGTCACGATTCCCAGTATTGCGTGATTGCCCACCATTTTATCATCTGATGTGATTTTCCCATGTGTTGTAAATCCTACCTCTATGATGTTAGCAGGGTGGGATTAGAGGCAGTTATGTTAATGAGGCAGGACTCAATCTACAGCATTACGTTGTATCTTCAATCAATCTCCTCTGAGATAAAAAAAAAAGAAAGAAGCCAGCAGAAAGACAGGGCACCTCCTACCTCCAGGAAAGTAGACCCAGGGTTCCTGTGCTCAGAAGCTTCTAGACCAGGACAAGATTGATGACAAGGACCTTCCTTCAGAGCTAACAGAGACAGAAAGCCTGCCCCTGGAGCCAGCACCCTGAATTTGGACTTAGGGCCTCCTAGACTGTGAATAAACTTCGGTTTGATAAAGCCATCCACTTATGATATTTCTGTTAAAGCAGCACTAGATAACTAAGACAGTAATAAAAAAAAAAAGACAACAGTCACATTTATTTTGGGAAACACGTATTTTGTGTCCCTTCTGCGAACATATGATACCACCAAATAAGAAATGGTCTCCACCTCAAGGAGCTTCAAATCTTGTAGAGATGGCAAAGCAATCAGGGACTTCGGAGGTATGTAAGAGGTGTGCCATGGGTTTATGTAAACATTAATGGGGAACTTGGTACTCAACTTCTGAATCTTCTGACTTAAAAAAAAAAAGTAGGCTTTGGCATGAATTGCAGGAGGAAAAATGAATACATTAGCAGGGATACTTGAAATGATGAAGGATGAGCACGCTTCAGACCCAATCAACAGACTGAATACAAAGTGAGAAATGAGTGGGTTGATGCTGACAACGTGGTTGAGGCAGCACAAAATGTTACCCCGCAGAAATAACAAGTCAGCTCAAAGCTTGCATTTCTACACTAAAAAAGGCAGTGAAGGAGGTCCCAGGAGAGATGACAACTTGAAAACTGGCACCTCTGCTCTTCGATTTGAAGTTATGATTAACATTATATTTAACAGAAAGATATCTATACTTTAGAAAAGAAGGTGAATATCAGTTTTCACATTTTTCATTCTACTCTTACTGAAAGTAGCAAATAACAAGGAACATGCTGATATATGTCTCATTCACGATATCACACGCCCAGCGATACTTCTTTTGTGGTTTGATCACCTCATCATTATTTATAGCTATATAATACACACATATCTGTGATTCGCTTTTCTGAAAAACTACACATTATGCAAAACTGCACACTAAAAATACCAGGCTTACTGGAAAAATCGGGTTGGGGCAAGTCTATACAATGTTGTAACCAAAGCATTAACACAAGCAATGGCAATGCGAATAAAGACATCAGCATAGCTGGAAGCCATATTAAACCCAAATTATCTTTTTCAGTAGGTTTTACCATAAAAAAGAAAAAAGTGAGTGTAGCTTGATGGAAGGTGTAGGAAACTACTGAGGCTAATTTATGGAGGTAAGAGCAAATGCACAAACATCAAAGAGAACATCCCTTCCCACGCCACCCCACTGCACCCCAAGGACTTCCAAGACCAAGCACAATGCCAAAAACTGGTGAAAGCCAGATGCTGCTGTGCTGACCCCAACTCATGGTGATTCCACGTATGTCAGAGTAGAACTACGCTCCATAGGGTTTTTAATGACTGATTTTTCAGAAGCAGATTGCCAGGCTTTTCTTCTGAGGCACCTCTGGGTGGACCTGAACCTTCAGCCTTTTGATTAGCAGCTGAGTTCATTAATCATTTGCACTACCCAGGAACTCCAAGCATAATCCCAAGCTTAGTAAAAAGAAAGAAGAGCCGTCAAGATGTTAACATATTCCTCCTGTCTCAGTCATCTAGTGCTGCTGTAACAGAAATACCCTAAGTGGATGGCTTTAACAACAAGAAATTTATTCTCTCACAGTTTAGGAGGCTAGAAGTCCACATTCAGGGTGTCAGCTCCCGGGGAAGGCTTTTTTTCTCTGCCAACTCCTTGGTCTAGGAGCTTCTCCTCACAGGAACCCTAGGTCCACAGGACACACTGTACTCCTGGTGCTGCTTTCTTGGTGGTATGAGGTCCCCATGTCTCTCCTGCTGGCTTCTCTCTTTTATATTTCCAAAGACATTGGCTTAAATTGTACGTCAATCTTGTAGATTGAGTCTACATTAACTGCCGCTAATCCCAACACATTAACATCATAGAGGTAGGATTTACAACACATAGGAAAATCACACCAGATGACAAAACGGTGGACAGTCACACAATACTGGGAATCATGACCTAGCCAAGTTGACAGATACTTCTGGGGAACACAGTTCAATCCATGACACTCCACACTTAGGTATAATCAGCCTGTTCATTTTATATTCAGCTTGTTTCTTTGTAAAACAAAACATGAACAGGCTGGGGGGAACTATGTATGAAACAATGCTACTTCCACACTGTATGGACATCAACCCTCTATTTAGCGATCACGAGTAATCTAATTTCATCACAAAACACACAAAGTAGCAAATCAGTCTGTCCTGTCATCTCTAATTATTATTTAAAATGTACGTATGGGCTAATATATCAAATCACAAATATCAAATTGGGCTGAGCTGAAATGAAAAAAAAAAGAATGTACTTCAGAAAGGGCTGAAACAATGTAACACTGAAGGCCCCTTCAAACACTGACAGCGCTGTGTTGCTTAATGGGTTAAGCTTCACATAAAAATGCCAAGGAAACCCTGGTGGCGCAGAGGTTAAGTGCTACAGCTGCTAACCAAAAGGTCAGCGGTTTGAATCCACCAGGCTCTCCTTGGAAACTCACGGGCAGTCCTACTCTGTCCTATCAGGTCACTACGAGTCAGACTTGACTCGACAGCACCACGTTTTAGTTAAAGGACCTAAGTAAACAAATAATAAAATTGTTCTCCAGTTGAAATACCTGTAAACAGTCTCTTATCAAGTTTTTTCACTAATTCTAATATCTCTTTTACTAAGATATTTACCCCTGTGAATGACGTCATGGGAGATGGCACAGTATTTGAAGATGTCTTAGATTTTCAAGGCAACCAGAAATACTGCAAAACAGTTTTCAGTACTATCCCTTTGACAGATGTTTTTCCAGTCTCAAATTATTGTTTTTACCATAAAATGTTTTTCCACAAGAATCTGGTTCAATGCACCATAACATATCTATGCCTCGTGGCGTAGTGGTTAAGGGCTACGGCTGCTAACCAAAAGGTTGGCAGTTCAAATCTACCGGGCACTCCTTGGAAACTCTATGGGGCAGTTCTACTCTGTCCTATAGGGTCGCTATGAGTCGGAATCGACTCGACGGCACTGGGTTTGGTTTGGTCTGGCTTATGCCTCAGAAGGAAGGCTTGCTGATCTGCTTCCAAAAGATTAGACACTGCCATTGCCATTGAGTTTTCCCCAACTGATGGCGACCCCACTGTGCCACAGTACAACTGTGCTTCCTAGGATTTTCAATGGCTGCTTTTTCAGAAGTAGATTGCCAAGTCTTTCTTTCAAGGTGCCTCTGGGCAGACTTGACCCTTTAACCTTTGGTGAGCAGCTGAGCGCATTAACTGTGTTTACCACACAGAGTAATCACTTAAAATTTTTTAAAAGTTGAGGTGTGGGGAAAAAATGAAAATTCGAGACTGAGCTGCAGCAGATGGTGACCCAAGGGACCAGTGGCAGGGCCCAACACGTATCACAGAAATAACCCTGTAAGAAGCAACCAGGTCTGTAACACAATGCAAGGGAAATTCACATTCTATAAGACAGGAAAAAAAAAAAAAAGCGAAAGTGGCAGAAAAGAGTCAAGGGAGACAGGGAGGATCTGAGTCTGGGTTGCCATGAGCTAAGCAATCGTAAAATGGGGATAATTACACCTCCACATCACAGGACTATTGTGAATATATACATACATGCAGACACTAAGTGAGCTTGCGGATATGAAACCTCACTCACTGGAGAGTCAGAGCTCCACGCTGACACGGGCACCATTCCGGGGCACTCTGTCTTCCTCAGGCATTCCCACTCCCTCCTCTTCCTTCCCCAACCTTTGCTCCCTTCTAGCTGCGCTGCCCTCACAGGCAAAATGGATACGAGGAAAAGATCACCTGTGAGTGGTGTCTCAGAGTCCCTGTGTAGTACAAACAGTTAAGCGTTTGGCTGCTAACCAAAAGGTTGGAAGTTTGAGTCCGTGCAGAAGTGCCTTAGAAGACAGACCTGGCGATCTACTTCCGAAAACTCAGCCAGCGAAGACCCTAAGGAACACAGTTCTACTCTGAGACACCTGGGAAACCAAGAGTCAGAATCCACTAGAAGGCAATTAGTTTACGAAGGACACTCTCCCCCGTTCCGCAGCAGTCTGAGAATGGAGTGGGAACAATGTGAACACTGAGCTCACGAGTAGTGCTGGACCCAGGCACAGATGCTATGAGTATAAACAAAAATGAAATACATTGTGGGGGAAGAAAAAGGTCAACCCACATCAGAT
Source organism: Loxodonta africana (assembly GCF_030014295.1). Taxonomy (NCBI): domain Eukaryota; kingdom Metazoa; phylum Chordata; class Mammalia; order Proboscidea; family Elephantidae; genus Loxodonta; species Loxodonta africana. The sequence goes on along the minus strand of NC_087359.1, from coordinate 76,634,214 downwards.
CTGGATTCCATCAGATCAAGAAAAGAACTGTGATTTTATGACTCGGAACCAAATTCATTATAGAAGCAACAGTGGGCACACTTCTAATGCTTTGGCTTTAGAGTCCCCGGGTAGTGCAAACAGTTAAAGTGCACAGATGCTAACCAAAGGTTACCGGTTCAAGTCCACCCAGAGGTGCCTCAGAAGAAAGGCCTGGCAATCTACTCAGCCACTGAAAACCCTACGGAGCACAGTTATACTCTGACATACATGATGGCAACTGAAAAAAATGCTTTGCCTTTACAAACAACAGAGGTGAACAAGTGACTCTGGTGAGGTGGATGGAGAAAGAAAGGGAAGTGACTGGATTTGGGCAGTCCAGGGCTTGACTCTGGCTCCAATGCCAGGGAGCTCTGTGGCCTCAAGATGCTCTCCTAACCCCACAGCTCTCAGCTCCCCAATCTGTAGAAGAGGACGCCATGTGCGACAGACCACACAAGGGTTGCTGAAGAACTAAACGGACATGAATTTAACACCATCTCTCGAACATGGAAAGCCCTCAATAAACAATTCCTAAAAAGCTAACAGGAGTAAACTTGTGGAACAGTTCATGAAAGCTGTGCAAGCAGGCAAAAACAAGAGACAGAGGAAAGACGACTGTTGTTGTTGTTGTTGTTGGTTCCGACCCACAGCAACCCTATGTACAACGGAACGCAACACTGCCCAGTCCTGCACCATCCTCACAATCATTGTTATCCTTCTGCCCATTGTTGTAGCCACTGTGTCAATCCATCTTGTTGAGGGTCTTCCTCTTTTTCGATGACCCTCTATTTTACCAATCATGATGTCCTTCTCCAGGGACTGGCCCCTCCAAATAACATGTCCAAAGCATGTGAGACGAAGTCTTGCCATCCTTGCTTCTAAGGAGCATCCTGGTTGTACTTCTTCCCAGACAGATCTGTTCGTTCTTTTGGCGGTCCACAGGACACTCAATATTCTTTGCCAACACCATAATTCCTTATTCATTGTCCAGCTTTCACATGGATATGAGGTGAATGAAAATACCATGGCCTGGGTCAAGTGTACCTTAGTTCTCAAAGTGACATCTTTGCTTTTCAACACTTTAAGGAGGTCTTTGGAAGCAGAGTTACCCAATGCAATACATCCTTTGATTTCTTGACTGCTGCTTCCATGGGTGTTGATTGTGGGTCCATGTAAAATGAAATCCTTAACAACTTCAATCTTTTCCCCGTTTATCATACTATTGCTTATTGGCCCAATTGTGAACATTTTTGTTTTCTTTATGTTGAGATGTAATCCATACAAAGGCTGGGGTCTTTGATTTTCATCAGTAAATCTTCGAGTCCTCTTCATTTCTAGAAAGCGAGGTTCTGTTACCTGCATAGCACAGGTTGTTAATAAGTCTTTCTCCAATCCTGATGCCTCATTCTTCTTCCTACAGTTCAGCTCCTTGGATTATTTGCTCAGCATACAGACTGAATAAGTATGGTGAAAGGACACAACCCTGACGTATGCCCTTCCTGACTTTACACCACACAGTATCCCGTTGTTCTGTTCAAACAACTGCTTCTTGGTCTATGTACAGGTCCCTCATGAGCACAATTTAGTGTTCTGGAATTCCCATTCTTCACAATGTTATCCATAATTTGTCATGATCCACACAATCAAATGCCTTTGCACAGTCAATAAAACACAGGTAAACATCTTCCTGGTTTTCTTTGCTTTCAGCCAAGGTCCATCTAACATCAGCAACAATATACCTCATTTCACGTTCTCTTCTGAATCCAACTTGAATTTCTGGAGGTTCCATGCTGATGTACTACCGCAACCACTTTTGAATTATTTCCAGCAAAATTTTACTTGTGTGTGGTATTAATGATATTGTTTGATAATTTTTGCATTCTGTTGGATCACCTTTCTTTGGAATCGGCACAAATATGGATCTCTTCCAGTCGGCTTGCATAGACGAGTGACCACCTCCATCACTGCACCCATTTGTTGAAACATCTCAACTGGTATTCCATCAATTCCTGGAGACTTGTTTTTAGTCAATGCCTTCAGTGCAGCCTGGACTTCTTCCACCAGTACCACAGGTTCCTGATCATATACTGCCTCCTGAAATGGTTGAACGTCGACCAATTCTTTTTGGTACATGACTCTGTATATTCCTTCCACCTTGTTTTGATGCTTCCTGTGTCATTTAGTAGAATTCTTCATTATTGCAACGCAAGCCTTGAATTTTTTCTTCAGTTCCTTCACCTTGAGAAATGCCGAGCATGTTCTTCTCTTCTGGTTTTCTAACTTCAGATCTTTGCACATTTCATTATAATACTTTACTTTGTCTTCTCAAGCCGCCTTTTGAAATCTGTTCAGCTCTTTTACTTCATCATTTCTTCCATTTGCTTTAGCTGCTCGACATTCAACAGCAAGTTTCACAGTCTCTCCTGACATTCATTTTGGTCTTTTATTTCTTTTCTATCTTTTTAATGACATCTTGCTTTCTTCATGTATGATGTCTGTGATGTCATTCCACAACTCATCTGGTCTAGTGTTCAGTGCATCAAATCTACTCTTGAGATGGTCCCTAAATTCAGGTGAGATACTCAAGATCATACCTTGGCTGTCGTGGACTTGCTCTAATTTTCCTCAGCTTCAACCAAGATATATCAGTGAACGAAATAGATAACAACCTCTGTCTCTGGGGACTTTGCATTACAATGCGGGAAAAAGAACTTACTACACATGTAGAGTTAGTCGAGACAAATGCCATGGGGGAAAATATAAAGCAGGGGTGTGTGGAGTGTCATGAATGCTAAGGCAGTGGGACTGCGACTTTAAATAGAGAGGTTAAGGGAGGTTCTATCAAGAAAGTGGCATTTGAGTGAAGACTTAAAAAAGGTAAGGGAAGAATGCATGAAGGTATGATGTGAAAAACATTTCAGAGCGAAGAGCTAGCGCAAAGGCCTTTAAAGTGGGACTATGTTTGAACATGATTATGAACAATGAAAAGGCTACTAGTTTGACCAAATGTGACAGTGATATAACCAAATGATCACCACCCACAATTAGGGATTATAATAGAAGCTAGGTACTATGTTTGAAGCTTAAAATCAGGTGGGAGACCAGAGGAGGAGGCTTAGACACATATATGTGGAGATAAATAATTATGCAATGTCACTGTGCTAGGAGTCAAAAGAGACAGCGAACAGACAACAAATGCTATAGGAAGCCAAAATCAGGAGGATTCCTGGAAGTCTAGGAACATCGGAAAGGGCTTCAAGAGTGATTGTGGACATACTCCGGGCCTTGGAGAATAAGGCTCGGATACCCACGGGAAAGGGAGTCACTACATCAAGAAGAAATGGCAAGAATAAACATAATGAAATAGAGGTAAGAATGGCAGGCCAGTCTGCCTAGGTGAAAAGTGCGATGTAGAACCAACCGGTAAACCAGGTGCTGTCCAGTGGGTTCTGACTCATGGTGACACCACGTGTGTCAGACTAGACTGTGCTCCACAGGGTTTTCAATGGCTGGCTCTTCAGAAACAGACGACCAGGTCTCTCTTCTGAGGCACCTCTGGGTAGACTTATACCTCCGACCTTTCGGTTAGTAGTCAAGCATGCTAACCACCCGCACCACCCAGGGCCTCCTTGACAGGAAACACAGTTAAGGTAAGAATTGGCAGGTACTTTGGACCCTGGGGCCCCCGCAGCTTTCAGTTGAGTTCCACCTTTCAAGGAACAGTTAATACCTATCCTATATAAACTATCCCAGAAAACAGAAGTGAAAGTTGCCTGACTTATCTAATTAGACTAAACCTTGAAAACTTCATTCCCAAGCCACATAGGAATATAAGAAAACAAAGCTACAGGCCAATTTCACTTACAGATGTGACAAAAAAATCTAAAACAAAACATTAGGTAACCAAATACAACTATATATAGTAAAAATCTATCATTATTAGCAGTGTTTGTCACAGGAATGCCAGGATCTATCAGCTTCTGTACTGCATTTACAAAGTAAAGGAGAATTATCACAGACAGCATTTGATACAATTAAACATCTACTTATGATTTTTTTTTCCTTAAAAAAATGAAAACACTCATGGAAAACTAGGATAGGAGGGAAGTTCTTATACTTAATAAAGTACCTGTACATGAACCAAAAGCCTAGAGCAAGTGGCAATCAAAGGCATGACACTCAGTGTCTACTCACCTGCGGCAGCAGAAGAAAAAGGAAAGAGGGTCAGCCACAGGAGGGTTACAGAATGTTCGGCTAACTGCCTCCATGAACAACTGCCTCCTCTGCCATGAGACCAGAACGGGATGGTGCTCAGCTACCATCGCTGAACATTTTGATCGATGATTCCACAGAAAAATCTTGACCAAAAAGGAAATAAACGTGGACTAGAATTTCAAATTCTCATGGAATTCAGACTTCCTGGCGCCAACGAGGGTGGATAAGCCGTGAAACTATTGCCCTGAGGAAATCTGTAAACCTTAAACTGAAACAATCCTCTGAAGTCATCTTTAAGCCACGTTGTTATTGTTAGGTGCCATGGAGTTGGTTCCGACTCATACTGACCCTATGTACAACAGAACGAACCAAAGTTTAGCTTAATTAGCAAAGAATGTTTGCCTTGAGTATTGTGCTCTTTTAAAGAATTACCTATATGTGATCAAACTGAAAATCAGCAACTAAAACAGTTGGATGAGAAGTTTAGGGAGCACTGAGTTTATGTTAATTTGGAAAAAGATATCAACACAGATGGTACAACTTAAAGACGTAACCAACGTCACTGATTTGTACACATATTGTTGAATTGGTGTATGTTCTGTTGTGTACATTTGCACACACACACACACACACCTGGAACAAATATTATACTTAACAGGAAAACTGTAGGAGTCTCATTATCAGTGTTATTTAACATGGTCTGGAAGTTCTGACAAATCTAGAGAAAGAAAAAAATGTAAGGCATGAAATCCATTGAGTCAATTCCAACTCATAGCGACTCTATAGGACGGAGTAAAACTGCCCCATAGAGTTTCCAAGAAGCGCCTCGTGGATTTGAACTGCCCACCTTTTGGTTAGCAGCTGTAGCACTTAACCACTACACCACCAGGGTTTCCATAAGGCATAAAGGAAGACATAAATCTATCACTATTTGTAGATAATACGTTGACCTATATGATATTGCAGATTTTGTAGGCCAAAAATGATTATCAATAACTTCATAAGGTTCAATCTGAAATTAAGGAAAGCTAATACAAAACAATTAGAAACAGTAAGAGACTCCATTCAAGGCTGCTGATAGAAATGACAAAACATCGATATAACTACTCTACGCCAGCAAAATTCAAGCATAAACTGTAACATAATATCGTTCACAAGAGCAATATAAACCACGAAATACACAGAAATTCACTTAACCAACAGATTAGATCTCTATGGAGAAACGTATTAAACTATAATAAAGACAGAAAATGATTTGCATAAAAAGAATAACGGCCATGAAGCAATTAGAAGCAGTGGACTGGACGTACACAAGGCATCGTGGATAGAGCTGAAAATCAGTGAAATAAAATAATCATCTAGAGTACAATACAATTCACTTAAATTAAGAAATCCAAAAACAATATACATTTTATAAGAATAAAAACCAGCTGCCATTGAGTCGATTCTGATTCACAGCAACCCCGTAGGACAGACTAGAATGGCCCCATAAAGTTTCCAAGGAGCAGCTGGTAGATTCGAACTGCCAACTTTTTGGTCAGTGGCCAAGCTCTTAACCACTGTGCCACCAGGGCTCCTGGTGTACATACTAAGTGTACATCCAGTCCCACTGCTTCTAATTGCTTCAATTTATAAGAATACATACAGACAAAAGAATTGTTACTATGAGAAAGAAGAAAAAGATATTAAATGAGAGAGCAGGTTTACACAGATCAATGATGATGGTGTGCCATGACCCAAGAGGTAAGACTGACTCAACTCTGTACTGAAGATCCAATAAGTAAAGGAAATAATGTCTTTGGACATTATCTGATACATAAAGAGCACCAACCTGTTTTAAAGTAGTGACTGGGTATTAGGAATCAGGGAGAAGAAAATGCATTCAAATTGATATTTAGCAAGATTCATCTGGCATTGCTGACTATATATAGAAGACTGAAGTTGGGAGAGAATATTGACAGGGACACTAATAAGAAATCTGTTATAATTGCATGAGCTCATAAGGGCCTGTTGGAAAGACTGGAAAAATAAAAACGGTCAATTTTAAGGGATCACATCAAGAAAGAATCGAGAAAAATTTGTAACTGAATGGGAATGGTGGGGGCGGAAAAGCCCAGGACGACTCCAAGCATTCTCGTCTTGGTGTCTGGCACCTAGGACAGAAATAGAAAACTCTGGAGATGGGGCCAGGATGATAAGTTTGGTTTTAGGAATAGAAAATTCAGTACAATGTGTTGCTGGAGCCAAAATGGCCAATAAAATTAAAGAGCACTGGAAAATAAAAATACAATTATCTCCTTGAATAAAGCCATGGTCCAATTACAAAGAGAACAAAAGCGGCTCAAGTTACTACATCCAAGAAAATACAGGAAAAAGACTTAAAGAGAAAGAACAGAGAAGAACAAATCAAATGATTAAGCCAAATGACTGGCTAAGCTTCCTTACGAGACCAGACTGAGTCTGCAAAGAAACAGGCTAAGAGGGAATATAAGAGGATTGCAAAATAGCCAATCTGAGAAAACTAGAGATATCTCTTGAATCAAAAGTATTTATCAACAAAATATTCTAGAATGAACAGAAAGAACTCCTTCAAAGAACAGTGCATACAGCCACGAAATGTGTTAGCCCCACTGGCACTGGCC